>NC_000072.6:108670789-108999539 GCF_000001635.26 Mus musculus
CTGCTGATGAAAATGATCACTAAGCGGTTTAGAAGGTTCCAGACTATGACCCCTTCTCTCCTTCACCTAAGATTCTGCAGCAACTCAGCCACTTGGGCCATTCTCATAACCACCCACCCAGCACCACTCCCTGTTTCTCCCCAGCCATCTGCCTTACAGCCTCCGAACATGAGCCTGCAGAGCTCCTCCCCTTGGCAATGGAAGTCCTGGTGTCCCTGCCGGACACCTATCTTGTGATGTGACTGGCTATTGGCCCAGAGGGTGTCCTCTGTTATAGGCAGCCCCTCCCTTCCTGGGAGAGCCTCACCAAAGTAATGGAGGTAGGACACACGAGCTGGCCCATGGGCTCTGGGGACAGGGTCAACCTCAGGTTGGGACCAAGGGAATGTGACACCAACTGCTGCTGTCCCCATTGTCCTGGTCCTGCCTCCCCACCCCCTACCACACACACACTTTTTAGGGGACAAAGAGAAGGAAACATACTTATTTATTTGTTTAAAGAGAAGGAAAAAAAAAAGTCGAATGTGGTGGCTCATGCCTATAATAAGCCCAGCACTTCTGAAGCTGAGGCAGGAGGATTGCTGAGAGTTTAAGGGCAACTTGGGCTACAGAGTTAGACTCTGTTCCAAAAACCTGAAGAAAAAAAAAAAAAGGAAAGAAAAATGAGATAGAGAAAGAAAGAATTAATCATGAAGGGTTGGGGTAGGGATGGTTTTAGGACAGTGGTTTTCAACCTATGGGTCATGACCCCTTTGTGGGGTTGAATGACCCTTACATAAGGGTCACCTAAGACGTTTGGAAAACACAGATATTTGCATTACTATTCATAACAGTAGCAAAATTACAGCTATGAAATAGCAATGAAATAATTTTCAGTTGGGGGTCACTACAACGTGAGGACTGTAGGTATTAAAGGGCTGAAGCGTTAGAAAGGTTGAAAACTATTGTCTTAGGAAAGCTCAAGTTGAGGCCATTCTTCAAAGAGAAAGAAATAAAGAACAAAGGAAGGAGAGAAGGAGGAAGGGAGGGAGAAGAGAACAAAGGAACAAACAGGCTGAGGCTGTAGGTTAACTGGTAGAAAACATGCCCAGTGTGCAAAAGACCCTGGGTTCTACACACACACACACACACACACACACACACACACACCAGGAATGGTCATATTCCTATTATTCCAGCTCCAGAGGTAGAGGCAGGAGGATTAGAAGTTCAAGGTTGTCCTTCACTACACTGCAAGTTTGAGGCCACCCTGAGCTACACGAGGCCTCTCTCAAAGAGAGAGAGAGAGTGAGGGGAGAAGAGGTTTTAAGTATATCTCATATTTCATATCTTTTCTAGTAAGTGGACAGAAGTAACAAAAATAGAAGCAACCCAATTTTAAAAGTGCAAAGGACGTTGAGTAGAATGCCTCTAAAGGAGACACACAAGTGGCCAGTAAGCACACAAAAAGACACTCAACCTCATTAGTCATCGGGGAACTGCAACTCAAAACCACCGGGATGCATCACTTCACACCCACGGGGACGGCTATGACAATAACAATCATTTTTTTAAAACGAGAAAATAACAAGTGTTGTCGAGGATGTGGAGAGACCATGGGAGGTTGCTACAGAGGGTGTAAAATGGTGTAGCTGATGGGGGAAAGCGATTGCTCAAAAAAGATACAGAATTATCTAATTATACATGGTTCTTTTCCCAGATGTGTGTGTGTGTATACATCTACAGGCATGAAAGCAGAGGCCCAAATAAAATATAGACACAAATGTTCACAGCGGCATGTGTGCAAGAGTCAATGTGAGCAATGTGAGTGACTATAGGCAGACGAAGGCATAAATAATGGTGGTATATGCATGTGGCAGGATACTGTTACGTCATTGAAAGTAGTCCGGTTGGATGGGTGGGACGGCTCAGCAGGTCAGAGTTCTTGCTGCCTGATGACCTGAGTTTGATTCTGGGGACCACAATGGTGGAAGGAGAGAAATCACCCATTGAAGCTGTCGTCTGACCTCTGCATGGGAGCACATACAAATTAATAAATAAATTTAGTGATTAAAAAAGTAAAATACGGGCATAAGTAATAAGAAAGAGAAACCCCAGAAATACTATGCTACATGAAGCAAACCAGAAGGTCACATATTAGGTGAAATCTTTTATATGAAATATATAGACTAGATAAAATCATAGAGATAGAATGCAGATTGGTAGTTGCCAGGGCCTAGAGGGAAACACACACGCGCGCACACACACACACACACACACACACACACACACACACAAAACAACAAAAGAGTAGATGGCTTAGTTGCTAAGAGCAGTTGCTGCTCTTACAGAGGACTAGAGTTCAGCTGTACTTGGCTGCCTGTCACTTCTGTTCCAGAGGACAGATACCTTCTTCTGACTTCCATGGGAACCAGGCACACAGAAAGTGTACACAGACACACACACACACACACACACACACTAAAAACAAATACATCTTTAGAAAATTAATCATAATATCTACTGATATTTCTCTACTGGCAGAATGCTTGCTTACTTACCATATACAGAGCCCTGGAATTGAACCCCAGAGCTACATAAATCAAGTGTGGTACAGTATTCCTGTAATCTCAGCATTCCAGAGGAAAAAGTAAGAGAACTAAAAGCTCAGAGATTGTCTTGGTACCTAGTGAATTTGAAGATAGATAGATAGATAGATAGATAGATAGATAGATAGATAGATAGATAGATAGATAGATAGATAGGCAAATAGGCAGGCAGGCAGGCAGGCAGGCAGGCAGGCAGATAGGCAGGCAGGCAGGCAGGCAGGCAGGCAGGCAGATAGGGTGATTATAAGAGTGGTAGAGCAGCAAAAGCCCTGAGATGATTCTTATCATTAGAAGAAAGAAATAGAATAGTATGCTGAACCCTCTGTTTATTAATCTCATAGATTCAAAGCCCAATTTCAGTTTCATCATATATATGTATAAGTATATGTATGCATATATATGTGCATGTGTATGTATATATATATGTGCATATATGTGTATGTGTGTATATATACACACACATATATATATTCTAATCTGTTTATCCTTCTGTATTACTCTGAAGCAAACCTAGACATTATATAGTTCCATTTGTAGATATTTTAGTGTTTATCTCTGTAAGGAAGGGAATGTTTACCTGGCAGCCAGACACAGCTTGCCTCCAGCTTGTTTCCATTATGTCTATCCAGCACCGCATCATTGACTAATCACAAGCCCTAGTGCATATCTCTACAAGATTATATTCTTTAAAAAAATGTGTAGTGGTGGCACATGCCTTTAGTCCCAGAACTCAGGAGGCAGAGGCAGACACATCTCCATGGGTTTGAGGCCAGCCTAGTCTCCAGATTGAGTTCTAGGACAGCTAGGGCTACACAGAAAAACCCTGTCTCAAAAAAGCAAACCTAAACCAAACCAAACCAACAAAAAATCCCACCGTACTGTTATACCTTAAAACTTTAACAGTCCTGGAAGGTCATTTATTTTACTCATTTGGTGAAAAGAGTATGAATGGTTTCAAATTTAAAATTTTTATGTATAGGATTGTATGCAATGCTTGTAGATCCCAGAAGAGGGCATCAGATTCCCTAGAACTGGAATTGTAGAAGGTTGAGATCCACCATGTGGGGGCTGGAAACCGAACTTGAGTTCTGTGCAAGAGCAGCCAATTCTTTTAACCACTGATCTCTCTCTCCAGTCCCTTGGTTTCTTTTTCTTTTTCTTTTTCTTTTTTTTTAAGAGTCCACCTATTTCTTTTCTTTTTTCTTTTCTTTTCTTTTCTTTTCTTTTCTTTTCTTTTCTTTTCTTTTCTTTCCTTTTCTTTTCTTTTCTTTTCTTTTCCTTTCCTTTCCTTTCCTTCCTTTTCTTCTCTTCTCTTCTCTTCTCTTCTCTTCTCTTCTCTTCTCTTCTCTTCTCTTCTCTTCTCTTCTCTTCTCTTCTCTTCTCTCTCTCTCTCTCTCTCTCTCTCTCTCTCTTTCTTTCTTTTTTTTTTGAGACAGGGTTTTTCTGTGTAGCCCTGGCTGTCCTGGAACTCACTCTGTAGACCAAGCTGGCCTCGAACTCAGAAATCTGCCCGCCTCTGCCTCCCAAGTGTTGGGATTAAAGGCGTGTGCCACCACTGCCCGGCCCACCTATTTCTATAATGCTATCTTCTACCCCCAGTAAACTCACCCACAAGTAGTTGGGTAGAAATGGTTTTAAGTTCTTTAAAGTTTAATTATATAAAATCATGCAAATATAAATGCAGATGATCATTAATCTTCTTTTCTTTCCACACAAAAATAGCATGCTATTCACACTGTTCCACACTTATTTAACTTAATATCCACATGGGAACCTATCCGCATGAACACATAGATGTTCAAGTCTCTCCTATAACTGCTAAGTAGTCCAGTGCACAGATGTACAATCATTTGTTCAACTAGTTCCCAGTGACACATCTGTAGGTTCTATCTCTGATTCTGTCTGCCTCCCGCTCCTCTCTCTCAGTGTGTGTGTGTGTGTGTGTGTGTGTGTGTGTGTGTGGTTGTTGTGCTGGCTTTTTTTTTTTTTTTTTTTTTTTGAGTTGGAATCTCATATAGTCCACTCTGGTCTCCAATTCACCCTGTATCGAGGAATGACCTTGAACTCTGACCTCTATGTATTAAATAGGGTTATGGATGTGTAACACCATTCCTGACCACCTGACCTTTTTTTTTTTTTTTTAAATAGGGTCTCACTATCATCAAGCTGTGAACTTGTGATCTTCCTGCCTTCATTTCCTGAGTGCTAGGATGCATGTACCACCATGGCACTTGGCTAAGGGTTATTTTGGATGTCTTGCCATTGCTAGAAGAGCTGCAATGAGTAATTGCATACAGATGCCACATCATAGGTGTGCAACAATATTTATGAGGTAAGCTTCTGGGTGAGATTACTTAGAAGTGTGAACATCTGGTCACATACACCTATACACAACACCAGCATCCCAGTACACACGAGGCTGAGGCGGGAGGGTTATGAGGTTGAAGAAGCCTGAGGCTACATAGTAAGGTCTTGTGTGAGACCCTAAAATGCTGTGTAAAATGACTCTCTCTGGGTCTCTCTCTCTCTGGGTCTCTCTCTCTCTCTTTCTCATTTATCTGTCATTCATCTATCTCTGTGTGCACACTCCTCTGTGTTAATATCAGTGTATGTGTGCTATTATATGGAGCTCAGAGGTTAGGCTCAGGTGTTGGTCCTTGCCTTCAGCTTCATTTGAGACAGGGTCTCTGTTGCTCGTGATGCGTTTATCAGGCTTCTAGGAAATCTCTTGTCTCTGTTTCCCATCTTACCTTAGACGTGCTGGCATTACAGATGTGCAGTATGTCTTCTAGCTTCACACAGGTCCTGGACATTCAAACTCAGGTCTTCATTGACTGCAGGTCAAGCATTTTGCCCACTGAGCTGTCTCTCCAGCCTGCCTGCCTTTCTTTCTTTCTTTCTTTCTTTCTTTCTTTCTTTCTTTCTTTCTTTCTTTCTTTCTTTCTTTCTTTCTCTCTTTCTTTCTCTCTCTCTCTCCCTTTCTTTCTTCCTTTTCTTCCTTCCTCCCTTTCTTTCTTTCTTCTTTCTTTCTCTTTCTTTCTTTCTTTCTTTCTCTCCCTCTCTCTCCCTCTCTCTCTTTCTCTCTCCCTCTCTCTCTCTTTCTCTCTCTTCCCCTCCCTCCCTTTGTCCCTCCCTCTCTCTCTCTCTCTCTTTCTTTCTTCAATGCAGTTTCTGTAATATATATTACAATGAAACTTTTAAAAAGGAGAGTGAATTTCAAGTTCACCTTGTGAGTCGGCACCCAGGGGCCTTCCAGGAGGTGCTTGTCTAGAAGCAAACTGTGTGCTAGGTTCTGACAGCCCTCACTCTGGGAAGAGGCATGGGATGGAGGGTTCTATGCTGTTATAGGACTGAGTAAGTGGCATCTCAGGCTCTGCTGGGTGACCTTGAGAAACTTTGTCATCTCCTTGACTCTGTTTCTTCAATCTCCAAGAGGGCTCGCAGAGACCTTACAAAGTCTGCTATGACGTTGACAAGAACCCTTTGGGTGCAAGTGCAGCAGCATGTAATGCAAACTAGCCTCTGGCAGGTAACTCAGTGCATTCCCAGGGACTTAGACTGATGTGCAAATGGCTGATATAGCAGTCTTTCCAGAGAGACTGGGGGTGGGTGGAGAGAGATAAGGGGAGAAGCTTCCAGAGGTCTCGTTATAGCTCGATACTGCAGCGACCACACAAGGCAGATGCATTTCGCAGAACTCCATTTTACATTTATACAAATCTAGACTCTGTGAGAGCAAGTGACTCACCCAAGGTCATACAGCAAGCAGATGGCACAGGCAGGGTTTCAACCAAGGCATGACTCAAATGTCCTTGCCGACAGAACCTTGGATACCAGAAGAATGCTGGATGCCAAACTGGACAAAGATGTCGGGAGGGAAGACAAGTCAGAAACAGAGTCCCTATGTCATAGGGCTGAAGGAGCCACTGGGCAGTAGCGAAGATGTTTTGGCTTCCTGTGTCCAACCCCCTCTTCCCCAAACCTGGAAACCAATTTCTCTCCAAAGGAGAGGCATTGAGATTAACTTATGAAAAAAACAAACAAACAAAAAACCATGGGTCAATGAGATGGCTCAGAGGGTAAAGGTATTTGCTGCCAAAACTGATGAGCTGATTCACTCCTCAGAACCCACATGGTGGAAGGAGACAACCAACCCCTGCAAGTTGGTTGTCTCTGCAAGTCTTTGACTCCCTCATGCACATAGACTAACATTAATATGCAATTTAATTTTTTTTTTAATCATGGAGCTTGCCCACGTTAAGTTTGGAGTTATATCCATTCAACCTTTAACATATACCTCAGTACATTAGGACTTCCTTAGGGTCCTGGGGCTTCTCTAGACTATACTAAGGCCTCCAAGAGTGAGAGGGAAAAGAAGGTTGTAAGGGTGGAGCCTAGTGCTGGTTTCCCTTGGGGCCCCCAAGTCTGGCTGTGTACTGGGGTGTTTCCCAGGGCGGCGGCCTTGGCTCCCCTGACCCCTGGCTTTGCAAGGCCCAGCCTTGCAGACAAGGCGCTCACTGTGCAGGCATATTCCAAGCCACTGGCTCAGAGTCCTAGTCAGCTGGGGCCTGCTACAATGAGTCACCCCTTCACTGGGGAAAACTGTGGTCCCTAGTCCTTAAGTCATTTTTTCCAGGATGGCCCTGTCCTGAACTAGCTTCTAGAAAAGCTAGTGACTGTCCCCTTTGGGATTCAGCATGGGGTCAATAGCCAGCGTGGAGGCCAGGTCACTTTGTACAGTTTAGCCACATACAAGTCACTGGAAACAGTTATCTGAAACCTACTGCTGTTCCCGTCCATAAAAGGGGAAAGAAAAGCTACTAAGTGTCTATTGCTACTTCAACAGTGACCAAATAGTCGCATGCTAGGGGGAAAAGGGGAGCACAGTGGAGTCCACCCTTGTGTCCTCGTGAAGGAGACACAGCAGGTCACTTGGAGCTTAGGTTGCAGTGGTGTTTGACCAGTCAGCCTAGCTCTCTGAGAAATGATGCTCCCTCTGGCTCCTTGGGTGTTAAAGAAGTCTTCATTCATCTCCCTTGAATGTCCTCCCCCAGCTGTGCCCCGTCACCCTTGGCAACCTCCCTGGGGGTTGAGTTTCAAATCAGGCCACCTTGCTTTTCCTCTGGGACTCCTGAGGCCATGCCTTATCCCCAAGGTGGGCCTTCCCTGCTTCAGCGTGACAGGCTACTGGGATCGTGTTTGAGAGTGCCAGTTGATCCACTAGTACCAGCAGTCCAGGGTACAAATTCTTTTTGGCTGGAGGAAAGAGGTGCCTCCCTGCCTGCCTGCCTGCCTGCTGCCTGCCTCTGAGGCCTAGCTTAGTCTTAATTAGTGAAGGTGATCCTCACCGGCCAGGATGCTTCCGTGCACAGAGAGACATGCCCCTGTCCTCACGAAGCTGACCGCATGGAGAGGATGTATGCGAATGGATAACTGTGCAAACAGAAGCCAAGGATCTGAGATAAAGTGAAGACAGAACACAGGAAAGCAGGTCACAAGGCTGGGCATGGTTTGCAGTATTCGGGGAAAGGTTTACCTGAGCAGGGATGGCTGAGCAGGAGTTGTCTGGTTGAGGTGGTAAAGAGTGTAAGGACAGTTTGTTATAGCTTCACCTGGGCCCACCCCCAACCCCCATCCAAAAGCTGTCTAGAGTTACAGAGTCCCAGTACTTAGAAGGTGACCTTATTTGAAGAGACTTTTGTGTGCCGTCAGACCTGGTCTAGACAACTCCGGGGATTGAACACAGTACTTTGTATATTCTAGGTAAGTACTTTAGCAACTGAGCTGTGCCTCAGTGTCCACTCTGTTCTTTTCAGTGCTGTGGGTGAAATCCAGGGTCCCATAGCCCGGGCAAATTCTCTGCCACTGAGCTACAGTCGAAGCCTTTGGACTTTAGAGATAAGATTTTGATATGTGGCCCAGGATGGTCTTGAACTCATAATTCTCCTGCTTCGCCTCTGGAATGATAAAATCATGGATATGTGCTACCAAGCTGGCTCAATGAATAGGGTCCCTCAAAGTAATCAGATTAGCCGGGCCGTGGTAGCACACGCCTTTAATCCCAGCACTTGGGAGGCAGAGGTAGGTGGATTTCTGAGTTTGAGGCCAGCCTAGTCTACAGAGTGAGTTCCAGGACAGCCAGGGCTACAGAGAGAAACCCTGTCTCAAAAAAACCAAAAAAAAAAAAAAAAAAAAAAAAAAAAAAAAAATCAAATTAACATGAAGTCATTAGGCTAGACTCTAATGCTGACAGGTGGTTTTTGTTATTTGTTTGTTGGGGGGGGGGTGTTGGCTGGCTGGTTGGGGTTTTTGAGACAGGGTTTAACTACATAGCTCAGGCTTGTCTCAAAGTTCTAGTGACGTTCCTGCTTTGGCCACCCAAGTGGTGAGATTGCTCGTGAACTACTATAGCCTGACTTTCTCTAAATAGCTTTTCTTCCTTCTCTTTGTGACTTCAGAGACTGAACCTTGGATCAGGTGCATATGAGGCAATCACCACTCCACCCCAGTCCTCACACTCAATCTTTCTGATTGGTGATTTTATATAATGGGATGATTTTTGAAAACGAAGGCAGAGATGGAGTCATGTTTCTAGCCACCAAAGAACTAGGTCTGAAGTCAGGAGAGTTACAAGGAACCTCAGTAGGGGACAGCTATACTTGCCTAACACACAGAACTCCAGACAAGTCACCTCTGTGCAAAGATGCCTGACAGTCCTTGGCAAAGGCCAGCTAGTAGGCAGATGGGTAGAGGGCATAGTCCTAGCAAAAGCTGGGCGGCCTCATGAGGCAGGTTTGAGAGCAAACCCACCTGTCTGGAATGCAGTCAAGATTCCTTTACATGAATGAGACAGAAATGAGCCAGTGCACCCACCTTCTGCCACTATAGAAACATTAAAAATAAAAAGCTTGAAGATGCATAGATTGTTCAAGATAAGCCAAAGAAGGTAGGAAGTGATGGAGTTCTCGGGACTTCCCTCTGAGGGTTGGGACTAGAATCTTCATTCTGAGCTCTGTGACCTCAAGTCAGTCACCTTCTGTCTCTTCCCTCTTCATCCAGGGCATTCTGTGACCATGACACTGGTAATGTTGTTGCTAGCTGTGTGCAGTGCACAGGATGTATGAGAGAGAAGACTAGCCCTTTGTGCTTGTGTTTGCGATCTAATTGAGTGGTGTCATTCATTCTGACGGTGTACAGACGAACAGCAAGATCAGGCTTCTGAGGGCCGAAGCAGCAACTTCTCTCACAGGAATCCCAATACTTCCTGGGTTGAGCCCCTGAGTAGCCAAGGCTGTATTTTTTTCAACTCTTCCCTGATTGGCTGAGACACGTGATCTAATCAGGCCAATCAGGATCTTTCCCTGGGATTTTGATGCCTGGATCTGGGGGTTAGGGTTGGGGTTGGGGTCCGGGTAGGAGTAGGGGCAGGAATGAGGTGGGGTGGTGAAATGACAGCTGTGTTTTTGCTATGCTTCCCTGAGCTTCTCAAGATTGTAGTCTTAGAGGGTCTGTGTGTTGCCGAGGATAGGTGGAGAACAGTTTCTGTCCAGGTGTTCTGACTCCCAGGAGTTGACCTTGTCAATTTCAGCCATCATTCATGATGTGACTGAGACCCCATGATTGGTTTGGTGTGTGTTGTGTTGGCATGAGGCTGTCTGTGCTCTCTTTTGGATCTCTTCCTATAGTTAAGGGACTCAATATTGATAGTACATAAACTACCTGGCTTTCTTGGCTTCACTTCGGAACTATTGGGTGAGGAGTTAACATTTTCCTTACTCATCTAAGAAGAGTAAGGGAAATGGAAGCTCAAGAAAGAAACATGACACACAGAACAGATGGAACCCTGGGTAGTTCAAGCCCTTACCCAGGAAAAAATAATTCTTCCCTCACAAGATTTTGACAATCATTTCCTTTCAGATAAAGAAGGGGAACGGCCATGCCAAAGGCTGGGTGGGGCAGAAGTATGTGCAGGAAGGCTGTTACCATCTTTGATCCCTAAGAGCTCAGTAATCCTTAGACACACGGGATGAGGAATACGTCATCTCCCAAAGAGATGGGTGAAAAAAATAAAATAACTATGCTATTGATTGAGTTCTGCCAGGCCCTCTTCTGTTCTTTTATGCTGTTTTCTTCTAGACAAGGTTTCATGTGGCCCAGGATGATCTTGAACTTGCAACGTAGCAGAGACATGACCTTGAACTTCTGATTCTTCTGCCGAAATGACTACAGGCATAAACCACCCTGTACAGCCCATTTGGTGCTATAGAGCCAAGGAGGGATTTTGTGCATGCTATAGAGGTGTGTTACAAACTGAGATACATCCACAACTCCAGGCATTGTGTGAGAACAGCCAAGGCTATACAGCAAGGACTGACTCCAAAATAAAATAAAATCGATCTTCAGCTCCCAGCCAAGAATGGGACTTCTGTCCCTAATCACAGCTACTTGGGACGCTACAGGAGAATTGAAAGTTTTAGACCATGATAGGCAATTGAGACTCTATTTCCTTTTTTTTTAATATTTATTTCTTTTTATTTATATGAGTACACTGTAGCTGTCTTCAGACACACACCAGAAGAGGGCATCAGATCCCATTACAGATGTTTGTGAGCCACCATGTGGTTGCTGGGAATTGAACTCAGGACCTCTGGAAGAGCAATCAGTGCTCTTAACTGCTGAGTCATCTCTCCAGCCCTCCCCCTCAACCCTTTAAATAAAAAGTAGAAAGAGAGCTAGGGATTGGGAGTCTAGTTAAGTGGTAGAAAAGCTTAGCTGACCACCACCTGACCTTTTGTGGTGGACACTACTATGCCCATTTTGCAAACAAAACAAAACAAAACAAAACAAAACAAACAAACCCCAAGGGCTAAGGTCCAGAGGAGAGAGTAATTTCTTTGAGATCATACAGTCAGGGAACAGCAACTTTCAGCTACCTGGCACCCATGTGTACCTCTAACCACTGGGATACACTGCCTAGCTTCTGATGGATGAATGAGTTCAAACATGTTGGCAAGATGTACACATGGATATGTGTGTCGAAGGAGAGCCACAGAGCATGAGCCCTGAGAAACCTAAGCTTCGGAAGCTTTCTAGGAAAGCAGAATGGTATTACTATGTTCAGGTAAGAGTTTTGAATGCAAAAGAAAGAAAAGCCCAGGGACAGAGCTCGTTGGTAGAATACCACCTCCCATGCATCCTGGGTTCTATTCCCAACAATAACATAATTGAACATTAGGACTTCTTTGGCTTTCCCTTTAAAGATACTGTACCTTTCCTACCTTTCGATGATAATGGCCAAATCTCTCTTTTCTCCACTCTATACCCCTTTGAGAACGGGTTTTGTTATATAGCCTGGGCTAACCTTGATCTCATGTAATAACCCACCCTGGCCTCAAGAGCATTGAGATCCTTGGCCTTTACAAAGGATTACAGACACATGCCACCATCTTCAGCTATAATAAACAAGTTTCTAAGACAAAAAAGAGTCTTATAGCCTTTGTAGAATGCAACCAATGAGAAAGCCAGCCCTGAGGACTATGTGGAGCAGGGTAGCCATGACAGTGCAGACCCCACTGGGGATGATGGACCTTGAGAGGCAAGCTCTTCATCTGTAGACTGCTTTGCTAGAAGTCTGAGTGTCGCTCACTTTGGGCATAAAGATCTTGAGAGGAGCGGTCTAGCGGTGGTACACACCTTTAATGCCATCACTCAAGAGGCAGAGACTGGTGGATCTCTGAATTTGAAGCCAGAGTGGTCTACAGAGTAAGTTCCAGGACAGCCAGGGCTACATAGAGAAACCCTATGTCAAGAAAACAAAACAAAATGATCTTGAGAATACCCACCTTATTATGCTGCAAGGCTGGATTACCCATTTGCTTTGAAACTAGACCAACACAAAACAGACCAAGCAGAGCCAGCTTCAGAGAGATCCTGAGGACCTACGACCCAGCAGTGTGTACTGTACCAAAGTCCTTTCAGTGGCATTGGGACAGAGCAGGTGCAAGGTTGTCTTGTTGTCCACTGTCCCACAAGACCTCTACATTGCCAGGAGATGTGATAGGAGTTTATTTTCAATATAGCCTTATCCTTCAGGGGAACCACTCAGAGGTCTTGTGGGGGGCATAAAAGTCTTTGGGGAAGAAAAGAAAAACAAACCTTAGAAATATTGCCTCCTGTTTATACACTTTAGAGCTTTGAGTATGCCTTGAACATTTTCCTTGTCCTTGGAGCTATCTGAAGCATTTTAGATACATGAGTCCTTCAATTCTCAGGACACTCAGAGGTAGAAAAGGTGACTGTCCTGTAGGCTCTGGGGAAACTGAGGCTGAGGCTTTCAAGCTTACACAGCTACTAAGTAGTACAGTCAAGAGTGAAACACAAATGTGACTGACTCCAAGTGGCTTTGATTCAGGGCATCTTGAAGTCCGGGTTGGCTTCCAATTCAATAATATATTGCTGAAGGTTACCAGGAATGGTGGCTTATGCTTTTAATCCCAGCACTTGGGAGGCAAAGTCAGACATATCCCCAAGTTCAAGGCCAGCCTGGTCTACAGAACAAGTTTCAGGTTTCAGGACAGCCAGGGGTCTATGTAGAGAAACCATGCTTTGAAAAACCAATATATAGCTGAGGGTGGATACCCTGCCACCATTTTTACCTTCAAAGTATAGGGATGACAGGTGTGTACACCATATTTACAGTATCAGATATATACAGTACCGGAGGTCAAACCCAGAGCAACAAACACACTAGCAATTTCAAATCCTTCCCTGTTAACCACAGTGCCATGTTCAGTCTTACATAGGCATTAGCCACGGGAGCTTAGATGCTTGCTCCTCCTCTGAGTATCCATCAACCTTGCCTGCAGTAAGCACCTAAGAGCAAAGTTTTTCTTCAATGTCGGGGATGCATGAGTGGACAGAAAGCCCTGCCCTCATAGAACTTCCATGATGACGTCAAAGGGATCAAAGCAGCATTAGAGGTGGGGATTAGGCCTGCTGTTTATAGATGAAGCATCCAAGGCAGGCACTCCCAAAAGGCTTCTGAACCTCCACGTTTGTGTATTTGCTTCGTCACTATTGCTATAGAACAGACATTCATTTAAAACTTTCCAGGGGTCAGGTGGAGACCCAGACATACAGCTCTTGCCTCATGATCTATTCATTCTCTATGGATCATTCTCGAATGTCTTCTTGACCTGGAGCTTCGGCTGAGGCCACAGGACAGCTGTACTGACTCACACCCCAGGAAGCTGACACTGTCGTTAGACAAGCCCGAAGCACAAGGGACAAGGCCAAGGGTGTTTGGAACAGCAAAGCCAGTAATAGTGTCTGGGGTCATAGAAGCTCTTTGCCCTCCCAGGAGGGGCCCATGGCCAATAGTGAGCCATCTCTAAGTGTGTTACAAAGAGTGTCAGAGGAGAGGTCAATGTCTCTAGGCCTCAACAAACCCTTGGATGTTTAGCCAGCCAGATGCCTTTACACGTCACCTTCCTCATCTGGAACGCTCCAAGACATGATTGATTTGGATGAAATAATGGTCTTTTGAGCCCCCTTTTACCCCAGTTAACCTCTTAAGTTCTGTATTCTGCTTAATGTCTCTCCATTCCTCATTTCTTGTGACCACTGTGTCTCCTAATAAAGTCATTCTACATAAAGGCACGAGTAACTGATAAACATTTCAAATCTTGTATCGTTCAGAAACTGAAACAAAGTGGAAGGGGATTCTTCTCACTGAAATATTTTCCTTTTTGAGACTGAAATATAGGTTGTTCTAGAACTCACTATACAACCCTGGCTGGCCTTCGACTTGATGACAATCCTCTTGCCTAGCCCCTCAAATGCTGAGATTTGCAGCCATAAGCCATCACCTGTTGCTTCTGCAAATAATGGACAAATACCTAACTGTGTCCTGAACAGGACTGAATTCTATCTATAATCATATACAACAAAGACGTAAAGTGCCGCATCACAATGAAAAGACAAGGAAATTACTTTTTCCCGTTCTCGACTTAAATAAAGTAAGGAGTAAGCCTCAGCAAACGAGTGCTTGCCTGATAAGTGTAAGGGCCTGGGTTTCCTCTCCAGCACTGAGAAAGACAGTGGGAGAGAGAGGAAAAAGGAAGACGGCAATAATGCTCACTGCGTGGAAGAACCTTATATTGCCATATTGACTGGCTAAGTTGCTTCTTAATTGTTTAAGTTATAGTGTGTGTGTGTGTGTGTGTGTGTGTGTGTGTGTGTAGGTAACCTGCAGGCTTCAGTTTTCTCTTCTATCATTTGAGTCCTGGGTGTCAAACTCAGGTCATCAGACTTGGCTGCAAGCACCTTAACCTGCTAAACCATCTTACTGACCCCGAATCATCTTTGTCATGCTAAGGAAGATGAGGTTTTATTTGGGTCCTCAGCCGCACAGTAAATGATAGTAAGGAAGTTTGTTAGCCTTGAATACAAGCTCTCTGAAGACAGGCTTTCTTTTTCGTCCATTTTGTTTGCTGCTATAATGCAGATCGTAGGAGGGGGTTCTGACAAGTCGTAGGGCTGGAATGACTATTGTTTGCATCACAAATGGCAGGAGCCTTCAGGCATCAGGAGCAAGATCTGGTCAGGCATCGCTTCTGGAGGTTTGACTGCTTGATGGAGTCAGCCAGGGCTGGGCGGTTGAAAGTCTCTGCAGTGACAGGCTTAGGGGAGGGAGACCTCCAGTGAGCCACATGCAGGGAGGGGGAAGTTTTCACTCATTGATAACCATCACTGTGAACTCCTCCCCAACACCCCTTCCTTCAAGCCCTGGCCTCCTTACTGGAAGACACAAACTCGCCCCAGTTTTCTACATCCTGAACCTTGAGAGATTTCCTCACCAAACTAGGCTGGTACAGACCCTGGGAGGTTCCGGCAGATTTGGGGTGCTTGCGATGTTTGCATAGGGGAAAGCAGGTGCTGATGTTGTTATGTTCAGTGTGATAACTCTGGCCCATTTATTCCTTAGTACTTGGTAGTGACCGCGAGTATACAGGCAAGCTCAAGGACAAGGCAAAACAGGACAAATTTGAGAACCATGGTGACAGATGCAAATCACACACACACACACACACAAAACCCCACCATGTTGGGAGGCAGGCAGTCTGGTTTAGTCCAGGCTAGCCTTGCTGTGTAGCAAAGCTTGAACTCCTGACCTTTCTACTTTTTCATCTCTAATACAGGCAGGGTTATAGGTGTGTGCCAACGCTTCCAGCTGGAAATAGCATTTTCTAGAAGGCAGTGAGTGCTTGTACAGTTAGGATCCTGACTCTGAGCTAGCCCACTGGACTCCAAATCTCAGCCCTTCTCTTTGGCAGTTCTATGACCCCAGTCAACTCACCTGACCTCTCTCAGATACTATTTCCTCCTCTATAGCAAGCTTCTGCAATCAAGCAACCTAGTGAGTTCCTGGCCCGTAGACTGTGTTCTGGCAGTCTGCGATAGCTCATAGCCATAAGCCTAATACTAAGGAGAATAAAAAAAGATTACTGCAAATTTGAGGCCAGCCTGGGCTACATGGTAAGTGCCAGGGTATCCTGGATTACAGAGTAAGGCTATGTCTCATAAACAGCAAAAGGAAGACCTGCCTGATCCTATTTCACAGGGGAAGGAAGTAAAGACCAGAGAGGTGATTAACTGCCCTGTTCCCTGACCCACTGCTTAGGAGTGACAGCGATCTGAAGCCAGGTCAAGTTGACCTTGCCTCTGTAGTAGTTGGGTGGAGAAAGGTCAAAACCCCAGAAGATGCCTGGGTTTGACGCTGTTCCCTGAGGGCTGATGGTAGGATCCTCTGAGGTTTGCCCCCTGTTGCTCTGTGAAGAATCCACAGGCCCAGGCAGGCTCCTGTCTGGAAGTTAGAGTAGTCTAACTAACTAGTCTGACCTATGACAAATTTTAAGTGGAGGGGGCCACCGCAGGCAGGAATGTAAGGAGTTACACTACCTTAAACTTAGTCCTGTAATGAGAGGGTCAGACACCAGTAGCCATGGTGACCAGAATGTGTCTCCTGTCTCCTCAAATGCCTTCTTCTTGACCCACCTGCCTCCCGTGTTCTTTTCTGCTTACCTCAGACCCACAGGCCTTAGGATATTGTTGTACCTTGAAGTCCGAGCATGAATGTCGCCTCCTACAAAGTCCCTTCCTATCTCGTTTTCAGAAATCCACCATGCTCACACATACCATGTCTCCTCCCTGCGTGTTTCCTGCCCCATCTGTGATTTCCTTACTGATCTGAGTGCCAGGTCACTGTCTAGCTTTGCTAGAATACACCCCTACACCTCAAAGGCATGGACAACACTGAAGGCGTTGTCAATCCTGCTTGGCTTGAACAAGTAGTCGCCACGTGGCAATCATGTGAATATCATGTGGATATGAGCTGATGACTGGATAAGTGTGTCAGTGCATGACGATGGGAAAACGGTGTCTACCTCTTAAGCCTCAGTTCCCTCTTCTTTGAAATGGTGTTAATACCTAATGAAGCAAGATGGAAATAAAGGGGCTGCTATTGAGGACTTACTGTAGGTCCAGCATACACTTGGAGGTGCAGGCAAGGACCAGAAGTTCAAGGTCATTTTCAGCCATGTCAGGAGTTTAAGGCCAGTATACATATTGAGAGAGGGAGAAAGAATGAGAGATTTTCCTAATATAGTATATATAAATGTATATATATATATACACACACACACATATATACATGAATGAAAGCTGGAAGTATAGCTCAGTGGTAGAGCACTTGCCTAGCATGACCAAAGCCTGGCACCTTTAAAGTAAGCACCTCCCCGCAAACAATGGAACGGCTTAGTTCAGGATAGCTATTCCTCAGATTGCACCAGAGATGGGGTGCATCACTTAGTGGTTCTGCACTGTGGATTCTGAGGTGTAGTCTCCTTCCCCTACTACCTCCAAAAGGGGAGATAAGACGGTGGGGGCGCTGGAAGCATAGGGATCAGAGAGGTTCTCATTAAGCTTCCCCCTTTGTGGATTTCTGTCCTCTCATCCCACCCCTCCCCCACCAGCCCCACCCTTTCCAACCACATACCAAGAATAAACCCCACACCCTGCCTGCCTCCAGTGTCACAGTTTCCTGCCTCTATGGTCACAGGCTGCTTGGGCTCTGAGGGATTTTCCAGCCCGGGGCAGTGCCTCTGGGACTTGGGGCAGTGTCATAGCAGAGGCTCTGTGATGCAGACACAGAGCCAGGAAAACCCCCAGGCAGTCGATGACAGAGAACTGGAGTGGGGCCCTTAGAGGGGGGAGGGCGGAGGCCCCTGGGAAGCCCAACTGGGTCTTCTCTCTTTCATTATACCGCTCGCCCTATAGCTGGCCAGTGATGGCCATCTGTCAACCAAGGTGAAACCAAGGCATAGTGACACTCATCTGTAATCCCCCTGCATTCAGGAAGCTGAAGCAGGAGGATCATGAGGCCATCCTGGGCTACATAGAAAAAGAAAAATGTATAGCAAACAGAGATGTTAAACAGACTCTAGTTTCACAATGCAACCATGCCTGGAGGGAAGACGATCCTCCATGTTCTCTCTTCCCCTAAAGCAGAGACTCCAGTGTCCTGATCTAACCTTCTTGGCACCATGCCACCGATAACCATCGAAGTAAGATACCAACCCTGGAGAGCCATTTCTCTGCCCTGCCCTTTCTCTTCTCAGTTCCACCACTGATAGCCATCTACTTCTGACCTGCCAGAGGGCTTGTTTTCTAGTCTTACTATGGCTTTACCTTGCTCTGGGAACAGTTCCCAGCCTTTTCTAAGCCTCAGTGGCCACTCGTGTAAACTGAGCCCTAGGTGACACTTTTCAGCTATGATAAGCTGTCCTGCTAGGTATGTAGGCTAGCCTGGGCCACAGTCCCAGGCGCGATAGCTGCATGTGTCGCCCTATCTGCCTGGCCAGGGTTGGGAAGTGCTATTTTACCTAGCTGGCTGGAAGACCTTGAGTTACGTTAATGGACAAAGGATAGGAAATTTTGAGAATTAAAAAGTCCAAGTGAGGTTGGGGACATGGCCCAGCAGGTAAAGGTACTTACTACAAGTCTCATGACTTGAGTTCAACTCCTGAGACCAACATGGTGGAAGGAGAGAATCAACTCCTAAAAGTTGTTGTCTTAGGGTTTTACTGCTGTAAACAGACACCATGTCCAAGGCAAGACTTAAAGGACAACATTTAATTGGGGCTGGCTTATAGATTCAGAGGTTCAGTCCATTATCATCAAGACAGGAACATGACAGAATCTAAGAAGGCGTGGTATAGAAGGAGCTGAGAATTCTACATCATCTTCATCTGCAGGCTGCTAGTAGAAGACTGACTTCCAGGCAACTAGGATGAGGGTCTTAAGCACATGCCCACAGTGACAAACCAACTCCAACAAGGCCACATCTCCTAATAGTGCTAGTCCCTGGCTGGGCCAAGCATATACAAACCATCACAGTTGTCCTCTGATTTTCTGTGAGGGATGGCACACACATGAGACAGATTAGATAGATAGATAGATAGATAGATAGATAGATAGATAGATAGATCTAAAAAATATGTGGACATCTTATAAAACAGGAACTGGAGATATAGCTCAGAGGTTGAGAGTTCCTGATGCTCTTCAGAAGATCCAAGTAAGATGCCAGCACCCATATGATAGTTTCTAACCATTCCTAATTCTATTTCTATGGCATTCAATGCCCTCTTCTGGCTTCTGAGGGTGTCCTCTACACATGTGATGCACATACATACCTGTGAGCAAACACACATAAAATAAAGATAAATAAATCATTTTAAATAGAGTAAATGTAAAGCAGAGCACTTCCCCAGCTCCCACAAGTAGTATTGTTTTCTGGTATATTTAGATGGGCAGCATCAACGTACAAGCGTGCATACACACACGTGTGCACACGTACACACAGACACCACCCTCAGGTGCACACTATCATCTTGAAGTTGGCCTTCACCTTCCCTGCTGGTGTTTCCCTAACTCCTCTCCCATCACCACTCCCTTCCCTGCATACTCTGCACATACACCATCTACACGGCTTGGCTTCTCTTCTTCAATGAGCCTGGTGTGCATGGTGTATGCAGAGCTTTCTTCCACTGTGGGTCGATGCTTTGCCTGTCTGACCAACTAACACTGCTCATGGGCCAGTTTGTCTCTCCCAAAAGCCTTTAATACTTCACATTTGTTCTTTACTCCCTTGTATCTCACACCTCAAAGCGTTTATACTACAATTATAAGTAAATGAGTAACAACAAAGTTCATTACTTGTTTGGAGGCGTGGCTCAGCCAAAAGACTGCTGGGCTGCTAAGCACTAGGCCCTGGGTTAGATCCCCAGTACTGCATAAATCAAGCCACAGTGACAGGTACCTGCAATTCTGGTGCTTAGTAGGTTAAGACAGGAGAATCAGAAATTTAAGGTCACATAGTGGACCACATATTGAGTTTTAGGCCAGCATGGGCTACATGACACCCTGGCTTATTGTTTTACTTTGCTTGATTTTTAAGTTCAGTACATACTTTAGCACCCCAGGAAATAATATAGAGATCAATCTGTTACATGATAAACATATTTATATCTTTATCTATAGATATCATTTATCTTTCTACATATCCATCTTTGTCCCTGTTGTTATTGTTTTGAGATAGTAGTTTAGGTAGCCCAAGCTAGTATCAGATTTACTATGAAACCAAACATGACCTTGAATTCCTGATCCTCTCTGCCTCACTTCCCAAGTTCTGGTAATTTCTAGCAGGTACCACCAGACCTGGCTTTGTTCATCTACCTTCTATATATTGCCCCAGAGCATATAGTTGATGTTCAGTAATTATTTTGTAATGGAACAGAGGCTGAAGGAAAGGCCATGCAGAGACCACCCCACCTAGGGATCCATCCCAGCAGACATCAAACCCCACACTATTGCTGATGCCAAGAAGTGCTTGCCAGTAGGAGCCTGGTATGGTTGTTCCATGAGAGGTTCTACCACTACCTGACCAATACAGATGCAGATATACCCAACCATTGGACTGAGCCTGAATGGAAGAGCTAGGAGAAGGACTGAAGGAGCTGAAGGGGGTTGCAACTCCATAGGAAGAACAATATCAGCTAACTGGACCACCCAGAGCTCCCAGGGACTAAACCACCAACCAAAGATTATACATGGTGGGACCCATGGCTCCAGCTGCATATGTAGCAGAGGATGGCCTTATTTGACATCAATGGGAGGGGAGGCCCTTGGTTCTGTGGAGACTTGATGCCCCAGGGTAGGGAGATGCTAGAGCAGTGAGGTAGGAGTGTGTGAGTGGGTGGAAGAACACACTCTTAAAGGCAAACAGAAGGGGAGAGAGGAGGATAGGATGAGGGAGTTTGAGGAGGGGTAACAGGGGAGGCAGATATCACTTGAAATGTAAAAAAATAAAATGATTAATAAAAAGTAGTACTTTGTTTTGAGACATGGTACTAGTCTCACTGGCCTTGAACTCACAGAGATCTACCTAACTCTGCCTCCCTTGGGCTAGGGTTAAATGTGTGTACCGCCACAACCAGCAATAATTATTAGATACACAAATGACTATAACTCAGCACAACAAAGGTCATGTCTCTAGCTAGAGACAGAGGGGCCTGGAAGGTCAAGTCCAGCTCTTCAAGATGCTAGGACTGAGCTAGAGCAGTGTTTTCATTGTTTTCTGTCAACTTGACACACAAGCTAGAGTTAGCTGGGAAGAGGAGCCTCCGTTGAAAACATTTCTTCCATCCGATTGCTTGTAGGCAAGTCTGGAGGACATTTGTTTGATTCATGATGATTTGAGAGGTTAAGCCCACGCAGGAGGCTATGTCATCACTGAGCAGGTGGCTACATCATCACTGGGCAGGTAGCCCTGAGTTGTCTAAGAAAGCTAGCTGAGGGGGATAGAGAGACAGCTCAGCAATTGAGAGCACTTGCTGTTCTTACAAAGACCTAGGTTCTATTACCAATATCCACAACCCTCTGTAACTCCAGTTCTCATGGATCTGACCTCTTTCTACCCTCATAGACCCCAGGCATGCATGTGGTATACATACATACATGCAGGCAAAACATTCATACACATAAAATTAAAATAAATAAATGTAGGGTTGAAGAGATGGCTCAGTGATTAAGAGCACTTGTTGCTTTCGCAGAAGACCTGCGTTCAATTTGCAGGACCCTGTTAGTGGCTCACAACCATCTGTAACTCCCATCCCAGGGGATCTGAAGCTGTCTTCTGACTTCCGTGGGCACCAGGCACACATATGGTGCACATACATAAACACAGGTGAAACATTCATACAAACAAAAACTCTAAAAACAACAACAGCAAAAACCTGAAGCAAGTTGAGCAAGATGGTAAGCATTGCTCCTCCATGGCTTCTGCTTCAGTTCCTGCCTCCAGGATCCTGCTCTGACTTCCCTCAGTGATCGAGTGCGACCTGAGAGTTGTAAGATAAAATGCCTGCCCCCAAGTTGTTTGTGGTCACACTGTCTTATCGCAGCAATAGAAAAGTCATCAGGACAAGAGGGCAGTGTGTGGGCCTGCCTGAGCGGCCTACAAGGAGGCCCCTCCTGGATACATGGTCATCCAGTGTTAGTCAGAGATCTTGATTGCCCCAGTGGACTGGGTATCCGAGGATGTGAGCAGCCATGGAGCCTTTGCTGGGAACATTTGTAAGAGATCCTCCAGGTCTTCAGACTGGGTGAATGTGAACCATAAATATTTCCAGGTTCTGTCACAAAACCACAGTACAGCTTTGGGAGCCCAAATACACAATCACCACCACAGGAGCAACTATTCTTTGGAATGCTATGTGGGCCGAAGCAGGAAGCCATAATGAAAGCCTTCAGTAGGCAGCCCAACACGCTTTCAGCTTCCTGCTGAGCTGAGTCACTGCTCTCCCTACCTCAGGACCTTTCCAACATCTGACATTACAGTTGGGCTTCTCCATCTACAGATGCAACAAACCAAGGATCAAAACTACTTGCTTTCAAATGCAGAATACATGCCTAGTGTGCATAAGATCTTGGGTTTGATCCCAAACTCCAAACCCAGAAGAGCCTGTGCTGAAAGCATCATTATCTCCTAAAAAAAAATAATAATAAGTGAGTATAATAGGATATAGTGTTCTAGTGTTCAAGTTGGTGAGGTCTTATAATTCACAGACAATTGGTAGTCTACAGGAAGGTATGTACAGGGCCTAAGTAAATTCTATCATTTTACATCAAGAACTTGAACAAAGTTGGGCTTTGATACCTGGGAGTGTCCTAGATCTATCTATCTCTCTCTCTCTCTCTCCCTCCCTCTCAAATTTTTTAATTTAAGTCCTGGGGTAGGAGGTGTCTTGGGGATATAGCTTAGATGGTAGAGTGTTTGCCTGTCATGAGGTTCTTGGTTTTATCTCTAGCGTTGCCTAAACTGAGCATTGTGGAATGCGCCAATAATCCTAGCACTCAGTAGGACAAGACAGAGGGTCAGAAGTTCAAGTTCACCCCCCATGCCCAATGTTCAAGGATAGCCTGGAATACATACAGCCCTGTCTGAGAAAGAATGTTTTAAAAATCACTGTTTTCAAACATTTGTGGCAAGAAAGACAGCATAATGGAATTCAGACCCCCAAGTCTAGCTTACAAGGTGGATGGTTTGATTTCTTTTTCCATTAAAAACAAACAAACAAACAGGGGACTAGAGAGCTTGCTCAATGGTTAGAGCACTGCTCTCTAGAGAACCCAGATTCAACTCCTTGCACCCACAGGATGGCTAAAAGCCACATGTAACTGCAGTCCCAGGGGATCCATGTCCTTGTCTGACATCCATGGGCATCGCAGGCCCATTGTGCACAGACATACATGCAGGTAAAATACCCATACACAGAAAACAAAACAAAGCAAAATAAAAAGCCAAACAATTTAAAGAAACAAACAAACAAATGGAATTTATTGAAATCAAACTGTAGGTAACACACCATGTTATCTGTGAATACTCTCAACGATAAACACCCCTCAGAAACAGAAACAATCTGGATTCATTATAGGAAAGAAAATATTCTTTTTTTTTTTTTTAAGACAGGGTTTCTCTGTGTGTATCCCTGGCTGTCCTGGAACTCATTCTGTAGACTAGGCTGGCCTTGAACTCAGAAATCTGCCTGCCTCTGCCTCCCAAGATCTGGGGTTAAAGGTGTGTGCCACCACTGCCCGGCAAGAACATATTCTTAATTAAAAAACAAATTACAGGGGCTAGAAAGATGGCTCTGAGATTAAGAGCGCTGGCTACTCTTCAGAGGACCCTGACTCTATTCCCAGCGCAAAGCCAACTGTAGCTCCAGTTCCAGGGGATCAGAAACCTTCTTCTGGCCTCAGTAGGCACCCCAGTATAGGCACAAACAGATGTTCACTCAGGCAAAACACCCATACACATAAAAAAAATTTTTTTAAACAAGAAAACTATAGAATACACTCATCTCGCATTGGTTGAACGGAGTAGCTGAGGCTGAGTATCACCCCCATTGTCACTTGACTTTGGGCAAGGTGTCTCTCTGAGCCTCAGCTTCCTCAAACCTGAAATGGGTCCAAAGAGTGTATGTGCCTTTAAGTCAGTGGTTCTCAACTTTCCTGAAGCTGTGACTCTTTAATGTGAGCCTTTGTGTTGTGGTGACCCCCGACCATAAAATTACTTTGTTGCTACATCATAACTGTAATTTGGTACTGTTATGAATTATAATGCAGATGTCTGATATGCAACTCCCCCAGGTTGAAACCTACTGCTTTATCTGATGGCTGTTAGTGTGGAAAAGGTGGATGGCTCTTGGTGGGATGCCAGGCCCACCGCCGTTGCTCAGCCCAGGTGGGCACAGTTACTGCTTTGGGAGCGTCTATCCCACCTGGGCTAAGACCTACACATTCTGAGTTGCAATGCCAAAGAAAGCAAGTGGCTTCCCCCAGCTTCGCTCCGGAAGGGAGTCAGCCTTGTGTGGGAAGACACACTTCTGCTTGTCTGGGGCGGGGGTTGCACGCCCTGGTGAAGTGCTTCCAGAGGCTAACTTCAAGGCCAGCTTTGTTTTGTTTTGTTCTGTTTTGTATTCTGGTGCTAGGGGCAAAACCCAAAGCCAGGCACATGCTGATTATACTTGGTCCCACCAAGCCACTCACATGACTCCTGTGATGTCTCATGATGGTTTATTGACTAACCATATGTTCCCACCTGATAGAGTGACTTCTGCCTATGGCTCCCACACCCTTGGTTCCATAAGGAAGGAGAGGAGGGAGAGGATTGAGCTAGTAGATAAGGGAGACATAGCCTACTTTATAGATGAAAAACAGGCCTGGCCTTGGAAGCCAGCTAACGGCAAAGTAAGAACCAGACACCAGCACCCAGTCCTAGCTTCCTCTTCTGTAAAATGGGTGGGCTGGAAGTGCAGACTCCCACCTTAGATGGCCACCCCTGCACTGACCCCTCTGCTGATAGCTCCAAGATGTTTATGCAAGTAGAGAGAGGGCAGCTTCTAAGAACCAGAAGCATGTGTTTTCTCTGAGAAGATGTTTGAAAGAGAAGGTTACAGAGCGCAGCTAAGGTATTTGGCCAGATGAGAACAACTTCCCTTTCTGTTCTTGTTAATGCAGATAAAAGTACTTCCTTCCGCATTCTCAGGACCAGCTTTCCACTCCTTGCCCACTTGGGCAGCCTTCCTCCTCCTCCATCTCCTCCACCCTCAGACTGCCCGGGACTTGACCTTGTCCTAGATGGCCATTCCATGGGACTGGAGGCCTGGCCTGCCCTCACCTTAGCTAGTTCCTTCTCTCCTTTCTTGGGTTGGTGGCTTGTGTTTCACTTCTCCTTCCAGCAGGGTGGAGGTGACCACTGCACCTCTTTCTCGCAGCTGTGGTGGTCTGAGGGACAGACAGTAGCAGGAGATCTGGTTCTGCTCTCAGGCAGATTTCTCTGCACGCTTACGTTTCTTCTTCATTATGCCTCGGGCAGTCACCTCTACTTCCCTAGGTAAAAGATAGTAGCAATCAGGGACAGAATATTTGCATGTGAGAGACAGCATGGGGCTTAATCTCATCTAAGCCTCACTCACGGCATGGGGTAGGAGGATGGCTCAGTGGGTAAAACTCTTGCCACATGAGTATGAGGACCCAAGCTCAGATCCCTAGAGCCGCTATAAAGTTAGATGCAGGCAGTGTGTATCTGCACTCCTAGTGTTCCTAAATAAGATGGAAGGAGACAGAAGAACCCCAAGAAACTGGTGAGCCAGATAATAAGAGATGCCACCTCACACAAAGTATCAGGCTCCATCCTCACACTGACATCCGAGGGCGTACTCTTACCTTTTTATAGGCACCATGATGCATGTGTGTGCACACACATGCAAATGTACACATAGGGATAAATGTATATATGTACACACACACACACACACACACACACACACACACGCACGCACATTGTGATGGTTTGTATGTGCTTGGCTTGGGGAGAGGCCCGCTTAGAAGGTATGGCCTTGTTAGAGTAGGTGTGACCTTGTTGGTGTCACTGTGAGCATGGGCTTTAAGACCCTCATCCTAGCTTCCTGGAAGTCAGTATTCTGTTAATGGCCTTCAGATGAAGATGTAGAACTCTCAGTTCCTCCTGCACCATGCCTAAGACACTGAGGAGGCTAAGATACCAGTCTAGACTTATAATTGACCCATCCCCACTACACTGATGAGGGAGGGAGGCACAGCTCAGGGAGGCTAAAGAACTCAAGCAGTCTATGGCCACAGGGACCTGGGAATTCTTACTAATCTAGTTATTCAGTTATTGTATAGCAGCCACATATCAAATGCTGTGTATGCAATGGGTTCTATAGTAGGGCTCCTGTCCTCTTATTACTAAGGGGTTATGGTGGTGGTGGTCATAGACATTGAGACCAATCTTTAGGACAAGCTGGTCCTCTCCTTTGGGCTATTGACACTCAAGTCACCACTATGAATCGGACGGCTCACCGGTGAATTAGCCAGATGGATGAAACCACCCAAACAGGGTGATTGGAACTACACCTTGTGGTCACAGGTGGTTTGGAGTGAATCTGAGTGGCTTTCCAAGTCATTGCTGTCTCGATTGCTTCTTATAGCACACACCTCAAAGCTAGCAGAGACTGGCTGGGTGGGGACCTGAGTCACCACCATCAGCCGAGAGCCTTTGTCTGACGCTTTCCATCCACGTCCAGGAACACCCTTCTGGAACCAAGGCGAAATGAGAGGTGGAGTCCAGCCTGAAATTAGTGACTAGCCATCCGCAACTCTGTGGTTCTCTTTCCCCAGCTCCTCCCTACCTCTTGTCTCCCACAGATTTGTTGGCACTCACGGAAGAGCCGTCCAGGAGCTGCCTCCAGCTGTAGCAGCATATATATATATATATGGGCTGGAGAGATGGCTCAATGAGTAAAGGCACTTGCTACCAAACCAACAGACCTATTTGATCCTCAGGACCTACATGGTAGAAGCACAGGCTGTTTTCTACCCTCCACATGCATACCGTGGTGTGTGTCTCTAGACACATACATACACACACTAAATAAACGTAAAAGAAGATCATCATGAAGTCTGGTACTCTTTCCCCTGACACTTCTTACTCACCCCCAACCCCCATTACCCACAGGTTCTTCCCATAGGAAGAATCTTCAGGAGCTCGGAGGCTCAGGAGTTCAAGGTTATTCTTGGCTACATAGTGAGTTTGAGGTCAACCTAGGCTAGATGAGACCCTGTCTCAAAACAAAACGAAAGATCAAAACAAAACCAAAAAGGAAAGAGAAGCAGAAAGAATGGGCTAGTCTCTTGACCTCCCTTCTTCGGTGTGCTGGTATGAAGATAGCTTCCCACCACTCCTTCATTTTCCTCCCTATTTCCTGGTTCAGCCAAAGTTACCCTTTTCCTTGGCTTCAGAATACCTCAAGACGATCCTCCCCCCCTTCCCAGTTCCTTCATTTCATGTACTTAGGTAGGATTCATTGGAGAGATTACTTTTGTGAAACATAAACCCTTCACTTGCAAACACCAAAGACTGTGCCATTCAGTCTGACCCTCTTGTCCATTGTGCAGGAAGGCTTGTGTGCAGACAGCTTCTTTTGTGCCGGGCCTGCCTGCTGAAAGCCAGCAGGACACTGTCCAGCTAATTGTTCACAGAGAGCACAGAAGCACAAGGCAGGGAGAGTGGAAGGGGGCCTTGCTCACCCTCAGAATTGGAATCTCACAGCTGGGGGCCTTTGTGCCTCTATCCACACAGACATTTTCAGCAAAAGGACAGAGAAATCGCAAAGCAGGTCTTGTTGGAGGTTTTTCGAGCCAAGCCTCAGAAGGGGCTCCTAAAAACATTCTGCTCCCCCAGAAGTATTCCGGGGTGTTAGGAAGAATTCATGGTAAGTGATGCCATGGAAAGAGAAAAGAAGCAAAGGAAGAGAGTAGGAGGGAGGGGCTCTGCAAAGGTCTGGCAAGAGAGGAAGGGTCAGGAGTTTAAAGCCATCCTTGGTTATATAATGAGTTGGAGGGTAACCTGAATGGTCTCATAAAAACCAAAAAGAAAAAAAGAAAATGGCAGAAAGAAAAGAGTAATGCTAACTGTCCTGAGTTTGGTGGCACACACATGCAATCCCAGCATTACAGAGAAGTCCCCTGAGCTACAGGGTGACACCTTGTCTTCAAAAGCCAGCGCCTGGGAGTGTTTCTTGGTGGTAAAGGCTCATCCCTAATGTGCATCTCTCTCTCTCTCTCTCTCTCTCTCACACACACACACACACACACACACACACTTTCTCTGTCTCTCTCTACACACACACACACTTACTCTTTCTGTCTCTGTCTCTACACACACTCTCTGTCTTTGTCTCTCTCTACACACACACACACACTCTCTCTCTTTCTCTGTCTCTGTCTTTCTCTACACACACACACACACACACACACACACACACCTGTATTCCTCTGGTTAGGTGAAGCAGAACTGCTGTGGGGTAGGAGGTGTTCTGAGACAGGGTCACTCCACATAGCCCAGGCTGTCCTGGAACTTACTATGTAGACCGGGCTGGCCTTGAACTCACAATGGTCTGCCTGCCTCTGCCTCCCAAGTGGGTGAGATTAAAGGTGTGTGCTGCTACCCTTGGCCATTGACAATCTATTGAAAAGACCTAGACAAGTAAAATGGCAGTTATTACACAGACCATAAGGGTGGTGACAGAGGGGAGCTCGGGGTGAGTCAGGTACCACAGGAGGGGCAGCTGTCTCAGCCAGCCACAGGAAGGAATCTGGGAAGGCTGCCTGGAAGAGGGTAATCACTGAGCTAATGTCTAAGAAACGACTGAGAACAGGTTCTGAAAATAATAATGGGGACAGGGAACTTGGTGCTTTTTGGATTTGGAGCAGCTGGGCAGGCACCCAGTCACTTAACCTGAACAATGGCCCCCTAGTCTTCAGGGAAGGGAGACTTAAGCGCTAGGACGGTGAGTAACCAGCTCAAGTAACTTCCTCCTGCTCACTGACCACACATGCAATTACCATGCATGCTCCTAAGGACTGCTCTGCAAAACACTGAAAGATATGAGGAGGTGCACTAAGGAGCAGGCAAGAGAGAGCAGGGCACAGCAAGCAGACTGGGGGTGGGCCTTGTGGGCTGAAACTGGGGATGGGAGGAGTTGGGCAAGGTGGTGTGGGTGGGGTGGGAGATGGGGGTCCTGAGAGGCAAGAAAGTACAGAAGCCCTGTAATACAGTACTGGGAAGGCTTAGGCAGGAGGATTGCTGGTTACAGGCTAGCCTGGACTCCATAGGTGGATTTCACTCTACCTCAGAAAGAGGAGGAGGAGGTAGGGGTGTGTGTGTGTATGAGAGAGAGAGAGAGAGAGAGAGAGAGAGAGAGGAGAGCTCACGTGCTCAGGTGTGTGCAAATGCAGAGTCATACAGACCAGGGCCGTACTAGGTGGCTTTGCTTCATCTTTAAATCTAGAAGAAAGCTTTTGCAGCCTAAAAGATTTCCTCTAGACTCCCCTTCTCCTCCCCCGCCCTCCTCTCTTCTGTAGAAGAGGAAACTGAGGCTCAGAAGGGTTTCCCTCATCCACTCTTGCTCATACAAAACTAGGTCTCTGCACTTACACAGAGACAGGGCGCCCACCAGGCAGAGGCAGAGGGGAAGAGAGGGCGGAACAGTGGCCTCCAAGAACTTCAGCTGGAGACTGTAGAAGCTCTACATAGGAGAAATCAATCCACCCCTAGCGATCCCTTGCACAGTCAGGGTAGGCCTGAGTTTTTCTTTTGGCTTCACCCTCCCTTCCCACCACCGAGAAGCTTCAATCCTCATTCTCAGCGGTAGCATCTGGGACAGCGCAGCGGATCACACGGGGGTGGGGGTGGGGCGAGGTCCTGGCTGTGCAGCCCCCACAGAGAGTGGGATAAAGTCGCTGCAAAGCGAGGCAGGATGGCTGCAAGCCCCGTGGGCGATCCCAGACCCAGATGAAAGAACTGGCAAGCCTTCGGTGACAATAACGATCTGGGCTCCCGGATGCCTGACAGCCCGCTGATAGACTTACTGATTAATGTGCAGTGGTGGGAGCCATCAGTCACCACTACCCAAGTGTGTGTTTGCGTGTGGTGTGGTGTGGTGTGGTGTGGTGTGGTGTGGTGTGGTGTGGTGTGGTGTGTGTGTGTGTGTGTGTGTGTGTGTGTGTATACTGTTTTGCCCCAGCTGGCTTCCCAGGTCCCAGCTGCCTCACAATGTTTCAGAGCCTTTGGCTGGTGGGCTGCTGCTAACTTGCATGAGTGAATTCAAACCACTTGGCTAGGTCTAGTGGCTGGAAAGATAGACACTCATTCTGCTTGCCACCAGCTTGCAAAGCCTTTGATCACACTGATTTCGTGCCCTGTTCTGGACAAAGACTACAGACAAGGTGATAAAGAAAATAAAATAGCTTCTAAGGCACCGATGGCTCTGGATCAGGGATTGCTCAGGCTTGGCACTGTAGATAGGTGACTTCTTGGTCAGAGGGGCTGTTCTGACAGGAAGTTCAATGTTCCTTGTTGTAGCCCACTAGATGCCAGGAGCATCACTACCAGTACAACCACAGTAAACGTGTCTCTAAACCCTGCCAGATACCCCTAGGGGTCAAATTACCAGCACCTGGTTAGAACCCTTGCTTTAGATCAGAGCTGTTCACTAAAGTCATAAGACAAACCACAAGAATAAGTTTCAATATCTTACTTTCAAAAAGTAAAAAGAAATGGCTGGAAGGACCAGGGTTTAGCATGCAAGAAGCTCTGTTTTTTTGCTTGTTTGTTTGTTTGTTTGTTTTGTTGACACAGTACACACACACACACACACACACACACACACACAAAGGAACTAGTGACTTATTTAGTTTTTCTGTGGGAGGGATCAAATCCAGATCTTTCACGAGAGGGGCAGACACTCTACCACTGACCTGCATCCCCCAGGTGAAATCCGTTTAAAATAGCTATTATTTTAAATTATCTGTGTATGACTCTATGTGTGAGAGCGGGTAGTAGGGTTTTGTACATGGCCTCTGGAGTCCGCATAGGCCAGAGCAATGAGGTCCCATGGAAGCAGAAGTCACAGGAGGTGGTGAGCCATCTGATCTCGGCACTGGAAGCAGAACTCTTGTCCTCTGACAGTGCAGTCCATGCTTCTAAACACTTAGTCACCTCTCTAGCTTCTAATCAATAAAAAGAATACATTTTATTTGAACCTGATTCGATAGAGCATGCTGACAATTCCAGCACTAGGCAAGTGGAGGCAGGGGGATCATAAATGCAGGGTCAGACTGGGCTATGTGGCATCTGCTTACCTCAGGTCCACACCCCACAAAGTGTTCTCAGTATTGATGCTCTTGGTCGGGAGGGGAAGATGAGGCAGTCTGTAATACTGGCTGTTGCACGAGGAGGAGTGAGTACATGCGGAGCAGCCTGAGAGCCAGCGTTAGGCCCCACACCCCACAGGGCACAAGAGTGTGTGCAGAATGCCATGTATTTGCTAAGACAGTAACTAGAAGCTGCCAGGGAACAGTGTGCATCTAGTGGCCACAGCATTGTAACTTTGGTGGACTTCCTGTTCCCAAGGCCAGCACTCTTTAGAAAATTAGTTACTAACGAGCTAGAGGTTTACGGATTTCCGAGTTCAACAACTTGGTAGTTTTAGGTCTGCTCCAGAGAGCCACCCCCCCCCCCCCATCCCCAGAGAGAATCTGGATAAAGGCACACACACACACACACACACACACACACACACACACAGAAATACCAAGTCTTCTTCATTTTTAGTTACAAGTCCCAGATAAAAGGTGCTGATCTCCAAAGCCCAGGCTCTGCCTGCTTTTCACTTCCTCTTCTATTCAGGCTCCCTGGGCAAGTGGGGAAGGTGGAAGAAGGGTGAAGCAGGGGTCAGGGAAGTATAAAGCCCAATTACAAATGGGACACCCCCACCACGCCCAGCACCGGCCTGCTAGACCTCAGGGGAGCAGGAACGGGTGGGGCTGAGAGCAGAGCTCACAAGACAGTAGGTAGGTGTGTGTGTGTGTGTGTGTGTGTGTGTGTGTGTGTGTGTGTGTGTGTGTGTGTGTGTGCTTGCTACCTGTCTCAGGTTTCCCTTCCTGGTAGTCTTGGTAAAGGTAGTGTGCTGGATTAGAGACAAAATCTGGTGATTATCCTGGGGCTGGGAGTCATATTTATAAAGGTAGCCTTTAAAAATGACCAAAGGTGTTAGGCTAGATGCAGCTCAGCCATAGAACACTTTTTTTGTATATGGACGGTCTTGTGTTTGAGCACATCTTTGGGGGTGGGGGTGGAGGTGGGATGTGTAAGAGAAAGAACAAGATTGAGCAAGCAAAGGAGAGAGAAGGAAGGTGGGCAAAATAGTTTTAACCTTTATAGTCATAGTGAAACATACACACAATCCCAGTACATGGGAGATAGAAGCTGGAGGATCAGGAGTTCAAGGCCAGCCTTAGGTAGATACTAAGTTTGAGGCCAGTCTTTGACTAAATGAGACTCTATCTCAAAGAAAACAAACAAACAAAAAAACTTACTAAATGTTCAGAAAGAGAAAAGCTGGGCTGCACTTGGTGGCACAGGACTTTAATCCAGAACTTGGGTGGAGGAGTCAGGTAGCTCTCTGTGAATTCCAGCCGACTGTGAATTCCAAGCCAGCCTGTGCTACCTGAGACTCTGTCTCAACAAACAAACAAACAAACACAAACAAAAACACCCAAACCAATTTTAGAATAGAAAAGGGACTTGATTTCATATGTAATATATTCTGGATGTTTTTATTACATTTATTTTATTTATTAATGGAGAGAGAGAGAGAGAGAGAGAGAGAGAGAGAGAGTCAGGACAACTATCCAGACATGATTAGGTATCTCTTTCCACCAAGTGGGTGTTGGGAATTGAACTCACTCAGACTTAATGGCATTGACTTTACCTGCTGAGCCATCTGCCCAGCCCTACTTGTAGGTTATTTTTTTTTTTCTGCTTGTTGGTTGGCTTTATTTTTTACAGTTCTTAGGATCAAACCCAGGCTCTCTTAAATCCTAGGCAGAAGCCCTGCCACCGAGTCACCCTAGCCATTTAGTTATTGCTACTTTTCCTTGTCCTCTTTCCTCTTCACCTCCTGTTCTTTTGCCCTTAAGAAGAGTGAAGGCCCAGGGGGCCCACCCAGGACCACGGTGCCCTGGGCAGGAGTGGCTCTCTAATTCCACCTGCTCTGCAGTGCTCTCATTTGTAAGTTCTAATAAATAATTTGCAGGACTGGACTCTAGCACAGCAGTAGACAGGACATCCCACCCGCAACATGTGCTAGGCTTTGGGTACAAATGCCAGCACCTGAAAATAAATAGAAAACAAACAAACAAACAAACAAACAAACACCCAAACCACTTTGCAGATCTGTGGTACAGACTGGATAATGTTAGCATAGGCCCAGAACTCTATCCTGTACCTGTAATGAACACAGTTGCTTTTAGATGAGTTGCCTGAGGCTAGACTTCTGAGAGAACCCAGTCAGAAGTCCAGAGTCTACATTCCACCACACCAGCTTGAGTCACCAAGTAGTGACAAAGCAGGAAAGTGGCCCATATACTACAGACCTGCCTCTCCCATAGGCACTCATGTTCGGGAGGGACACCTATTGTTTTTGTCTGCCTAGCAACCATTCCCTTTTATTTTGGGAACCTCTTGGCATGTGAGGTTCGGATAGATTTCACACCATTCCCAGGCCTAAGGCTGAGTATATGACTCAGGTTGATCCTTGACAGCATTGTGGAGGGGGGAGATTTCTTTGTATTGAGGTTATTGAGCGGGTGGAATGTATGCCTAGGGCCAGTGGGAAGAGTCTTTGCCATTTTAGGGTCTGAGAGCAGAACTTGCAGATAAAGACCAACAGGTTCTAACACCCTCGGCTAATCAGTTAGATACAGCTGTGCCTGAAGCTGTCGTCTGCTGGGTTTCCCCTACTCGCTGATCCAGGGCCTGTCCCCAGCCAAAGTCCTCACTGATTACGCCAAGGCTTATCTGGCACCTAGGCTCAACGTGTACCTTAAAGCACTTCAGATTGACTCAACAATGTAAATACCAAAGCGGCAGAAACAAATAAAACCAATACTTTCTCTTTCTCTCTTTCATCTTGTATATTGAGAACAATGGGAGGGCCCTACCAATTGCTAGATTCATGTAGTAACAACGGTCTTTTTTCTATATTACCACTTTCTTGTTTTGTTTTGTTCTGTTTTGTTTTGTTTTGAGATAGGATTTCTCTGTATAGCCCTGACTGTCCAGGAAATCACTCTGTAGACCAGGCTGGCCTCGAACTCAGAAATCCATCTGCCTCTGCCTCCCAAGTGCTGGGATTAAAGGTGTGTGCCACCACTGCCCGGCACCACTTTCTTATTTTTTGGCGACAGAGTCTTGTGTAACTCTGGCTAGTCCCAAACTTTCATACCAAGGGTGGCCTTGAACTTTTGATTCCACCAACTTCCAATTGGACTACCAAAGGAGCTACATCCCCAGCTCCCTCCCTTCTTTTGAAGATGAGGTTTTCCTTTGTAGCATAAGCTAGAGTCGAACTCAAATCTTCCTGCCTCAGCCTCCCAAGTGCTAGGATTACGGGTGTGTAGTGCTTACATTCCTACACTACACATGCTTACTTTACCATTTATGGATGACCAGACTGACTGCACACACTTGGCTACCTTTGGGCCAGTGCCATGATTGTGCCCATCCAACCTGAGTCAGCTTCATGAAAATGAAAATGTGTTGTTCCAGTTCTGATGTCCCTCGGAGAATACGAGATACCACCATGAAATGTAAGGAAACAAAATTATGTTTTTCTTCATAGTTTGGAATTGTATTTGTGCCTGGAGGTGTCCATTGTCATGATCAGTGAATAAGTATCAGCCCTCCATTCCAGGAGCCAGTCTCCTGAGCTCTGCTAGCACCATCAAGATAAGAGGACCCATTCCTTCATTTCTTAAATACTTAGCATTCCAACGAAGATTGAAGAAGTCCTCTCCTCTCTTCTCTGAGGATGCTCACCTTCCTGTTCTTTATTAAGGACAGACAAGTTGTGGCATCTCAGGTCTTGACCTTGGCGTTGTGTTCAGCTAGAGATCCCGTCTGTTGGGGGAGTTGAGCCACTGAGTCACGGAGAGGAAATCGCCCCACCACACCTCACCTCATGGCTGAGAAGCCAGACTGAGAAGCTCAGCCGGCTGGAGACCTGTCAGCCCCTGAGAGGACAGGCTGGGCTGGGAGGGTTGCTCCATGCAGATGGTCACCCCATGATGACCTCATCTGCCCCGCTGGTGACTCACCTCCCAATTCTCTCTCCTACCAGCCAAATCTTGCTCATTTGGAGCACCTGAGGGGAATGCCAGCCTTCTGTGTTTGGTGAAAACACATGATTGTGCTATTTTTAAGGACATGACACTGCCTTTCAGGTGGAGACAGGAATCCAGACAACCTTGGCAGATAGGCCCAGGTGAAGGGTGCAAGAAACCTTTTTGTTTTTTTTTTTTTTAAGAAAGAAAGAAAGAGAGAGAGAGAGAGAGAGAGAGAGAAAGAAAGAAAGAAAGAAAGAAAGAAAGAAAGAAAGAAAGAAAGAAAGAAATTGAATCAGAATGGAGACTGCTGGACTGGGCATATAGCTTAGTGACGGTGTGTTCTACCTAGCAAATGGAAGGCTAGGGATTTGACACACACCCCCGCCCCCGGTTTAAAAAAATAAAAATAACAAATGAAGATTACTAATATAACTTTCCCTTTTTCCCAATATATATCATATATTGATATATGTTATATCATATATCAATATCATATATATATGTTTTTTCCTTAAAGAAACCAGTTTCTTTTTTTAAGATTTATTTATTTTATGTATATGAATACACTGTAGCTGTCTTCAGACACACCAGAAGAGGGCATCAGATTCCACTGCAGATGGTTGTGAGCCATCATGTGTTTGCTGGGATTTGAACTCAGGATCTCTGGAAGAGAAGTCAGTTCTCTTAACCACTGAGCCATCTTTCCAGTCCAGGAACTGGTTTCTTGTAATACAGGCTGATATGGAACCTACCTCCTGCGCTAGGGTTACAGGTGCATGCCACCATGCTGTTTCTGGAAGTAGGGATCCAACCCAGGGCTTCATGAATACTAGGCTTGCAAGCACCCTATAGCCTTGTGCACTCTATAGCCTGTGCTACAGGCCCACTCTCACTTTTCAGTGTTAAATGTGCATGTTGGGATCATGACAGCATCCCCAGCACTGTACCACCAACAGCACTGCCTGTCTCTAGTGCTTGCTCTGTTGCTACAAGTGGAACGCCAATGACATCAAACAGGAACTTATCCCCCACCCACTAAGAACCTCTCCTCTGAATCTTTGTCTATACGTATTCGTGTTGCAGGTTTCTCGTGTAAATGAAATCACATGTATGCTAACATCTGTCCTTTGGGTCGGCTTTACTTCACCTGGAACCCCACCTTCAAGTTGCACTCACGTGAAAGCATGTCTCTGCACCTAATTCCTTTCAAGGCTGACTAATATTCCAACATACGAACACAGCTCTTCTTATTTATCAGTTCATCTGTTGGTGAGCATTTGGCTTGTGTCCTGGTGGCTACTGTTGGTAGTTTCATTTTGAGTGCTTGTTTTTTGAGTTGGAACCTTGCTGGATAGCCCAGGTTACACTGCAGTCTCTACCTCCAGGCTGGTGGGTTTTATAGGATTGTGCCACCACAGCAGATTTGAGTCTTTCATTAAAGACATTGTTATCACTAGTAGGTGGAAAGTCTTCTTTGTATAAACCTCCTGGAGTTCACACAGAAATTGGGACCAAGAGGAGCGATTCTGACTACTTCTCAAGGGTACAGCAAAGAAGTTAGATTCTAGGCAGGAAAGCGCTCTCTAAATTCCGAAGTCTCCACAAGGATGTACAACACTGTAGGTACTACTTACTAGCTTAGCCTTTTACAGATAGAGGAAAATAATGAATACAACCATTTAAATACATAGCATGCTTTGGCCAGTGAGGTGGCTCAGCAGGTAACCTGAATTTGATCCCTAGAACCCACTCTGGAAGGAGAGAGTTGGCCCCCCCCCCTGCCCCCCCGCAAGCTGTCCTCAGACCTCCATGGGTGTACATACAAGAATACCTACACACACAGACACAGACACACAGACACACACACAGACACACACACAGAGAGACATGCATGCATGCACAAAATCAATAAATGAAATACGAAATAAAAATATATATAGTACATTTTTGGTGGAAATGTAGTCTCCCCTCCCCCAGCCTGAAACCTGCTTGCTCGGGGTGGAGCTTCCTGCTCATTCGTTCTGCCACGCCCACTGCTGGAACCTGAGGAGCCACACACGTGCACCTTTCTACTGGACCCGAGATTATTCGGCGGGAATCGGGTCCCCTCCCCCTTCCTTCATAACTAGTGTCCCAACAATAAAATTTGAGCTTTGATCAGAATGAAATTGTCTTAGCTCCGTTTCTTTTTTCGCCCCGTCTAGATTCCTCTCTTACAGCTCGAGTGGCCTTCTCAGTCGAACCGTTCACGTTGCGAGCTGCTGGCGGCCGCAACAGAAATGGCTCAAACGAAAGGACTTGTCTAGGTAGGCAATGCACTCTATTTTTCACAAAGCCAACGCCAGTGTACTAAATACTCATTTTTTTTTTTTCCTTCGAGACAGGGTTTCTCTGCGTAGCCCTAGCTGTCCTGGAACTCATTTTGTAGACCAGGCTGGCCTCGAACTCAGAAATCTGCCTGCCTCTGCCTCCCTAGTGCTGGGATTAAAGGTGTGCACCACCATGCCCAGCATTTCTGTATTTCAAAATATGTTTTAGTAAGGGTTATTTTGCTTCTCTAACCCTGAGGTGGTTCACAGACTCCTGATCCAGGCACAAGGTTTCCTCGTGATTGGGGGTTAATAATCTCAAATTTACCAACCCATAATTAGAGATTCGGTGCTTAGTCTTAGGGCAGTCACAGTGGAGCATCAGAGGAAAAAAATCACACATGCTGCATGCCGTATTAGCTGCTGTTCTGGCAGGTGCTCGGTAATGGCTAGAGAGCGGGAGTTGACTTGACTTCCTAGGAGATCGCCCACGAACTGGATAGTTCCTCGGAAAAGGTGACAGCAGCACTTGAGTCATGGCGAAGACGAAAGGAGGTCTTTTACCCGTGTAACTTTGCAAGTTACACCCTGACCGCTTAACAAATGTTTACTTAAGCGAATTAATACTAACACTGCCTTCGATAAGAGCTGATGAGGTCGGGAAATCTTAGAGAGTCCTAAGAAAATTGGGGAAAGAAGCCGACAAGAGGAGAAGCAGGAAGAAGAGGAGAGGGAAGAGGGGGAGGAGGAAGAAACTTTTGCTAGCTAGCCACGTGCTTTCAAAGCTTTTCTCTGGACTAAGACGCCTCCAGCTTTGAAATCGCATCACAGAAATTGGTTCCCTCATCCCTCCCACCCATCCCTGGGGCCAAATTCAGGGACCCGTGGCTGCTGTTTTCCTTGACCCAGCACCCCACACAGTCAGTGTTTTCCTGAGTCGGCCATGCCCCGGTCATTTCTTGTGGGCGAATTGGCCTCTCCGGGGCTGTCAGGATGCTGTTCGTCTCCATGACAACAGCGTGTGCGAATGAGGAGATGCAGCATACTGAGTGGTGTCATCCTAAGAAACCAACCCCCACCACTCCCACACTTCTGGGGCCCGGACCGCAGGAAGTGGAATTCTTCTGGGAAAGAGGCTGACGTCGCTGGTGGCCAGGCCCCTGCCCCAGCCCCAGCAGGCGCTGATGCAAGCGCAGCCCGCCAGTGGCAGGCAATCCCCAAGGACCTGGCGCAGCTCTGTGTCTTGTTCCTTTCCGGCCACCCCGCCCAGTTTTCTCTTTGGAGTAAATAGCTTCTGGGTGGTTTCTCACCCAAAGACGCAGTGCAGGTGGGGACAATGTGTCTTTCCTCAAACCAAGTCTCTGTGGCTCTTCCCAGATTGGGATAGGAGGAATCTGAATACCCAGACTGGCCATTTTTGGGTCAATATGGAAGGCGTCCAGAGCTCCTTCTCTCACTTGGACCGCCCAGGTGGCCTGGGATACCAATGTCAGCTGGTGCCAAGGAAACCGCCCGGATCACGAGGGATCCTTGTGGACCGATCAGGAGTCTGTGAACCGCCTCGGGGTTAGAAGTGGTCCAGCCATGGCCGGTCTCCATCGCCCTCTTCTGGGCAAAAAGGAGAATCGTTCTAAAATTCTGTCTGGGACCTCCCAGACCTTTAGAGAGGGCTAGGAGAGTTGGCAGGGCTGGGGTGCGACAGATGTCTCCACAGTAAAACAGATCAGGAAATGGAGGCCCAGAGAGGACAGAGATATGCCCATAGTCTCTCAGCCACGCTAGGAACTAGTCAGGACCAGAATTTGCGTTTTATGTTCACCGCACAATCTGTTTTTGCTGTTTTAAGATTTTAAGACAGGGTCTCTCTTTGTATTAGGGGAGAGAGGGAGAGAGGGAGGGTAAAGGGAGGGAGTAGAGAGAGACAGACAGAGACAGAGAGAAGAGACACAGAGACTAAGATATAGAGGGAGAACTGATCTAAAGGTCAGAAAACAGTTTGTTAGATTCAGGTCTCTCTTTCCACCGTGTTCGTCTTAGGAATTAACTCAGGTCAACAGGCAAGGTGTCAAGACTTTACCTGTAAAGCCATCTCCCATCCTGCATCCTAGAATTATAGCCATGGATTCCGCAACACCTAGATTACTACTTTTAAATGAATTGTGCTGGGGTGTGTGTGTGTGTGTGTGTGTGTGTGTGTGTGTGTGTGTGTGTGTGAGAGAGAGAGAGAGAGAGAGAGAGAGAGAGAGAGAGAGAGAGTTTCTATGAAGTTTGTGCATGTAGGATGTAGGTGGCTGTGCAGGCCAGAAGGGGGCGTCAGATACCCTGGACCTCTACAGGAGCCATAAAAGTGCTCTTAACCAATGAGTCATTTCTCCAACCCCAAATTAGAGATACTTTTAAAACTTTCACAGTTTTAATTTCTACTACCGCTAAGATGTAACCCACTCAATGAAGCTTATCTGGGCACTCAAGTATTTAGAGTGGAAATGAGTTTTAATCCTGAAGCCTGCGGTGTAGGGTGGCTCCCTCTCTGTCAGTAATACTGTCCTCTTTTAATCACAATTGCTCTCATAGAGGACATTACTTGTTTTATTTTGAATGTGTTTAGTACTTTGTGAAAAAGCAGATTTGGGTTCTGTGGGCCTGAGGTGGGGCTGCAGCTCTATATTTCTAGCAAGTTTCCAAACAGCTACTGATCTGGAACCCACATTTTGAGAACTGAGCTTCTAGACTTTGGTCTACATGCTAAAATTAATGCCTATGTCTGTTCTGTGTTAGCAATGAGAAGGTTTCCACAATTAAGCTGAGAGTGGAGGGGGTGGGGAGAGAGAGAGAGATATGCTGGAAAGAAAAATGGTATAAAGGCTATGAAGAAGTAGGAGCCAAATGCTGAAAGTTACTGACAGGAGACATTAAACTTACCTCAGTTACAGATCTATAAAAAACTAGGGTCTTTCCCAGGTCTCAAAGCACATACTGAGTAGTTGAATGGTGAGAATTTCACATGTCCAATGCAAAAAGAAAAAAAAAAGCCTAAAAAAGACAACACAATTTGCACAGAGGCTGGGAGTGTGGCTCAGGTCCTGAACACCTGCTTGGGATGCATAAGGTCCTGGGTTCGCTCCCCCAACGCTTTAAAAACAACCCAAAACTTCCTAGGGGGTGGTTTGTGGGGGATTTCTCAATATGCCATGTAACTTTTTGGTTTTCAGTGAGGTGGAAAATATCTTAAAACCAAACTGTCACTGCTTCTGCTATCTAAATTGGGGTGTTAATAAAATTTACATCAGCGGAAAAATGAAGCTCTACCCTGGGTCTTTCTGCTTACAGAATGGAAGAAAGAAGACCAGATGGTTTGGCTTCCAAGGAAGGAGCCATAAACCCAGATGTGTCCAGACATCGAGGTGGCTTGTGCCAACCAGAGAGGCTGGCGGTTCTGTCGAAAAGATCCTCATTTTCTGTCACAGGGACAGCCACCACTCAACTTTCCCCTGTGGCTACCATGTTTGACTGAGGATCTCGTGTTATTGAGTCTTTCAGTATTGGTGTGTGTGTGTGTGTGTGTGTGTGTGTGTGTGTGTGTGTGTGTGTGTGTAAACCAGAGGGTAACATTGGGTATCATTCTTCAGGTATGGTCTACCTTGTTTATTTGATCAAGTCTCTCACTGAACCTGGGGCTCAAAACTAGGCTAAGCTGGCTGGCCAGCAGTCCCCTGGGATCTGTCCTGTTTCCCAGGAAGCACTGGGATGATGACCTGCACCTGGCTTTTAATGTAGGCTCTGGGGTTTGAACTCAGGTCTTTATGTATGCATGAAAGCACTTCACACAGTGAATGAGCTCTCTTCCCTGTGTCAGTGCATCTCATTTCTTGACAGGAGCCTGAAACCAAGATTATACATAAACTGTAGTAATTTATTCAATGTTTAAACTTATTTATTTAAAGCTAGAATTTCACTATGTAGCCTGGTTTGACATGAAATCACTATATAGACCAAGCTGGTCTCAAAAAAAAATCACAGAGACTGGCTTACCTCTACCGTCTCAGTGCTAGGATTAAAGGTATGTGCCAACACACCTGTGTAATGTTATTTATTTATTTGTTTGTTTGCTTGCTTATTTGAGACAGTGTTTTGTCTTGTAATGATACTGTGTTGACCAGCGTATAAACTTACAACATGACCACTCCATAGTATGGTTAAGGGGAAGGGTTTTTTTATTCTGTTTGGGTTTCTAGTTTTATGAGACAGGGTTTCTCTGTGTAGCCCTGCCTGTCCTGGAACGCACTCTGTAGACCAGGCGAGAGAGAGAGAGAGAGAGAGAGAGAGAGAGAGAGAGAACAAGAGGAAGATAAGAAGAAAGCAGGCAAGAAGGAACAGGGTCCACATAGTAGGGTTATAAGGAAAATGAGAAGGGGGGGGGAGGGAAGCCCATGAATTTGGGAAGTTTAGGGTAGCTGGGAAGTGAGAAGAGCTGTGGAGAGGCAGAATGCCACCAGAGATGTTGAAATGTGTCACAGGTACTTGGGTGCTGAGGGACCCTGGAGGACAGCGTGTGCTTTGGCATGATATTCAGTAGCCATTTGTCCCTTCTGCTCGTGATAAGGAAAATAATCCCTTTTGGTAGAGTGGAACCAGCTTCACAGGGTCCTGGGGAACTAAGTGCCAGAATTTGGGGAAATGTTTCCTTTGAACCTGGTAGCCAGAACTCACAATCCCCATGCCCCAGTGCACTGAGATTGCCGCTGCTGTGTCAGATGAGCAGATTCGGTTTTGGTGTAGAAATCAAATTTTCTCTCAGCCCCCACCTCGTGTGTGTGTGTGTGTGTGTGTGTGTGTGTGTGTGTGTGTGTGTGTTTTCGTTCAGACATTTTTTAGCCAATCACTGAGTATTCTCCAACGCAGAGAATCCCTAAATAGAACAGGAGGTGCTAAGAGGTTTGCAAGTTCAAATGAAAAGATTTGACTATTTTTGTGGGAAAGAACAATCTGAGATGGACCTTGGAAAACAGAGAAATACAAAGCAAAGCAAAACAACAACAACAACAGCAACAACAGCAACAGCAACAGCAACAATAAACCCAACCCAAACCAAACCAAACAGAAGGAGGGAGTTGAAAGGAGGCTGAGCTTGAAGAAGGGCAACAATAAACAGTTTCTCTTTTAGAGTGGCGTGTGGTATGTGCACACAAACTGGGCTGGGCTGGGCTGCAGAGCCTTGGGCTGGGCTGCAGTGCCTTGGTCAGGTGGGGAAGCCCTGGGAGGGGCTGGGAAGAGAGGAAAGGGAAGGAGGCTCTTTTCTACCACCTTGGTGTGGGGGCAGAGCTGACAGAGGTTAGCAGCTCCCTGAGGCAAGGTGCTGGAGATAACAGGACAAGGCTGGACCTGTGGGCTGAGGGAACACAGAGACCCGGAACTATCAGAAAATACTGGCCTTGCCTGAGGTGTTAGGAACCTTCAGTCCTAGTCTATGTTCCAGAGAGCAGGCAGGGCCGGGACAGGTACCTTGGCTAAAGGGAACAGACCTGTTCAGGGTGTGGTCCTGGCATCTCAGGTGAACTCCTTCCATTTTAAAACCATTAGTGATAATACTCGGGTTCCTCTTCAGACTGTAGAGATCACTCGCCTTTTATTAGGATGCGTAACTATCACGCTGGCACTGGCACATGCCATCTTGCCTGATGAACCCCTGCAAGACACAGCATTTCAGAGACGCTTTGTAAAAAGAGAAGGAGCCCGGTCTCAAAAGTAAACCACACACAAGACAATTAAAAATGAACTTTTAAACCATAATGGAAAAGAGTCTGAACATATCTCAGGCTCTTCCAGAATGGAACATTTCTGCCCACATTACATAAAGATGAATATGGGCAGTAGAGGATGGGGTTACCTAGCAACTGGCAGAACCAGGTGTGAATGACCCTGAACATTATATTGTTAACCACATCATAGTATAGGTTGTTTTTTGGGGGGGGTTGTTTTTATTTACTCTTGGATGTCTGTGCGCAATGTGTGTGCGGTGCCCTGAGAGGCCAGAAGAGGGCATCTGATGTCCTGGAACTGCAGTTACAAATCGGTGTAGGCTGCCTTGTGGATTCTGTGGAGTAGCCAGCATGCTTAACTGCTGAGCTATCTCTCTAGCACCATATTTTTTTTTGTTAAGATCTAAATCATGTCTCATACCTAAGAAAAAAAATGTGTGTGTTTGTCTATGTGTGGCTCTGTGTATGTGAGTGTATGCGCCAGAGGAGGCAGAACACCATCATATCCCACAGACCTGAACTCACAGGTGTCTATGACATGAATTTTGGGAACAGAACTTGGGTCCTCTGCCAGAATAGTTCAAGATCGTAACTGCTGATCCATCTACCTAACCTGTTTCTTAAGCTTTGTCGAGATATTACTGACATACGTCAAATGATATTTAGCCATGAGTGATAGATAGCACATTTGTAATTTCATCACTTGGTACGCTGAGACAGGAATATTGCAATGAAGACATCCTGTCCTAATAGTGACTTCAAGGGCAACCCTAGGTATACAACATGATATTATCTCAAACATTAAAAGATATGCATTGCATCTGCCAGTATAGTTTAAATAGTTGGCTTTTTTTAAAAGGTTGAGATGGGATCATGAATTCAAGGTTCTCCTTGTATGTTGCTTAGTGGTAGACCACTCACTCAGCATATGTGAGGTCTGAGTCCCACGTCTATACTAGAGGAGGAAAAGAATGTTATTGCTACTTACATCTGAGGCATTTTATAAGAACATCAGACATGTGCTTCTGAAAGTACAAGGCAGAGGCCAAGGCCAAGTTCCCTTCTGGTGGCATCTTTGGCTCCAAAGCAGCCAAGACTGGTCTCTTTAGTTCATTGCTTCCCAGATTCTCCTTTTTCAGTACAAGGGCACCCAACAGCAGTGCCTGGGTTGAGAAAAAGGTGTGAGAGTATCTCTGGGCAAGAGAAATGGGAAGCAGATAACTACAGTTTGTTCGGCCACTGGTAGCCATACCTCATTGCTCCAGCTCCAGAGACCTGGGTCTTCCTTCATTGCTCACTCAGATAGCAAATGATGTCATCTCTAATCTGTGACAGCTGGGCTGTTTTTAAACCAGGTCCTCTCTGAGGCTTCCATACAAAGGAGGAGGTGGCCCTGTGTCTTGAGTGCAATGCTAAGAGTCTATAAAAGTTATCTGCACTAATGCTGTCCTTCCAGGGCTCAGAAGGCCAGTAGCAAAGATAGCTGTATTTTCTTTCAGAAACTCATAGAAACTGTGCTCAACCTTGGTGTTGTAAGCCTTGGATACAGATCCAAGCCCTGGCGCAGATCAACTCTAATAACATCTCTATGTATGTATGAATGTATGTATGTACGTATGTATGTATATATTTAATGTATATGAGTACACTGTAGCTGTCTTCAGATACACCAGAAGAGGGCATCCACTCTTATTACAGATGGTTGTGAACCACCATATGGTTGCTGGGAATTGAACTCAGGACCTCTGGAAAAGCAGTCAGTGCTCTTAACCACTGAGCTATCTCTCCATCTCATAACACCTCTTTATATTTGTCCTTTTAGTATGTTGCTATGGCTTTGAGACAAGGCCTTGCTGTAGTAGCCCAGGCTGATCTGGAGCGTCTGTCCTCCAGCCTTAGCCTCCCAAGCAAGTAGTAGAATTCCATACCTGCTAAATGGTGTGTGTGTTTTTTTGTATGTGTGTGTGTGTAGGTTTGTTTGTTTGTTTTTTTTTTTTTGAAACAGGATCTTACTACATAGAAGAGGCTGACCTGGAACTATGTGGCATATATATAGTGAATGAGTGTTTTACCTGCATTTATGCATATGTACCATGTACATACCTTGTGCCCATGAAGGTTAGAAGGCATCAGATTCCCTGGAACTGAATTTATTGATAATTGAGCTGCCATGTGGGTGCTAGGAACCAAACCTGGGTCCCTTTCAAGAGCAACTGGTAGTCTTAACTACTGAGCCGTCTCTCCAGCCCCTTAACTCACTGTTTTGAAGATAGGATCTCATCATGTAGTCCAGGCAGTCTTTGAACTCCATATATAGCTGAGGATAACCTTAAACTGTTGATCCTCCTGGCTTCCTGTCCGGAGTATTGGAATTATAAGCATACACCTGCACTGTCAGTTTATGAAAGGATGGGAAGGAAGCCCAGAGTGTGCATGCTGGGTACTCTGTCAACTGAGCTACATCACCAGGATTATATGGCTCTGTTGTTGTTGATTGCTTCCTTCTTCCTTCCCTTCCCTTCCCTTCCCTTCCCTTCCCTTCCCTTCCCTTCCCTTCCCTTCCCTTCCCTTCCCTTCCCTTCCCTTCCCTTCCCTTCCCTTCCCTTCCCTTCCCTTCCCTTCCCTTCCCTCCTTCCTTCCTTCCTTCCTTCCCTCCTTCCTTTCTTCCTTTCTTTCTTTTTCCTTCTTCCTTTCTTTCCCTCCCTCCCTTCCTTCCTTTTCCTCCTCCTCCTCCTCTTCCTCCTCCTTCTCCATCTTCTTTGAGACAAGGTTTCTCTGTGTATCCCTGACAGTCCTGGAACTCATTCTGTACATCAAACTGGCCTTGAACTCAGAGATCCACCGGCCTCCGTCTCCTGAGTTCTGGGATTAAAGAAGAAGTGCACTGCCACTGCCTAGCTCCTGTATGTTTTTAAAAACATGCTAAAACAGACTTTTTTTTCCCCATGGGAATTGGCATTGCAATATTAGGGGCCGATACTCTGGCGAGGAAGTGAGGAGGATCAATAGTTTAAGGTTATCCTCAAGAATGGGTTCGTCCTTTTGGCTTTTGTGATTGGTTTTCACTCTGTAGCCCAGGCTTGCTTTGAACTCTTGGCAATCCCCAGGTTCATTCTCTCAGGTACAACGATTTGAAGTGCAAGGCACCCGTCTTGCTCCTTGTTACCCTTCAGCTGACAATCAACACCTTCTCAGACTCCAACGCTGTGTAGGAGTCTACAGGGGAAAACGTAAGAACAGTGCCTTTGGCAGAGGAAATGCTACCTTGGAGGGAAAGAGGTTGTCATGAGCCCCTGCTGTGTGTTTTAAGAAACGCTCTTTAACTTGAGACTTCCTGTCTCTCCTGAAATTGCACCAGCAGGCTAACTATTCTAGGCATACCACCAGCTGGACATGAGGTCCCATGAGAAACAGTCAGAAGGGATTGAGGAGGTTTACTTGATAGCTGAGCAGCACTTGAAAACCATTTTCAGTATGCAGGCCCGACAGAGGAAAGAGCCCCCAGGGGTCAGGGCCTCCCGGGGGAGCGTCACCAGAGCACCTAAGGAAGTGTCTTCAGAGCAAGGGGAAGTGAACTGGCCTCTGGGCTCTGTCAGGTGGCTGTGGTTCAAGCTAAGGAGAGAAGATCAGGTGTCAAAGGTGTGGTTAAGGTGACTTCTGATGTAGAAAGTAAACTTCAGGGTTTCAGATGGAGGCTGGGGGGGGAGGCGGGGCTCAGGGTCTGTGCAGTGACCCTACAGATTCAAAGACCTTTTCTTCTCTTCCCTTCCCTCCCCCTCCCCTCCTCTTCCCTCCTTCCCTCCCTCCCTCCCTCCCTGCACCCTCCCTCCCTCCCTGCCCCCCCTCCCTCCTTCCCTCCCTCCCTCCCTGCCCCCTCCCTCCCTGCCCCCTCCCTCCCTCCCTCCCTGCCCCCTCCCTCCTTCCTTCCTGGGTTCCTGGAGATCCATAGTCTACTTTTTAAGTGTGTGTGTTGGGGGAGGTTTATTAGGCTCCGGGATTACATGACCTCTTCTGCACTACTGGAGATGGAAGCCAACCTAGCTTCTGTGCACCCTGAGTAGAGCTCTATCTTTGAGTGACACTCCTAGATTCTAGATCATCTTTGGAGATCTTTTTGGACGTCTGGCCTCTAAGCAGGTGACTCAGAATTATCTCTGAGACCTTGCTCAGTTCTCAGAACTCTTCGTTTGGTTAGAAGTGTCAACCTACCTCTAAGCAAGCCAGGACTCAGTTCCTCTGCAGTCCAGCCTCTCTGGACTTCTGACTCTCAGCTTTGGCTTTGCCATGAGTTTCTGTACGTTGCCTTCTGGAACTTGGCAACCAGCATCCCCAGCCACTGGAAAGAGAGTGTATGGCTCTCAGCATCTGTCTATCCATCCCAGGTGAGGATGCAGCCCAGCTGGCTGGCTGGCCACTTATGCTGGATGGGGGCTAGAATTCAGTGATTGGCTCAGAAGAAGGGGTCCCAATGAAGAATCCCTGTTTCTGAATGTTGGTTTTAGTTCAAACATACTGCATGTATTATCTTTGCAAACTGTGGCAAGAATGATGAGAAGAAGGTTTGTATTACCGCTGGACAAATGAGCAATGGAAGCCCAGAGATGCTAATTCACTTTCCCACAGCGGTACAGTCAGACATAAAATCTGGGGCAGGCTGTCTATCTGGACATACCCTTTGAGTTCCTTCCCATCTCTGACAATTAACCTAAAAATGGAGAAGTTGGTGTAGGGTTTAGACAGAATGAAACTAGGCTCTTTACACACCAAGGGTGAGACCAAGGCACAAGTTCTGAGGCTGGTGACAAAGCATGCTGGTTAGGAAGATAAGGAGCCTGAAGCTGAGCCTCACCTTACCTTTGCCACCTGCCAGCCTCCCACCAGGAGGCTCCCAAAGATATCGATACAACTTGGGGATGTTCTGAATTCTCAGAAGATACATCCAACCAACTGTGGCAATCCCAACAGGCTCTCTGGCTACAAATCCCTCCCCTTTGGATATGAACTAGACTCCAAGCCCTGACAACCTCCTCCTTCTGAAGGCGCAGGGAACATTCCAGAAGAGGGAACAGAAACAATGTAAGATCTGGAGCAAGGGGGGAGTTCTGTGAAAGGCTATCTTCCGGCAACCAGACAAGGCTGTTGCACTTATAAACTCTGCAGCTGTACACAAGACCTGTACAAAGGCAGACCAATAACTCACTCAAAACCCCCGCAGGCAGCACTCATTTGGCTAAACAAACAAAGGAAAACACAGAAAGAACATGAAGGTGGGAAGGGGGGATGTTGGGAGAGTAGTGGGGCGGTGGGGAGCTGGGAGTTGATAAGGTCAATATACATTACTTATATGTATGACATTGTCAAAGAAAACATAAAAGATATCCTAATAAAAAGAAAAAGCAGTCTGGCATTGGTAGCCCATGCCTTTAATTCCAGCACTCAGGAGGCAGAGGGAAATGGAACTCTGTGAATTTCACGCCAATCTAGTCTGCAGAGTGAGTTCCAGGACAGCTAGGGCTATACAGAGAAACCTTGTCTTGAAAAATCAAAACAGCAACCAAAAGCAGAAAGAAAAAAAAAAAGAAAGAGACAAGAAACTCATCTGATCAAATTGAGAGAGCTTTAAACCCCAGTAGGCAGTGCATGTGTCAGCTCTTGTGCTCTGCTCTTCACTATGGACGTGCTATGACTAACTGCTTCAAATTCCTGGGGCCTGGACTTTCCTGCAGTGATGGGTACAACCTGGAATAATGAGCGAAATAAATCCCCTTCCTCTTAAAGAGAAACAACCCAAAAGACAAGGCTTCAGAGGCTCATGTGTCGAAGGCCTTGTCAGACCTCAGAAGGGGTCACGATTGAGGGAAGTTAAAAACCACAAAAGCACTAACTGAAGCAGTGAACATAAGGTGTAGAGTTAGAAATGGGTGTCTGGGCACACTCTTTGAGCTACTTTTTTTGTTTTTCTTTTTGTTTTTGTTTTTTTTTTTTTTTTTTTTTTTTTGAGACAGAGTTTCTCTGTATAGCCCTTGCTGCCCTGGAACTCACTTTGTAGACCAGGCTGGCCTCGAACTCAGAAATCCGCCTGCCTCTGCCTCCCAAGTGCTAGGATTAAAGGCATGCACCACCATCGCCCGGCGTCTGTGCACACTCTTAAATGGGATTATTTGTCCCTGACCTCTTCCTGTCTCTCCACTCCCAGGCTGCAGTGAGGTGAGAACCTCTGTTCCATTACACTCTGTCCACCATGTTGTTCATCTTTACCTCAGGCCCAAAGTAATCCATCTACCAATCATGAAGTGAACACTCTGGAACCCTGAGCCCAACATTGTCCTTCTCTCCCAAAACTGTTTTCTTGGGTATTTGGTCCCGGTCATGAGAGGCTAACACATCTGTTCTCCTCACGATCCTGCCAGCCTTGTGCAGGGCTTGGGCTCCTTATTTTTGTGATCCTCTTGGGCAGGCTCATCCCCTTCTCCGGTGGTGTGGAGCTCATGCTTTCTCTTGCCAGTTCCAACTCTACTTCTAGGAAGCCTTCCCTGATTTATTTAACAACTACCATCCATTCACTAACTCCTCCAAAGAATGTCTCCTCATGAAAATGATGGATGGTGCTGTCTTAGTCTGTGCTCCATTGCTGTGAAGAGACACCATGACCGAGGCAACTCTTAGAAAAGAAAGTATTTAATTGGGGTTTGCTTAAGGTCTCAGAGATTCAGTCCATTATCATTGTAATGTAGAGAATGGTGGCATGCAGGCAGACCTGGTAGTTGAGAGTTCTACATCTACATCTGAAGGCAGCGGGAAGAGAGAGATACTGGGCCTGGCTTGGATTTCTGAAACCCAAAGCCCACCCCCAATGACACACTTCCTCCCCACAAGGCCAGTCTTACTTCAACAAGGCCACACCTCCTAATCCCTCTCAAGTAGTGCCACTCCCCAATGGCCAAACAGTCAAATATGTGAGTCTATGGGGCCCTTTCTTATTCAAACCATCACAAGAGCTTTGGCTGGTTAGAGACGATTTCTGATTGGTGCTTCGTATGTAGTGACAGATCAACAAGTTCTGAAAGGCTCCCCCTGGACTGTGACACTCCCAGACATCCATGTCCAGGCATGTAACCATCAGATCTCATGGCTAGGCTGGGCACCGTGGCACTTTGACATGAAGCACCCCGGTAAAAGGAGAACTGTTATCAGTGGGTAGAATTTGGTTAAGTCACAGAGAGTGTTCCATTTTTCTAAGCTCCTGGGAAAGAAAAGGCTAGCTAGGCCCATCTGGTTTGTTAACAGGTGGACTCAAAAACAAAAAGGAGAATTTCATTTCAAAAGCATCCTTGCTGAAAAAAAAAATTTAAAAGAATCCTCACACTCCTTCCTGAAGAAGGCTGTCACTTGGTTCCTCTCTCAGGCTCTGACATATGCTTCAGTTCCTTGTTCATAAGTGTGGCTGGTATTCTGAGCTTGCTGCCATGAGAGCTGAGAACAGCTTCTCTGCTTGGCAATTGGCAGGAGGAAGACGGCCGTGTTGCTCTTAGGCCAGGAGCCTTTGACTGCACATCCCTGTTCAAATCGGAACAGCAGTGGTTCAGAGTAAGATGAAGGCTGTGGCTGTGTTGTCGAGGAACAGGGCTTTCTGAGACCATGGCTCAAATGAAGAGCCTACTAGGTCTGCTCTGTGCAGACATCTGTCTTTTTTGCCTGCCCGAGTTAGCCTGGAACTGAACTGAGTTCAAATCTTGTCTGTGTCCCTTAGAATCTATGCAGTCTTGGAAACATTACAAAAGTTCTTTGGGCTTTGCTTCTTTAACATAGAAAATTGTGGTGGTACAGAAAAAATAAAAATAAACCGTCAGGGCAGGGGAGATAGCATAGGAGCTAAAACATTTGGCTTCCAAATATGAGGATTGGAGTGTGACATTTGTCACATGACTGTAACCTCAGGACAGCTACAGAGATGGGAAAGTGGAGTGAGATGCACAGAAAGGCAGTTGCTGTTGCACACAGCTGCAGTCCCAGCATCCATCCTCAATATCCCCTTGGTTTTAAGGTATCTCTTGTTTGCCTTAGTATATGCCAGGCTAGCTGACTTGTGAGCTTGCAGGGAGTACCCTGTCTCTGCTCCCTCCACATAGAATTTAAGAGATTTTATTAATATCAGAGTAGCGACGCTGGTCTTGATGTCCACTTGCCTCTGTCTCCCAAGTGCTGGAATTGAAGATGTGAACCTCCACAGCTGGCCTCAAATAGAGTTTCTAACTGACTACTTATTGTATTGATCACTTGAATTGCTGACCACTTCCTGTACAATCACATTAACACATTAATCTTTCTAATGTGTTCCTTGGCATTTGTAAGAATCTACTTCAACAATAAAATTCCTTCAGGATTTTTTCATAAACGACTCACTGAGAACGGATAGCTTCAATGTAAAAGGTATTATTCTGTCTATTGATCGACTAATGATAGATTTTGAGGTTTTGAGACAGTCTTATGTAACCCTGGTTAGCTTTGGATTTGCTAGGTAACTCTTAGCTCCTGATACCCCACCTCCAGAACTGAAGTGCTAGATTTGTAGGCACATGATAGCTAGCATGCCTGGCTACTTATTGGAAATGTAAACTTTTATATTGCTGTCAATTGCAATACTGAGGTCTCAGATGCAAGTTGCAGCTATTTGAGTGAAACTTGGCTAAGCAAATTTAACAAATTAAAAAAAATGAATTTTGGCATTACTAAGGGTCTGTAAGCTTCTGGTCTTTGAAGGGACCAGATGGTTTCAGGTAAGAAGACACTCCCCTGCCTCCCCTCCCTCCCCTCCTTTCCTGTCTCTCCCCCCCCCCCCTCCCAACCTTATTTTTTCTGAGACAGGATCTCTATCTTCTCACCCGAACCTCTGAAGCAACCAGGATGACAGACACATACCACCATTTCTTGCCTTTTCCCCTTCTCTTCTTTTCAGTGTTAGGTAGTTACCCCATGACTGGTCCCTGTGACTTTTGTCATGAGTCTCTCTATGTAATAAATTATGTCTACCAATGCCTCAGTTTCAACATGAAAGAAGAGAGATATCTTTCCAAAGACTTTGGCAAAAACCCCAGAGAAGCCTCTGCCTCTGCTTACTCAAGGCGTTCCTGTGGTCACCCTTGGGTGGAGGTTGGCTCCATAGATTGATTGTGTTACAATGGGATGGAATGGAGGGAGGAACTAGAGAAAATATTGCTGACCAGATGAAAAGGCAGCTGATGTGACCCATAACCGAGCAAGCTGCCTGTTCTTTGTTTTTGCTCTTGAGACAACCATATTATGTAAATCAGACCAGGGCTTGGTACCTGCATGACCCTTCTCTCTCTGCCTCCAAGGAGGTCATTATTAGCTATGAGGGGAACTCAAGGCTACTCTGGCCAGCATGAGATTCTTTCTTTAAAAAAAGGAGGAGAAGGAGGAGGAAGAAAGAAAAGAAATAAATAAAATAAAGGCAGGAAGACAGAATGACAGAAAACAAAACAAAGCCCAACCCTGTACTTTTGCTCATAGATCGGGACCATCTATCACATTCTAGTCTTTTTGGATTAAGCCTTGTAAACCTCAGGGTCACATAGAAAACACAGCTTCTAGTGCCTGTGCCATGGCTAACAGATGTCTTCAGGCTTCTGTCAACTGTTAAAATGAGAAGCTTGCTTAGGTGATTTATAGCATCCCCTTGGGCTATGATTCTGGACTTGACTACCCCAAGCCAGACTATATCTGCAGAGTAAAAGGACTCGCATTTGCACAGACTTGTAATTTTTTCAATGATAGTGACCTTCAAGGAGCAATTTCATGGAATGAATTCAGAACATTGTTATTTAACTCTGTGATATTAGCGCCTATTCCTTTAGTGTTGATTTACTGTACCCAACCTGTCTTGTCCCCCTTTTGGAGATGGGGTCTTAGGAAGCCCCAGTTGCCCTCAAACTCATTATAAAGCAGAGAATGCCCTTGATCCTTTTGTGTCTACCTCCAGAGTCCTGGAACTACAACATGTAGAGTCATGTCTAGCTTTATGCCTGGGGACTGAACTCGGGGCTTTGTGAATACTAAGCAAAGACCCTATCACCCAAGCTATATCCCCACCTTCCCAGCCCTGCACAACATGATTTGGCAGGTGTGTGTGTGTGTGTGTGTGTGTGTGTGTGTGAGAGAGAGAGAGAGAGAGAGAGAGAGAGAGAGAGAGAGAGAGAGAGAGAGAGAGATTGGGGATAGAACAGAGCCCCTTGAGTATGATAGGCAGGAGCTTTACGACTGAGTTACATGGCCGACTCTTTTTAAGTTTGTGTGTTTATGTGTGTGTGCTTTCCTTCTGTGTCTGTGTGTCTGTGTGTATATCCCCAGTGTGTGTCTGGTCATAACCAGAATGCTGTACATGATAGGCAAAGGCCTATCCCTATCACTATGCTACCCCAGGTCTTTTTGTGAGTGGGTTCTCATCTTTCAACTGTATGTGTGTTCTGGAGAATAAACTCAAGTCACCAATCTTAGGTGGCAAGTGCCATTATCTACTGAGCCATCTTGTTGGCCCTCCAGCTCTTTCCCTCTCCCTCTGCCTCTCCCTCTCCCTACCCCTCTTGTTATTTTGAGACAGTACTTCTCTGTGCTATTCTGGAACTTGCTCTGTAGACCAGGCTGGCCTCAGATTCACAGGGATCCACCTGCTTCTGCCTCCCAAGTGCTGAGGGTTAAAGGTGTGCACAATCACTGCCTGCCCATCCATCTCTTTTTAAGAGTAGATTTAAGATGTCTTTGTTGCCAAGACTCAAATCCAGGGCCCCAAATATGTTAGGCAAGAGCTCTATGACTGACCTAAAGCCCAAACTCTTCTAACCAGTAGATTTTAACATTGGGTGTGTGTCTTTCTGGGGGTTGAACTCAGGGCGCTCTACACTGAGCTGTCCCCTCAGCTCTGGCTTATTTCTTTTAGCCTTTCCCATCAGTTCTGAGGGATAGTGCAGAAAGCAAAACAAGGATGCCATCTTCCCACTTAGCCCAGAGATGTCACACACTATCCCTAGAACCTGTGAACCTGTTAGTTGTATTTCTTACTTCTGTGTTACCTTGATAGAACACGCAACTGAACAACTAAGGAAGGATTTGCTTCAGTTTTTCAGTCCCTTCTGGCTTGACCCTATTACTTTGGGCTTGTGACAGTATACAACAGCATATCTAGGCGGGAACATATGGCTGCTCACTTCACAATCAAGAAGCAAATAGAGAAAAGGCCAGGTCAGTAACCCATTTCAAGGACACACACTGTGATGGTTTGAAAGAAAATGGCCACAGGCTCATCGAGAGGGGCACTATTAGGAGGTGTGGCCTTGCTGGAATGGGTATGGCTTTGCTGGAGTAGGTGTGGCTTTTTTGGAGGAAGTATGTTACAATTCCATTTCTGCTGCCTGCCCGTCCTGATGTAGAAGGCGCCTGATGTACAAGTCTCAGCGCCTTCTCCAGCACCATGTCTGCCTGAACATAGCCATGATGTCCTCCATGATGATAATGTTCTAAACATCTGAACCCTGAGCCTGCCTTGATTAAATGTTTTCCTTTATAAGAGCTTCTGTGCACTGTGTCTCTTCAGAACAATAGAAAACTTAACTAAGACACACCCCTAAAACATTACTTCCTTCCACTGGGCTCTGCATCTAAGACACCACCACCTCCCAGTAGCACTGTAGAGGAATGTTGGAGGAAACCCCAGGCCCCAAACCATCACATCATCACAAAGTCCCCAGACTCTGGAGTTCAGGAGAAGCAAACTCTCAAGACGCCATGATTTTATCCTAGTGATACAAAGAAGGATTTAGACTTCTGCAACTCTAATCTGAAATATCCTCTCTCCCTCCCTGTTTCTTTCCTTTACTCTTCTCCATTCTCCCCCCTCCCCCCCTCTCTCTTTCCCTCCCTCCCTCCTTCCTTTTCTCCCTCCCTCCCTCTTTTCCTTCCTTCCTGCTTGCCTGGATTGGTAGCTTTTCCTGTTATGGTAAAATATCCCTACTAAAGCAACTTAAGGGAGAAATCACTTTGGCTCCTAGGTGATTCTAGAGCCTGTCAACTTGACAACATTTCCTCTTTCTTCTTCATTCCTTTGGCCCTGCACCCCCAGCATTTTTCTCTACAGCTCAGGTTATAGAGCATTAAAAGCGGGTGGGTTGGGTGGGAGCATATCCCAGTGATGGAGAACTTGCCCAGCAGATTGTGAGGCTCTGGGTTCTATCCTCAGTGCTGAAAACACCACAGATGGCACACAGAACTGTGACTGAGTTTCAACTGTGTCTGCTGCCCAGGCAAAGGAAGGGTGAGTGTGGGAGATGAACGAAGAGCACCAGTGTCCTCTCAACGCTTGCCTCCTTGAGTGCCCACATTACACTTCTGCTTTACTGTTCTCTAGAACAATGGAACCAAGGGAATGAAGAGATGACAGAATTTAAGCAAGCTCAAAAGAGTACCAACAGCTAATCCCCTGTGAGTTGCTGAGAACCTGGTAAATTGCTCTGTTCTTCAGGCTGGATGGCTGTTCCACAAGTCATGGGTATCTGAGCCCTAGAAGTTCCTACAGAGTTGTTGATCTCCATATAACCGTGGAAGCTCAGAAAGGCTACTATCAACTAAGGAAGCAGAAGGAGGAGGAGGAAGAGGAGAAGGAAGGGGAGGGGAAGGGGAGGGGGGGAGGAGGAGGAGAAGGAGAAGGAGAAGGAGAAGGAGAAGGAGAAGGAGAAGGAGAAGGAGAAGGAGAAGGAGAAGGAGAAGGAGAAGGAGAAGGAGAAGAAGAAGAAGAAGAAGAAGAAGAAGAAGAAGAAGAAGAAGAAGAAGAAGAAGAAGAAGAAGAAGAAGAAGAAGAAGAAGAAGAAGAAGAAGAAGAAAGAATCAGCTCAGAGGTAAGAGGAAGGCCAAGTAGCTAAAGGCAGAGAATCCAGAGAAAAATATCTGGTTTCTGCCTCAAAAGTGCTGCCCACGTTTGGGGGGTGGGACTTTCCAGGTCAGTGAAGACAGTTCTTCCAGGGATGCCCCTTGCTCAGACGGTTCTAATTTGTGGCCAGTTGACGTTAAACCCAACTATAACATGTTTCTGAGGTAGCTGCCTGGGCCTGCTTCCAAGTTAAGAACGGAGGCACAGGGTGCACATAGACATTTCTGACTCCAAATTCCTATTTAGAGAACAAGGCTTTACTACTTATTATCACTGTCCCCACTAGAATTACAGAGGACAATGTCAAAATTAAAAACTTTCTGGAGAGGAATGGGGTGTAGCTCAGGAGGTAGAATGTTTGCCTGGCTCTCATGAAGCACTGGGTTCAATCCCCAGCACTTCAGAGACCCGTATGTGACAGTGCACACCTGTAACCCCTGCACTCCAGTGGGACGATCAGAAATTCCAGGCCAGCAATACCTTTAAAAAGAAAGGTTGTTGCTAATCAATTTTTTTTTTCAGATGTCACTTCACTGGTAAGGAAAAACTTTTAAACTTGTCACTCAGCTCTCACTTTGCAGGAATCTTGACAGACAGGACACGGGGTAACAACCTAGTTCTAGGAACTGGTTGCAGAAACCGAGGTTTGTCGTCTTCCCATCTGGGTTTCAAATCCCAATTAGGTACTTGCTTGAAGCCTGTCTTAGGCAGAACTGAGTTGTCGCCCTGCTGTGGCCAAAAGGCCGGACTAGGGAAGAAACTTAAGAATGATGCCTCCCGCCCCAACACATTTCTATATTCTCCCCCTCCCCCGTCTCTCTTTCTCTCCATCTGTCTCAGCGACATTTTTTGTTTTTCGAGACAGGGTTTCTCTGTGTAGCCCTGGCTGTCCTGGAACTCACTCTGTAGACCAGGCTGGCCTCGAACTCAGAAATACACCTGCCTCTGCCTCCTAAGTGCTGGGATTAAAGGCGAGCACCACCACCACCCGACCCGGCCTCAGTGACATTTCTATGTCAGGGATCACCATGTGATTGCATTCATTACCTACCTGTCTCATTGCTGTGATAAAATATCTGAAAGAAGCCACCTAAGGGAGGAAGGCTTTAGTTTACTCTGGCTTTCGGTTTAAGGAGGAACAGTCCTGGTTGGGACTAAGTCTCGGTGGTAGAGCACTCATTCCACATGAGTGGTTCTCAGCACCACATACAAAGCAGAGAGTGGCCAGGGTGACACAGCATGTGGCTGCTTATGCTTATGGCACAGTCAGGAAGCAAACAGAACTCCAGCGGAACTCAGCAGCAGGAACCGTGAAGGCTGCCACCCAGCGATGCGGGTCCATCAGTGAGCATCCAAAGGACCCATAGCCTCCGCCCAGGTAGTGGCACCATCCGGGAACCAAGTGTTTAAGTGCATGAGCCTCTGGGGACATTTCCTATCCAAACCAACACAATGCCAGTAACAGCGACACCTAATGCCTTGACATGGTTTGAACATTGGTCCCCAGATGGTGGCGCTATTATGGAAGGTGTGGCATTCTTAGGATGTGGAGTCTGAGGGCAGGAAGTGGACCACTGTGGGTGGGCTTTGAGGCTTTATAGCTGGACCCTACTTCTTGTTCATTCTCTGAGTGTGGGTGCAATATGACCAGCTGACTTCCCACTCCTGAAACTACGTCTACTCTGACTTTGCCGTGTCTTTCATGCCGTGATGGCCTGTATTCTCTGGAACTTTAATTCAGAAGAAACCTTCTTCCCTAAGTTGCTTTCATCAGGTATGTTATCACAGCAATGAAAAATTGAATAAGACTCGCCTGTCAAAACACTTAGCTTGCAGCAGTTTACTGGTGGTGCTATTCTTACTGCATTGACTAATTTAATGGTCAAATAACCTTTAGGAGTGTCTGAGGATGTGGCTCAGATGGTAGAGTGGTTGATTAGTAGGCATGGAGCCCTGGGTTCAACCCGTGTCACCACATGAACCAGGCATGGTGTCATATGTCTAGAATTCCAGCACTGTGAAGTGAAGGCAGGAAGATCAGAAACGAGTTCAAAGCCAGTTGAGACTACCAGAAACACTGTCTGGAAATTCTTATAACCAGTAAATAGACATTATTCTATTTAATCATCAAAACAGGCAACAAATCCAAACTGCAGATTATGGGGCAAAGAGGTATGGTTGAAACTGTGACTACTATCTCTATCTGGTCACCCGAGTTACTTAGACTTCTTGGGTCACTTTATCTGTAAAGTGGAGACTTCGATGTTATCCGTTCCACAGCATCACATCTGATAAACCAAATAGCTGTGAAGCATGTGATAGCTTTGCCCTTGGGGTAGTGGGAGGGATTGGTCCTTGGTGGTAATTGGCACCGATTGGAGGAAAAGTGCTAGGGTTCCAGGTTAGCGCCATTACCACTCCCAAGCTTTGAAGAAGAGCTGGTCTTCTGGTCTTCTCTGCCTGTTGACTGGGAGATTCGAAAAGGGCGGTGAAGATGATGCAGGGGCTACAGGCTCTTTCTGTCTAGCCTGAAAACCTGAGGTGACTCCTAGGACCCAAATAGTAGGAGAAGAGAGACAGCCCTTGTAAATTGACCTGTGACTTCCACTTGAGCACTTAGTACACCTTACCCCTGACCCCATGGCCCATGTAAAGACGAATAAATACATATGTAATCCAATTTCTTTTTTTTTAATTATTTATCATTTATTTAATGTATATGAATACACTGTAGCTGTCTTCAGACACATTGGAAGGGGGCATTGGATCCCATTACAGATGGTTGTGAGCCACCATGTGGTTGCTGGGAATTGAACTCAGAACCTCTGGAAGAGCAGTCAGTGCTCTTAATCACTGAGCTATCTCTCCAGCCCGCAATCCACTTTCTTAACAAGGAAAAGAACCTGTGATTTAGAGATTGAATATAGGGTCTTCTACATATTAGGGAAGTTCTTTACCAGTGAGCTATATGCCAGCCTTAGAGTCTAGAAAAATCTGAGCTTTCTTTAGAGATGTTAAAGGAGGGGAAAAAATAATGGAATACTCTAGAAATAAAGTTTCTTTCTTATGATCCAGAAAATGGTCCCCAGGTATCTTGATGGCTGATGTTAGCTTGACAGGCAATTACATGGTGGGGATCAGGATAGGAAGAGGTGGATACGAGAGTCCATGTAGCATGTCTTGGTTTTCATCTCTCCCCTGGGTTTAGTATGAGAGAGTTTTTGTTTTGTTTTGTTTGTTTTGTTTGGTTTGGTTTTCTCACCAGCTTGCTCCAACAACAGACAGAAAAGAAAGAAAGAAAGAAAGAAAGAAAGAAAGAAAGAAAGAAAGAAAGAAAGAAAGAAAGAAAGAGGGAGGGAGGGAGGGAAAGAAAGAAAGAGAAAGAAGGAAAGAGAGAGAGAGAGAGAGAGAGAGAGAGAGAAAGGAAGGAAGAAAGAAAGAAAAAAGAAACCCACACATCAGACTTCCAATTTGTGTTTGTGACAGTCTGCACAGAGGAGTGGGAGTAAATCAAAGCATTTGCCATTGCAGCTCTCATGCCAGAGAGGAGGACAGCCAAAGCAACCATTTCCCATGGGCCAGGCCTTGACAGGGAGGGAGGGGTGACTGCAAAGTAAGTATTCAGTCAGGAGTGTTAGTGGTCGAGTCTTCCTAAGAGTGGTATTTGTTCGGAGGGAATATTGGTCAATATGTAAAAAATAAGACATTTGCGCTTGTCCACATAGGTATGATCCCATTCCCCATTCTTTGTCCTTATTTTTTGGTTACATTTTGGTACTTTTTTATTACATTTGGGGATGAGTTACACAGACTTTCATGTGCTAGGCAAGAACTCTACCACTACCCCCACCCCCAAGCCTGGCCCACCATCTGATTATATTTTAGGACAAACCCTGCCTCTTCTCTTGAAATTGAGACTCCTCCCTTTCCACTCACTGTCCTTTCTCCCGGTGACTCCTGAGACAGCCCCTGCTGGACATACCAGAAGACGCAGGATCATGGATCTGACTTGGTATCTGCGCTCCACAAAGGCTCTGAACAGATGATTTCACCATCAATCGCAGCGACAGGGCAAGCAGGCTCACACATCGGACAGCATCAAGGCCTAGTTTGGTGGTTCAGGGACAATGTCTCTGAGGAAGTGATATTTGAACGATTCCCAGCAGGTAGCAGATATTAGCAGAGCATGTGGGTGTGGGTGTGGGTGTGGGTGTGGGTGGTGTGGGTGTGTGCGTGGTGGAGCTTGACATTTTCAAGAAACAAGGAAGCCAGTACAGCTGATGCTCAAAAAAAAAAACCAAAAAAAACAAAAAAACCAAAAAAGCAAAAAACAGACAGAGAGCTGAGGAGGGACGGGTAAGGTGGGAAGATAGACTGGCTAGCCCCCCTCTCACTGTAAGGTCCCTTGTCAGTTCCTGTGTGCATAAATAGCAGAGGGAAGAAGGGGGTCACACACGGGGTCAGTGGAGTAATTTAGGACCCAGCTGAGACCTCTGCCAGAGTTTTGTGATGCCCAGTGATTCCCTAGCTCCTTGGGTGTCTTCTCATTGTTGGTGGACTGCACAGCTTTCTCTTCGGCCATCGGTTGCTTCCACGGATCAAAACTAATAATTGACTTTGCGTAGACATCCCAGGAGCCTTGCTTAGGCACTGAAACAATCTAGTTGTCCTTCTCTTCTCCCTTTGAGACAGAATTCTATGCAACCCAGGCTGCCTGGAGCTAGCTACGTAGTCAAGGATGACTTTGAAATTCTGATCCTCCTGCCTCCACCTCGCGAGTTCTGGGATAAGAGTGTGCCATTACATCCAGTTTGCTCGGTGCTGAGAAGTGAAGCCAGGTCTCTGTGTGTTCTTTGGAAGCTCCCAGCCAGCTGCCATTATACATCCAGCCCTAGTTCTTTGCTTCTGAGTGAGTCTCATGTAACCATAGCTGACCTCAAACTCCTGATCCTCCCTCATCCCAAATTCTGGGTTTACAGCTGTTTGACACTACACCCACCATGGGGGTTTTCCTTCTCTTTCAACCAGTCCCACCGAGCCTTGTCTCGGTAAAGAGCAGGCCTTTGCTTCCACTCCGGTTTCAGGACTAGTTCCCTCTCTCATGGTCAATCACTGTAGAGGATGGCTCCCTTCCGCTGGCCTTCAGTCAGTTTATTCCACTAGAGTTGAATCTGAATCTGCTTAGTAAACAGGACTCAGGGGTAAAAATGTAAAATAAGCCCGTGGGTTCCTTCTCCTGGGCAGCGTTCAGATCACCTGGGCCAAGCATCTTCTCGCTGCTCTCACTGGATCCTTATGGTCCCACAGGGTAGGGACCATGACTAGTTAGTACCCATTTTATAGATGAGGAACTGAGTTAAAGAGAGTTTAAATGCGAATGCACAGTGGTGGCACATGCCTTTAACCCGGTGGGTCTGCGAAGTGAGTTCCAGGACAGCCCAGGCTACACAGAGAAACCCTATCTTAAGAGAGGGAGAGAGAGAGAGAGAGAGAGAGAGAGAGAGAGAGAGAGAGAGAGAGAGAGAGACTGAGACAGAGAGATTAAACAATGGGTCCAAAGTCTTGTTTCTCTTTAAAATGTGTGTGTGTGTGTGTGTTGTGCATGTGTACATGTGTTCGTGTGTGTGTGTTGTGCATGTGTACATGTATTCGTGTGTGTGTGTGTGCACATGCGCAGATACTTATGTTTGCACAGGTATAAAGAGTTCCAAGGTTGATGTTGTGAGTCTCCTGTTGCTTTCCAGCTTAATTCCTTAACTAAATCCAGAGCTTGCCCACATGGCCAGGCCCTGCTCCAGGGATCTGCTTTCTCCACCTTGTGAGCACTGGAATTGCAGGCAGGCTGCCATGCCCATCTGCCATTTAAAGGGCTTCCGTGAATCTGAACTCTGGTCCTCGTGCTTGCAGCAAAAGTGGTTTAACCACTGAACCATCTTACCAGCTCTCAAAGTCCCACTTCTAACTGGTGACTGAACTGGGATTGGAACCTCTCTGGTGTGAAAGCCAAGTTCTTAACCTGTATTCTCTGCTCCCTTCACCTGCCTTTCTCCCCAAGTTTCTGCAAGTGTTTAGAGACGGCGATGCTTCTATAACTGGGAGTCTTTCTGACATTGCTGGTAGAATCCTTTTGTATCTCTCCCCCACACTCTCATTCCTATCTTCACAGGCCTCGTCACAGCTATGTCCCAGACATTGCTTGGCCTAGTTTCTTCCTGTCACAGATACCCCTGACAGTTCTTTGGAGTGGGAGTTTTGCTTACTTGCCTACTGGTCAAGCCTCAGCTCATTGCTCAAAGGGTCAGGTTAGTTTCATTTCTGGAGCTATCAGGCCTTCTCAATTTACTCCAATTGTCTGAAGCTAACCCTTTGAGTCTAAGGTAAGCGGCAGAGTGTAGCATAGAGCATTGTGGTCACATAGAGAGCTTTACAAGAACCAAAGTCCCCTTAGATGTGAGACTTTGGGAAGTATTTATCAAACAGGATGGCATCACTCTGATGGGAAGTTTGCTTTGTGGGTGCTTTTGATTGTCATAAGGATGACAAGGATGTGGAGATAGGGGAAGTTCTGGCTTCCTGTTAGCTTTAGGAGTGTCAGTGTGGGACAGGATTGTGGGACAGAGAACTGTTTTATGGCCTCCAAGGTTTGAAATGTCCTATCAGACATTTGCTCAGGTGGAAAACTTTTCTCAGTTTAATTTTTAATAAAATCACATGTATGGATATTTTGTGGTGCCCACAGAGTCCAGAAGAGGGAATCAGATCCCTTGAGACTGGAGTTACAGGTGATTGTGAGCTGCCATGTGGGTGCTAGGAATTGAACCTAGGTCCTCTGCAAGGGCAGCCAGTACTTTTAACTGCTGAGCCATCGCTCTAGCTCCAATCATAACATTTGTGCATGTGCCAGAATCTGTACACCAAAATACATAGTCATTCATCAAAGACTCCAAAGAAATCAAGAGTTTATCGTACTGATGCTGATGGTGCCAAATGTCTTGTACTTTGTTCAAGTAAGCGCCTTCAGAATCAAGGCAAGATTTTATCTGGGTCTCTTTGCCACTCACTGCTTGAGAATTTTATAGGGTTTTATTCGTTTAATAATATTTTGGATTTTATGTCATCATATCCTGCAGCAAACATATATTGAAATAATAACAGAAGTTGGGTGCGATGTTTCACATCTATAATCTCAGCACTCAGGAAGCTGAAGCAGATAGATCATGAGTCCAAGTTGAACTTGGTCTACATAGGGACAGGACATCCAGGACAGCTGGATATACATCTGAATGAGACCGCATCTGAAATAAAGGAAAAAAGACAATCCATCCATGGAGTGGGTGCTGGATCGTAGCAGTTGGGAAGCCTACATATAAGCATTCAGTGTAGCTCAGGTGGGCCTCTGAGATCCTCCTGTCTCAGTTGCCTGAGTAGCTGGAGTTAGAAGCATATGCCACCCAGTTTATATTGAATGTCCCCCAATCATCTCCTGAGAAATCATACTTCCTACAAGGATCAGGAATCATGGTGAGTTTTCAAAGTTCTTCTCTCCCTATAACAAGGACCATCAGCAATTTGGTTAAGTGTTCTCTCTGGAGAGGCATGGCCACTGGGGAGAGGAGGAAGGGTGGAGGTCTAGAGATGGTTTAAGGTATTTCTGAGGTTTATCGCAATGAGACTCTATCACCATACTGCTCTCCATGCTGCTTCTTACAGTGTAGCTGCTTTTGTGATTAGTCTTGGGTGCTTTGTTTCTTCAGAAAAGTCCAAGGCAAGAACTGACAAATACGTTTTGAAGTAAGGAATAAACCACCAGTGGGACCATTTTCTTAGGAAAAAAAATATGTTTGCAGATAGGAGCTCTTATTTTCCTCCAATTTTTAAGTATACTGAAACTTTGGGCTTGCTAGCTCTCTAGCTAATTCCAGTGAAAGTTGAGAGCTTATATTTTCATGCAGGAGATCAACATCAAGCAAGTGAACAGGAGAAAAGCAAGCAAGCAAGCAAGCAAGCAAGCCAAGCAAGCAAGCAAGCAAGCAAACAAGCCAAGCAAGCAAAGCCACCATGTGCAATCAAGGCCCATGCCATGAAAGTGACTTGTTCTGATTTAGTGGACTTCTCTGGGTACCAAAGGAGAATGAACTAGAGAAAAATGAAGTCTGGAGATCAGCTGGGAGCTAGTGCCAGTGACTCGACAACGAGAGGATGACAGCTTGGATGGAGTAAATGGAAGTGGACCCATCAGATTTTTGAAATTTGAGGTATGAGGTATGTGCACGCATGTGCATGTTTGCGTGTATGCATGCGTGTGTGTACTTGCTCTAGGCAAGGAAGAAGTCGGTAAATCAGTGTCTAGGATTTGAATGGCTATGGCTGGCTGGCTATTCTATGTATAGAGATAAGAGAAGCAAACAAGAATAAGTGACATTGGCAGAGAGGTCAGGGAAAGGACAGTCCCTTTTGGATGAATTCTTTAGTTCAGTGGTTGAGCATTTGACTAGTGTGAATGAGGTGCTGCTTTCTATGGACAGTATTGCAAAAAATAATAAAATAAAATATGTATTTGAAAACACAAATGCGTATGTATATAGGTATGTATGTACATACATATGTATGTACATGTGTATGTATGTATTATATATGTGTGTATTATATACACAGACTATACATACACATGCATATAACACATCCATATTCTTTTTTTTTTTAAATAGAGAAATCCATGTAGCCCAGGCAGGCCTCTAACTCACTCTGTATGCATAAATGATTTTGAATTTCTGATTTCCTGCATCTGTCTGCAGTATTGTATTACAGACATGAGCCACCCAGATGCTTTTTAAGCGGTGCTAGGAGTTCAGGCTGATTCTGACATGCTAGGTAAGCACTCTACTTACTGAGCTACGTCCTCACCCCCTATATAGTTATTTAATGATAGATTAAAGGTGTAGGAGCTGATACAGGAAGGTGCCTCTTCTACCATTTTGAAGTTTCTGGGCAGTGAGAAGAAAGGACTTCGGGGATTTGGGTCTTTGTTGAGTATCTCTTATAGGTACACGTTCATGTCTCTGAGACATGGACTGTGGACGCCACCTGGTGGTCTGCTCTAGCCATTTTTACAGCATGCTCTTTAGGATACAAAGCAAGTCTTAGTTCATCAAGAACACAGAAGTGGGCTGTGGTTAAGACCAGAGTTTGGTTCCCATCACCAATGTCAGTTACTTCCTGTAACACTGCGGATTCTGTTCCCAGCACTGACACAGTGACTTACAGCTATCCAAACTTCTAGTTCCAAGGGACCTGACCCCTCTTTTCAAACCTTCTATGGCACCAGGCACATATGTGGTGCACATATATGTATACGCAAGTAAAAGTCATGCGCATAAAACAAATGACCCTAAATTAAAAAAAAATAAAAATTATTAAAAAGAATATACACCCACACACTTTCAATGTTTTGACTTACATATATACGCACAAACTTACAATTCTGAAATAAACCCATGAACTTACAATGGTTTGATTAAGGGTTAAAAAAAAGCTAAAAAAAAAAAAAAACAAAAACAAAAACCAGCTATAGTGTGGAAACTGTACTTAGAGTTTTGATCTTCCCAGGGCTAGCTATATGTGGTAAGATACACTCTGGTGGCCATGACAAACAGCTGAGACTCTCCAGTGTCCTGTGTCGCTAAGCTGGGATGTTCAGTAGGTCAGGTATGTTACTGCATGTCCAACTGTATGTTTGTGATAGAAATAGGTCCCTTGGGACGAACCCCACTGTCGGTTGAAGGGCAGCTGTATAAGCTCCCATGCAATACAGATCAACGCTGCTTCCCCAGTAGGTTGCAGTCTTTCGTAGAAAGACCAGGGATGACGTGGGTGTGGCAGAATCATGGGAATAATTAGGACTTGGAACTCACATTGAGATTGGGATTTCTTTCTTTTTCTTCTTTTTGGTTTTCCGAGATAGGGTTTCTGTGTATAGCCCTGGCTGTCCTGGAACTCACTCTGCAGACCAGGCTGGCCTTGAACTCAGAAATCCGCCTGCCTCTGCCTCCCAAGTGCTGGGATTAAAGGCGTGTGCCACCATGCCCGGCGAGATTTGGATTTCAATTCCATTTTTGCTTCAGCCAATAGCAAGTCTCCTGGGTCCTAGAGCAACGATTCTCAATCTTCCTAAAGCTTCCACCCTATTACACAGTTCCTTATGTGGTGGTGACCCCCAACCGTAGAGTTGTTGCTACTTCATAACTGTAATTTTGCTACTGTTATGAATCGTAATGCAAATACCTGTGTTTTCCAACAGTCTAATGCAACCCCTGTGAAAGGGTTGTTTGACACAAAAGAGGTCATGACCCACAGACTGAGAAACACTGTTTAGACTCTGACGCAGTCTGGCAAACTTTCTGGATGACAGAAGTGGTCCACGTCTGCAAGGTCTACTACACGACAGCCACTAGTCGTGTGTGGCTGATAACAGCTGCCGTGTGGCTGCTGTGGCTGCTTTTCACTTATTTGTTCCGATTGGAAGGGATGAGGGGAGGACTCTGTTGGTAAAGTGCTTGCCTTGAAAGCTGGGAGACCTGAGTTTAATCCCCAGTACCAACATTAAAAGTCTGAGTGTGGTGCCCCACACTTGCGATCCCAGTGCCTGGAGCCTGCTGGCCAGCCAGCCTAACCTAACTAGGTAGGCTTGGGTACCAATGACAGACCCTCATCTCAAAGGCTAAAGTGGACAGCTCCTGAGGAATGTCATCCAAGATTGACTTCTGAACTTCAAAAATGTGCAAACATGTACCTTTGAGTGAGTGTGCAGCATACCACACACACACACACACACACACCAGCACACCACACACACACACACACACACACTCACCAGCACACCACACACACACACGCACACACACAATTTAAGTTGTGACAACTACAGCTAACGTATTCTATACTGCACAACATGATCGGTTTCCTCATCTGTACATCCCTACCTGTGAAATTTTGTGACAGCTGATTTGGGACCACTAGAAGGAGTTTCTACCACTGCACCCGAGTTATAGCAGGCAATCAAGAACTATGCCTTGGGTGAATACCCCTGATGGAATCAGAGTAAACTCTCCCACCCATGCCCCTCAACCCAGCACTGAAAGTTTTCATTAATCTCCTGCTGTGACTTCAGAAGGAAAAACAAGGAATATGCATGAGCCCCACAAGTCCCCTCCTCTTAAAAACACTCTGTTTGGAATGAATCAGTGTGGTGTTCCGTGTTTACCCCCTCTTTCTGAGATGGGAGACAGTATCAGCTTGTGGTGAGAAAGTCCTCCCAGTCAATGAATAATCAAAGGCAAAGCCAAGCAGATGATAAATCTTGGCCTCCCTCCCATAAAGCCACCCACTAAGCAGAGCTGAGTAAATCTGTTCGGGCTTAGCATATTTTTCAGGGTAATTGGTTGCAGTTCTCTCTAATTCTTTGATTGGCTAACTTTGTCCTGGGCCTATTCCAAGCTAATAAAACAGAGAGTGAAGTAAGTTTCTGATTTCGGCTTTAAGTTTCAGGGAGGGACCTCGAAGCATTAGTTCTGACAATGCTGGGAGGAAAAAATAATGTTAGTTCTTGCTTCTCCATTCTGGATCCTGGCAACATCTGGGCTTCTGTAATCTTCCCAGATGGTTTCCTTCTCCTGGGAGAGGGCTGCAGGTAACTTGGAGGGAATATCACAAAGTGCCGAGCAATTACAGTAATTATGGCTCTGCGGTGTAGGTTGGGAGTGTTTCAAACCATGGAGCTCAGAAGCTATGAACATCAACAAGAGGCAGACTCCAGACACTTCAAACCATGTGGAATCCGAAGATACAGGCTTGGACGCTAGTTTCATCAACTGTCTACTGAGTGACCTTGGGCAAGATCTTGACCTCTCTGCACTTCTGTCTTCCTGCCTGTAGAATGGGTGTACCGCTGCCCTTCTCAGCAGTTACTGGGAGAATCAAGACAGTAAGACTCTTAAGAGATGGCACACGGTGCCTGGCATGTCATAAAGACCCCCAAAGGCATGTTAGATTCATGATACCCTTTCTGTGTATGTTGTGCTCCTGGGGCTGGGGCCTTGACATAACATCTTTGTGTTCCCCATGGATATGGGTTGAATTTTGCTGTTTGTTTGTTTGTTTGTCTTTGTGCCCTCAAATTCACGTCAAAGTTCTCACTTCCAGGAGCTCAGAATGTGGCTGTGTTTAGAATTAGCGTCTTGAAGGAATTACAATTTAAAATTAAGCTACCAGCATGGCCTCAATCCTACATATTAAACTACTGTATTCTCTCTATTTCATCATGTTTGGTTTTGTTTGTGTGCTTGCTTATTTGTTTGGAGTGGGAAAAGAAAAGGGTTTATTTTGCTCACAATTCCTGATCCAAAGCAGTGAGGGCAGGAAGTCAAGCTGGGCTGGAACCTGCAGGCAGGAACTGATGCAGGGCCATGGAGGGATGCTGTTCATTGATTTCTTCCTCATGGCTTGCTCAGCAGAGGTGGAGGAGGAGGAGGAGGGGGGGGGGAAGCATTATTCTCCAGGTGTTAGGAATTATGCTGGAAGACAGCAGCCAGCTGATGTTGCTGATGCTGAGGACTGCAATTTACTGAAGAAAACTGACCAGCCATTGGTCAAGATTCCTTCCTGCAGTCCATATCTAGTGTCTAGAAAATGTGTCTGCTTAAAGACTGATGCTTTTGCTCTGCTTTGGGTAAATTGGAATGGCCAGAGCGAAGGCACTGGTTGACACATTTTTATTAAGGCCCTGAAAGTCAGCTTCCCCAAGTGTCTCTTCTATTCCACAAGTGCCCTGAGAGCACTCCCATGTTAAAGATCCTCAGAGCACCTGCTTCTCGAGATCCTCACTGGCCCGATGTCCCCTGTCTTAGTTACTGTTTCTGTTGCTGTGAAGGGACACCATGACCATGGCAACTCTTACAAAGGAAAACATTTAATTGGGGCTGGCTGACAGTTCAGAGGTTTAGTCCATTATCATCATGGCAGGAAGCATGATGGCACACAGGCAGGCATGGGGCTGGAGAGGTAGCTGAGAGTTCTGCATCTAGATCCATGGGCAGCAGGAAGAGAGTGAGCCACTATTCGTGGCTTGAGCTTCTGAAACCTACCCACCCCTGAGTCTACTGGGGCCACTTTCATTCGGACCACCACATCCCCTGTTGAAATGAAGCACAGATGAACAAGCAAAGGCAAGGGATCTTTGAGTTGTCCCCATAGAAAGGAAATGGCTGTGCTCTAGGCAACTATGTAGCAAGGACAGATGACTAGTGACTTTCAGAGTTCATGGATTCTCTAGCAGTGCTTGTCACAGCAGTCATTGCTTCGGAGCAGTCCCTTTCCCACAGGCCACCCACATGACACTGCAGCCATGGCTCAGCTGACTGAACCAGTGGTGGACACCTGACTCAGAGGAACTCCTCTCTAGGGCAGTCAGCAGGCTATGAGGTGGCCTCATGTAGATGTTCTGTCTCACAGCTCTGGTGACTTAGCTGAGTTCTGCCAGGTTGTATTCCGTGCCACCTTTGCTTTCTAGCTGTTAGGAAGAAGACAGACACGAGACTGGCAGTCATGAGATCAACTGTGACATCAGTCATAAGATCCTGAGCAGTCTCCAAGAGGAGTAAACAACCTCTAGTCCAAGCTGAACGCAAGCAGGGAAGAGGGAAACCTTCTGACCCACAAGCTAGGAGGAAGAGAGGACAGAGAGTAAGCAGTGTAGACACCGCTGGATCCCAGACCCCACGAGACAATTCTATATGTCCAATAGACCTTTTTGCCCTTTACTGACCTGTTGCTCTTTCCTTTTTATCTTGTTGAATGCCTCAAAGGGCCCAAGAACCAAGTGACATTTAACATAGCTATATTGCCTCTGGCAATGTTTCTTTCCCTAAACATACCTGATGTGTTGCTTTTGGCCTAGAATATTCTCTCCCCTCCTTTTCCCTACTCTACTCTTTGCCTATTAAATAACTACCTATATCTGAAGGTTGATTACAAAAATAGTTATTTTGTGTGTATAGGTGGTTTGCTTGTGTGGGTCTGTGTACTACATGCCTGCAGTGACCCTAGATGCCAAAAGAGGACATCAGATCGCTTGGAACTGGATTTATGAATGGCTGTGAGTTTCCATGTGAGTGCTGGGAGTTGAACCCAGGTCCTCTGGAAGAGCTGCCAAGTGCTCTTAATCACTGAACCATCTCTCCAGCCACTTTAAGGGTTCATTTTGAATGCCAAGCTGATGCAATTTAGAACTTACCATGAAAATAAACCCCTGAGCCTGTCTGTGAGGATCATATAGATTTAGTTCATTGGGGTAGGAAGACTCATTATGAATTGGAGTGGTTTTATTCCACACTCTGGGATCCAGGGTAGAGGATTGGGCATTGAGCATAGGCATCGTCTGTCTGTATTTCATGACTGTGGATGAAATGTGAGCAGCTGGCTCCTGCTCCTGCAATGATGTCTTCCCCATCATGATGGACTTCTCTTGAACTGTGAGCTGAAATAACTCCTCACTCCTTGAAGATGCTTCTGTTAAGTGTTTGAGACGAGCAGCTGGGAAAGTAACTCTCCTAGTTAGCGTTAGCTATCAACTTGATGCCGCTAAGAGCTATTTGAGGCATTCTAAACTGGGACACTGGCCCCATCAGACTGGCCTGTAGACACGTCTGTGGAAGGGTTTTCTTGTTAACTGATGTGGGAAGACCCAGCCCAGTGTGGGCAGTGCCACCGGGCAGGTGGTCCTGGAATGTTTAAGAAAACAGGCTGAGCCAGGCGTGGTGACACATGCCTTTAATCCCAGCACTCAGGAGGCAGAAGCAGGTGGATTTCTGAATTCGAGGCCAGCCTGGTCTACAAAGTGAGTTCCAGGACAGCCAGGGCTATACAGAGAAACCCTGTCTTGTAAAACCAACCCCCCCCCCCCAAAAAAAAAAAACCAGGGTGAGTGTGAGTCAGAGGAAGCAAATTCGTCAGCTATGGCCCTCTGTGGATTCCACTTTAGTTCCTGCCCCAACTTCCCTCAATGATAGGCTCTGACTTGGAAGTGTAAGGCAACAAACCCTCCCCTCCCCAAATGTCTTTTGCTCATGTTTTATGACAGCAACAGAAGGCAAACTGGAACAGTAACTAATACAGTTTCTTTTTGTTTCTGTCCAAAAGTCACCTCAATCATGAAGCAGTCTTGGGCATTCTTTTGATTTGATACTTTTTATGGTTGGCCTCCATAAAACATACTGCAATTTTGTCAGCCTTTACCTGTGTCTGTCATAGTTTCTGTGTAACCCACTAAGCTGTAAGAAACTTGAAACTCCAATCTGGTTCTATGTTGGCTACTGTTATGTTTCTAGCTCCTACCATGATGTCAGGAAGGTGGACACTCAATATTAATTCTTTTAAACAAGTACCAGGTGTTTTCTGTATTGACTGGTGGCCAAATGAACCAAATCAGAACTTTCTTTATATTTTTTAAAGTTTTATTATTTCTTTGAGAAATTCATACAATGTATATTGATCATATTCACTCATCCCCCAACTCTTTCCAAGACCTATCTCCCCCTTCCCTACCCACCCAACTTTGTATCATCTTATAAAAAAAATTGTGGGCTGGAGAGATAGCTCAGCAGTTAAGACATTGACTGCTCTTCCAGAGGTCTTGAGTTCAATTCCCAGCAACCACATGGTAGCTCACAATCTGTAATGGGATCTGATACCCTCTTCAGGTATGTCTGAAGACAGCTACCGTGTACTCATATAAATAAAATAAACTTTCTTTTTTTTTTTTAAAGTTAAACCACCAACATGCCACTTAAAGTTTTTGATTTTAATAAAAGAGACAACTGGTCAACCTCATATTTATTTTATTTATTTATTTATTTATTTATTTATTTATTTAGGTTTTTCAAGACAGGGTTTCTCTGTATAGTCCTGGCTGTCCTGGAACTCACTTTGTAGACCACTTTGTGGCCTTGAACTCAGAAACCCGCCTGCCTCTGCCTCCCGAGTGCTGGGACTAAAGGTGTGCGCCACCACACCTGGCTGACCTCATATTTTAAAGAAAAAAAAATTAAAAAAATTAGTGTTGACCATATATTCTTGCATGTGTTTCCTTCTGCTGAGTTTTAATCAGCAAAGGCTACACTTTTACAGAACATAACTCTCCATCTCCTAGCTGCTATCGATTGCCAGTAGCTCTTCGGCTAGGGGTGGGACTATGTGCCTACTGCCCTTCCCTATGCTGGCATTTGGTTTGGCTTGTGCTTGTGAAGGTCTTCTATGTGATGTCAGTGAGTCAAACCAGAGTTTTCCTTAGGAAAACAACAGAGAAAGAAGGTCCCACATTTGATGGCAGCTGAGCTTCATAGCCCTTCTCTCAAAAACACCCCCCCAACTATATATAGAAAACATTTTTGAGAGATCATAAATAAACTTTAAAAGCAAAGAGGGAAAAGTCCTGAGACCAAAAAAGTTTGAGATACTGGGGTAAAAAATAGTAGAATTATTTTGGGTGCGAGAGACAAACTCCAGCATCTGTGAGCCCAGGCCGTTCTTTTTCTTTCTCAGGCATCCTGCCCCCAGTGTTGGCTCTCTGTCAGGCAGGGACTGGACGAACATCAGCAGATCCAGGCTCACGCATGCTTAGCAAGCCTGGCGTATCTTTTCCAGTGTTCCAGGGCAGACTGTCACTAGCCTGGCTCCTGTTACATTTCCATCCCTAAGCCAATCCCTAGGACTCCATCTGGCAGGTCTGTCTTCTGTTCATTCTGGGATAGGGAGTTGTGTAAAGTCCTTGCAATGAACCATGTGGGGTGGCTGACCAGAAGAAAATGGGAAGAAAAAAAAGGAACTTTAGACAAAGGATATATATATATATATATATATATATATATATATATATATATAGTATAGCAATATATAGTATATATTGCTAGCAATGGACCTTATTTGAGACAGTGGTCTCAGTATAGGCTGGTAGTATAATTTAGGGGTAGGACACTTGCTATCGTGTTGGAGGCCTGGGCTTAATCTCTAGCAATGAAAAAAAGAGATGTAATCTCAAATGATTATGATAGTGTAGCCAATGTAACTTCACAGAGTAATAAATTACCCACTTGTATTGCCTAATTGAGTTTGGTGATATTGATGTGAAGAGACCTCACTGAGAGTTATTTTAAATTATAACACTTTTAAACTAAAGTGTATTTACAATTATACACACTACAGAAAATTTACCAATGTGAATAAAAGACTATGTTCCTGCTATCTTACTCTCCTTTGAATAGTTATTTAAGCTTAAACTTTACTTTAGTTTTTTGTTGGGACTTGAACCCAGGGCCGCCACCATCCTAAGCAAGAGCTCTGCCGCTGTATACTTCCCAGTCAAGTGACTATTTTCGAGTGTACAAGTTTTACTTATAAAGTATATTGAGTTACACGTGGTGGCTTGTGGCTCTAAATCTCGGTACTTAGGAGGCTGAAGCAGGATGATTGCTTATGGGTTCAAAGCCAGCCAGGGTTGCAGAGTAAAACCCAAGTCAGCCAGAGCTATAGAGTGAGGATCCTGTCTCAAAACAACAGCATCAACAGTGAAACTACAGCAAGGGTGGGAATTGACCTGTGTTGGCAAAGCCTTTGTTGAGCACACGTGAGGGTATAGCATGTAAACTGCGTGTGGTGCACGCACACCTGTAATCGCAGCGTTTAGAAAGCAGAGGCAGAAGAGTCACAAATTCAAGCTCATCCTCAGCTACACAACAATGAAAACACATGCGAACTGTGCAACTGTAGCCACATCACACCTGGAGCCTCAAACATCTCATTCATAGTGTCTGTTGGTTGGGTCCAGAGGCCATGCCTGCGTAAGTGCATTCTATGATGTTCATGTACCAATGAAATAACTTAATGACATAGTATTTAAAGGTTTCTCCTTTGTTTCACTGTGTGTGCTTGTGCTTAAAATGATAGTAGCAAAATAAACGCATGGAAAAAAAATCCAGATGGGACCCAACAAACAGTCAGAGCCAGCGGCGTCAGCAGAGTCTGTCTGAGAGCTTAGACACCTGTCGGGTCTTCTTTTCTTTCCTTGTTTCTTGGGTGGGAATCCTTAGGTGATTGCTGGGTATAGTTTCCCAAAGACTGCTCCAATGGCTTGCCTCCAAGAATGGTGAGAATTGGGCATAGGAGTGTGACTGAGTTCCTTTTTCTATTGATGTCCTCAGGGCAGTGAGCAATGAGTCTGTTCTCATTTTTGGAGTAACTTGGGTTAAGCATCTGTTTTTGCTGATTTTTTACTCACAACATCTAGGTGAAGGAAGAGAGCGTCAGAGAACATCCCCAGTATGTTCTCATCCCACCTGGCCTCACTTGTGTGTCCTGGAATCCACAGCTCTCCTGAGTGACCCTGGGCCTTGCTAACATGCATTAGTGTGCAGGGACTTGGATGCTGATCTCTCTCAGTACTCTGCAAGAACCCACATTCTTAATTTCACAACCCTGAATGTTTCCTCAAGATCCCAGTACTTAAGTAGGCAAAGTCACATGTATTCTTAAGATTATATGGCTCTATAGAAAGTGACTGAATTCTATTAAAACAAGGCCTGGTCTCTTTAATACTACCGTCAGCACAAATGAAATTATTCTAGTGAGAACAGAAGCCTCTACATCTTGAATGCTTTGTGTCTGGTATGGACAAGTCCTTTGCATCTCTCAAGCCTTCCCTGTGATGAGCACTATTAGTGGGATCACTTTCCATATGGGGAAAGCAAGGTTCAAAGAAATGAGTTGACTTAGAGTACGTAGTTTTTTTTTTTTTGTTTTTGTTTTTTCCATTTTTTATTAGGTATTTAGCTCATTTACATTTCCAATGCTATACCAAAAGTCCCCCATACCCACCCACCCCCACTCCCCTGCCCACCCACTCCCCCTTTTTGGCCCTGGCATTCCCCTGTACTGGGGCATATAAAGTTTGCAAGTCCAATGGGCCTCTCTTTCCAGTGATGGCCGACTAGGCCATCTTTTGATATATATGCAGCTAGAGTCAAGAGCTCAGGGGTACTGGTTAGTTCATAATGTTGTTCCACCTATAGGGTTGCAGATCCCTTTAGCTCCTTGGCTACTTTCTCTAGCTCCTCCATTGGGAGCCCTGTGATCCATCCATTAGCTGACTGTGAGCATCCACTTCTGTGTTTGCTAGGCCCCGGCATAGTCTCACAAGAGACAGCTACATCTGGGTCCTTTTAATAAAATCTTGCTAGTGTATGCAATGGTGTCAGCGTTTGGATGCTGATTATGGGGTGGATCCCTGGATATGGCAGTCTCTACATGGTCCATCCTTTCATCTCAGCTCCATGAGTACGTAGTTTTTTATTGCAAGTGGAATTCAAGCAACGGTTTACCTGACAATAATGGCCATGTTCTTGACCATCACAAACTGCCTCTGGTTATGTATACTAAAGTCTTTATGAGGGATTTTAATTTTTTTATTGCATTTACTTATTTATATATGGTAGGAGTGGCACACCAGTGGAGATCATAGAACAACTCATGGGAGTTGTTGTTGTTTTTTGTTTTTTTTTTGTTTTTTTTTTTTCCCGAGACAGGGTTTCTCTGTATAGCCCTGGCTGTCCTGGAACTCACTTTGTAGACCAGGCTGGCCTCAAACTCAGAAATCTGCCTGCCTCTGCCTCCCGAGTGCTGGGATTAAAGGCGTGCGCCACCACGCCCGGCTGGGAGTTGTTTTTATCTTTCCAACATGTGGGTCTTGGGTATTAAATTCAGGGCATCGGGCTTGATGGCTAGCCCGATGATAAATATCTTTACTAGACATCTTTTTCCCCAATTTTTTTCTTAGATATTTTCTTCATTTACATTTCAAATGCTATCCCAAAAGTCCCCTATACCCTCCCCCTGCCCCCCGCCCTGCTACCCTACCCACCCACTCCCGCTTCTTGGCCCTGGCGTTCCCCTATACTGGGGCATATAAAGTTTGCAAGACCAAGGGGCCTCTCTTCCCAATGATGGCTGCTAAGCCATCTTCTGCTACATATGCAGCTAGAGACACGAGCTCTGGGGGTACTGGTTAGTTGTTCTACCTATAGGGTTACAGACCCCTTCAGCTCTTTGGGTACTTTCTCTAGCTCCTCCATTGGGGGCCCTGTGTTCCATCCAATAGCTGACTGTGAGCATCCACATCTGTATTTGCCATTTACTAGACATCTTATAAGCCCCCTGTGAGGAATTTTTAAAAAGAATTGAAACATGTGATGGACATAGAGAGCTGAAAATTGGCTCTTACACTAACTAGGAAATTCTGGATAATATCTAAACCCCTTATTTCAGTGGCTTCTTACGCTAATAATGTGATGGTTAATACTTTATTAAAAAGATTGATTTATTTGTGTATTATGTGTCTGCATGAGTGAATGATATGTATGTGCTGTGTCAGTGGAGTCCAGAAGAGGGCACAAGATGCCTTGAAGCTGGAGTTACAGGTGATTTCACTGCTGTGAAAAGACACCATGACCATAGCAACTTTTACAAGGAAGACAGTTAATTGGGACTGGCTTACAGTTTCAGATGTTTAATCCATTACTGTCATGGTGGGGCACATGACAGCATGCAGCAGACATGGTACTGATACTAGAGAGACTTCAGTGTTGTGTACAGACAGTTTGCCTCTGCGTTCCCCACCCTCGCCAGAAGCTCCCATCCTCTCTCCAGCCCACGGCAAGCATGACATGAAGACAGCTGGTTTCAGTGCTGTGTCCTCCTGCAGCATGCCACTCCCTCTCCCTCCCCTATTGTTAGAATGGCACTACCCATAAAATTTCCCCTTAATGAGGACATTCTGAGGAGACAGCTCGAGACATCCTCCAAAAATCAACACTCCTTTGTGTCTCCAAAACTCAACACTCCTCCTGATAACTCTCCAGGTACCTGGCCTTGAGAACGTAGAGAAATAACAAGCTCAAGAGAGATCAGAGGTCAGGTCACAGACAGTTATGAGTGGCCATAAAATTAGTCCCTGAACAGACACCCATTAACCCCCATTCCCGCTTCAGTACCATTCCACTCCCCTTTTCTGTGAACATTCACAGGATTCCTAACTCTACTGTATATAAACCCAGTGTTTTCTGGACTCAGGGTCGCTTGCCAGCATTCACATGGTGAGTGAGAGGCAGGCAAACCAAGTTCGAACTCGAAACAATAAGAGTCTTTGGTGAGTTGCAGTGGACTTTGGAATTCTTGGGCTCATCTGGGTTTCCCGTGGACTCAGAGCACAACAGGAGGAGTTCTACATTTTGATCTCCAGCCGGCAGAAGACTGTGTTCCACATTGGGTATAGCTTGACCATAGGAGAGCTCAAAGCCCACCTTCTACAGTGACACACCTCCTCCAACAAGGCCACACCTCCCAATAGTGCTGCTTCCTCTGAGCTAAACATTCAAATACACAAGTCTATGGGGGTAGTACCTAGTCAAACCACCACATTCTGGAAGAAGAGCAAGAGATCTTAACCTGTCAGCACCAATGATGGTTAATCTTGATTGTCATTTGATTAGATTTATAACCAATATGAGGTAGTACTCTAAGTGGGCCTGAAAGTGCATTTCCAGAAAAGATGAACTGAGTGAAAAGACACTCCCCAGGGTGGACAATACCTTCAGGTGGCATCCCAGATGAAGCAGATGAAGGTGAAACCTTTGCTGTTTGCTCGCCTCTCTTCTCTTCTTGCTGCTGCAGGCATCTCTCATGTTGCTGTTGCTACTGACAGCAAACTCAGATTCACTACATCAAAGACCACTGGATCTCCAAGAATCCTCTGGCCTTCAGTGACAGATTGGGACTACTTAGCTGTCCAGCCTCTTGGAACTGAGTGGCTATTGAGTTCTCAGCCTCTCCAGCAGGCCGGCTACATTGGTGGACCACTCGACCACTACAAGGTAAAGTATGTTGGTTAATCCTGGTTGTAACTTGACTACATCTGGAATTAACTGAAAGCTACACAGCTGGGCATGCTTGTGTGGGGTTTTCTTTGAAGTGGGAAAGACCTACTCCAAACCTGGGCCACATCTCTTGGTAAAAGAACACAGAAGAAAGAAGCCTTGCTTTTGCCTGCTTGCCCTCTGTCCCCTTGTCAAGTTCACCTATGCCGCTGCTGAGGCAGGCATTTCTTCCCTGGGATTGGAAGCTGCTTCTTCAGGACTCCAGCACAGACTGAAGTCCTTGTGGACTGAACAACTACTGAATTCCTGATCTTTCTATCAGGAGACAGCCATTGCTGGACTGAATCTAACCTATGAACCCATATATATTATATTCATTTCTATTCCATATAACATATATGGTCTGCATATAAATGAGTATGTGGGACTGTGATAGGCAGCTTATTTTGGTTGAATGAGGCTTGCTCTGGCGACCCAGTAGAGACCTCTACAAGGGACAGAAAAGCAAGCCACATTCCCTGAGCCAGGTGCCTGACACCACAGAGCCCTCAACTCCATAATTCTGTGACTATAAGTCACACAGACAAATGTCCCAAGGTTCTGGCAGTCTGGCTAGACTCCACCCCCACAGTTACCTGACTATAGCCAGGCATGCTCTTCCCCATAGTTACCTGGCAACAGCAAGATAGCCCAGCCCACTGAAAGAGGGGCTGCTTGGCCCCACCTCTCTCTTTAAGCTCTCACCTTTCTTACTCTCTAGCCCTTCTTCTCTCTCTCTTCCTTCCCCCTTCTCTCCACGTGGCCATGGCTGGACTCTCTTCCTCTTTCTACCTTCTCTCTTTCCCCCTGCCTTTCTACAATAAAGCTCTAAAACCATAGACTGTGTCTGCTCATCAAGGCCTGCCGTGCTTGAATGATGGGATAGGCTTTCTCCTAATGAGCTGCGTCTAACCTGTCAGAAGGCCTTCCTAAGCTCCAGCCACGGACCGGACAAAGGACTCTTGCCTGTGTGGGAACCATCAAGCGCCCTCTCTCCCTGCCCTCTCCTCCCTTTGGCCCCGGGGCTGGTGAGCCACCCCCAGGGCCCTCATTCTGTTGTCAGCTCTTCCGTGGTGTCTATCTGTGTATGGGATACCCAAAGCTGCAAACCTGGTGCCTAGGACTGCCCCTTGTCCACCACCCGTTGAGCTGGGGTCCATGGCTTCACACAGACAGACACCCACCCACCCGGGGCCTCATCTGCCTGCCCAGAGCACTGGAACTCTGTTGGGTCAAAGGTTTTCTCCCACTCCCCTCTTTCCCCCACACCCATGGCTCTGCATGAGTATATAATATATATAAATATATGTAAAATGTGTGAATATATAGACATTAATTCAATCAGTTCTGTTCCTCTAGATAACCTTGACTAATACAGTAAGTCAATCTAACAATTGCCCTTTGTAATATATATTCATTCTATTAACTCAGTTCCCTTGAGAACCCTGGATTATATGAATAATTACAAGTTATCTGTAGTTACCAACATAGTACTGATCCAGAATTGCTCTTAGGGAACCAAAATCTGATATGAAATGATGTGGTACTCATTCTTCTGTGTACTTTAGGTCACTTCACGATTCCTTCTCATACAATGTTATCTAAAAAGCTGTTTTACTGGGTCATGTATGGAATAATGACAAGAACAAAACCTGCACATGTTCGAGATGTATACCTATGTGTCCTGAGTTAATAGAATGAATATATATTACAAAGGGCAATTGTTAGATTGACTTACTGTATTAGTCAAGGTTATCTAGAGGAACAGAACTGATTGAATTAATATCTATATATTCACACAATTTACATATATTTATATATATTATATACTCATAATGTTTTCCCAGTATCTTCAATCCATAGTCAGTTGACTCATTAGATGTGGAAACCATGGCTACCTGGGGATGGTTGTATCACATGGCAATTGGATGAAGCTGATCTTGGTGGGTTTTCTGCATGTGTTGGTTCCGAGTCCCAGGTTTGTCTCATCTCATGGCTCTGCCACAGCTTAGGGTCCATGGTGTCTCCTGCATCTGAGAGAAAAGAAATTACCCATCTTCTTTTATCTGCTTTAGCTAAGAAGTTGTGCCTGCCTGCCTCTGTCTTCTCAACAGTCCATTGTGTAGCACTGTCACATAGCCTTACACACATGCGATGGTGTAGTGATAGGTCTTCTGTCCCTGACTGGCCATTGCTCAGCATTGGTTATGGACCATAGTGAGTTTAGTTGTGGGGAGTGATGCAATAGTCAAAACAAGGAAGCTTGATGTACGTACACGCATGAAACTGTCATAAATTGAGCTGGAGCGATGGCTCAGTGAGTAGTGGTGGCTGCCCCGTGTATGAGCAAATCCCAGAACCGACACAGTTAGTGGAGGGAGATAACCAATTTCTGACTTCTGCATGTGTGCCACGGCATGTTCTCTCTTTCTCTTGAAAATTAAACAAAAAAAAAAAAAAGAAAGAAAGAAAGAAAGAAAGAAAGAAAAGAAATTGACTATGTTTTAAAAATAACAACAACAAAAAAAGGAAACTTACTATTTTATACAATTACTGACAAAAGGTTTGGTGAAAAATTATTGTTGTCTGCCCTAGGTTTTGTCATTCAGTGTTTGGAATACAAAGGAATCTGTTGAAGAGGCAAAGGTTCTTTCAATACAGCCACATTCTTGCAAGGACTGGAGAAAAAGCACCTGTGGTTGGCCAGGGACTTGGCTCATTTGCTAGACTGCCTGCCCGGTATGCACAATGTACCGCATAAACCAGGCATGGTGATGTATACCTACGTGCCCTGCAGCGAAGAGGTTATGGCAAGAGAAGCGGTTGTTTAAGGTCTTCCTCAGTTACACAGTGAACTTCAGGCTAGCCTGGGTGGGTGAGAGGAAGAAAGGAAGGGAGGGAGGGAGGGAGGGAGGGAGGGAGGGAGGGAGGAAGGAAGGAAGGAAGGAAGGAAGGAAGGAAGGAAGGAAGGAAGGAAGAAAGAAAGGAAGAAAGTATCTTGCAGGTTTAAAAGTCTCTGTTTTTGAAATGGTTTTAGCACCTAAGAAATGACAATGTCTGAATTCCTTCACAGGTCCTAGTCGGTATGATCGGTTGTGCCTTTCTGCCACAAAGGACAAAATGGACACCAGAGGCAGTAGCTTCACTTGGGTCTATTACTCAGTGCTGAGAGAAACTCGGGCTTTTTACATAATGTTTAGAAATAAGCATCTGAGAAGTGTGGAAACATGCTGTCCTGGTTTACTCAGCCCCATGCTTAAATGCTGGCATTAGCACCATCCTCGGAATGTGGAAAGTTGTCTAAAAAATGAGTCACCTGGCACCAAAAAAACATTTATGCACAGACTTCCACCCCACACCCCCCACACTCTCCCCCTCCCCGCAACCCATATCTTAGCATCAACAAAACGGCTCTGCTGGCTTGTAAATTCTGAGAAGTCTGGGAGAACAAGGGTTCCCCCAAGTGGTGTGTGGTTATTCGTCCTCTACTACAAAGCATAGGTTTCCTGAAACCTCACTGTTACCCTTGTATTTTAAAGATGTTTTAGGGTGCATGGTGGACAAAATGGGATTTTAACTCTGAATGCATGTGTACTGGCTGCGTCCAACTCCTTTGGGTGTCTTTCTCATCTCATGCTCAGATATCATATTTGCATGCATGCATTTGTTCTTATTCATGTATTTATGTATCTACTTGTTTGCTTGTCTGTTTATTGTGAACTTGTGTGTAGTTTAGAGTTGTTGGAGTCCGTTCTCTCATCCTCCCATGGGGCTCTCAAGTCTTAACCACTGAGCCATCTTGCCAGCCTCATACTCAGCAGCTTTTGGTTTGTTTGTTTGTTTGTTTGTTTGTTTTGACAGCTGTGACTTAACCAATCAGAAATATTGATTGTTATGATCCCCTCTTTTCCATCTGAAAACATGCTAATTCACCCCAGTAAAGGAGCAAAAATCTCTTTGTTCATTTTTGGATGTTCACTCCTATTGTAGTGTATTTACACTGCCAAGGTAATGTCCCATGGCTTAAACACTGAAAGATAGTGTTACCAGCTCTTGTATTACATCTCAGGGTAATGAAAGCATATGTGTGTGTGTGTGTGTGTGTGTGTGTGTGTTTGTGTGTTTAGGAGAGGGATTCAGAGATGTAACATAGCTGCTAGAGTGTTTGCCTCGCACATAGGAGAATCTGAGTTCTATCTGTTGCATAAGCAGGGTTTGGTGGCATACTCTATAATCCTGGCACATGGGAAGTGGTGGCAGGAAGACCAAGGGTTCAAGAATGACTTTGGCTTGCTATATAGTGAGTCTGGGGCTAGCATGAACTACATTAGACTGTATCTCAGAAAAATATACAAAAGGAGAAAGAAAGAAATACAAAAGAAAGAAGGAAACTCATTTATATGTAAGCAAATATTTTCATGTCCAAATAAAGAGGAAGTACTCAGAACTTGGAAGACCCTGGTTTCTGCAGTAGATCATGTGGTCACAGCTATGAGGAAAGACTATGTATCATTTCCCAAGCTTATATGTATATTTTCACACATAATTTAATATAATATTTTATAAGATGTTATAAAATATTTTTCTTATTCATTTTATTATTTTATTTGTGTGTAGCTGTCTGTGTGTGTACCTGAGGTGACCAGAAGACGGAGTCAGGTGTGCTGGAGATGGGTTACAGGTGACTGTGAACTGCCTGATGTGGGTGCTGGTAACCTAATTGGGGACCTCTGAAAGAGCAGCAAGTATTCTTAACCACTGAGACGTCTCCCTAGCACCTATAAAATCTTTTTAATTGTGGAGATCTGTTAGTGTTACCTGACGGTAGGTTGGGCCACTCTGTCTACAGAGTGGAGACTTGTCTCAGAGACCAAATGTTCATAGAAATAGATTTAATTTAAAAAGAAGGCATATTGACGGCAGCTGTGAACATTTATGTCTAATCACACTGGGGAAGGAATTAAAATACGAGCTGGATAGTGTTTGGGACCTGTGGGATTGCTTTTTTGCTTACTGAGACTATGGTATAAAAATATCTCTTTATATGCCCCAGTACAGGGGAACGCCAGGACCAAAAAGTGGGAATGGGTGGGTAGGGGAGTGGGGGGAGGGAGGGTATGGGGGACTTTTGGGATAGCATTGGAAATGTAATTGAGAAAAATACGTAATAAAAAAATTTAAAAAAAAAAAGGCTTACTACAGGATAAAAAAAAATATCTCTTACATTCTAAGAGTCTGGAACTTCTGTTGGATTTTGCAGGCAGAGGTAACTCTATACCATGAGTCACTAAAGGCCCATGGCAGCTGTCCAGCTGTGTGTACTCAGTCTGTTTGTCTGACCTGCTTTTAAGAGAACAACAATGTAACAGTCACCCTTACTTGCCTTGGATTTCCCATGCAGTTTTTACAACTTAAGATAATACATTGCTATCATCTAAATTTGTGCACCTTTTCACTCTCCTGATGTAGATCATTGTGTGTGTATCATTTGCTCAAATCAGTAAAAGTCGAGGATGAAAGCTATCTGATAAAAATTAATACCTACCATAAACACTCAACACAACATTTGAATATTGGCTGGTAGACAGTGCTGCTTGTAATACTGTTTGTTATCCGGGTCAGTAGGCGTCAGTGATTTAATCTCTTGTAAAACTCTGTTCAAGGTTTCTGTAAAGTATCCCATTCCTTTCCCATGTGATGCTTTCTGTGCTGTTCAGTGAAGACAGAGCAAAGCCTTTTGTTAGGGACACACACAGAGACACAGATATAAGAGGAAAAACACAGATACCCGGACAGATCCAGAAGACAGCCTCAGTGCAGGCACAGATAAAGACAAATTCTACAGGCAGACAGAGGACAGAAGGAGAAAATTGAAACCTGGACCCGCTCATGGTTAAATCACTACAGCGGGAAGTACTTCTCTTTCTTTCCTTAATTTGACATGAATGCACTGTCGATGACTCGGAGTTAATTACTGACATTTTTAATCCATACACTGAAACCAATAATAATTGTTTTAATTAACTAACTGTATGCTGGATTGGATAAGGTTTTTTAAAAAACATTTGTTTATTTTTGTTTTCTGTGTTAGATTATTTTAGGCAGCTTTAGGTAGAGAGGCAGAAGGCAGAAGAGGAGGCTTCGTCTGGCCTTAGGTGGGACCACGTTTATTCAGAGCAAGGGGGCCAATTTTGTCACACATGTGAGTGGATAGATAAAATGCCTATGGAAGAAGAGGAAAGTGTTCCCTTATGACCATGGAAATGACTACCACACACTTATCTCTCCTTTCTGAAACTGTTTGGCCTGGCCGCAAAGGAAGTTGGGAAGTGTAGTCTTTTATCAGGGAAGTATCATTTCTGACTCTAAGGGTATATAAAAAATGCAGAGCAGGGGTGTTATAGCTATTTTTTTTCCTGAGGAGGGTCTTTGTTGGAGGGGATAGTTCTGGGTGCATTGAAGAGGGTCCTCTGGCCATGTAGCATGGGGGAGGGTCTTAACTTGATGGGCAGCAATGGGTCACATGATTAGCATCACGTGTTCCTGAGGAGACCTGAAAAATAATTATTAGAGAGCTAAAAATAGACAATTTGATAATGAAAATGAGGACATGATCTCTCCGAGACATGGTTGAGAAGGTTTGTATTGTATATATGAGGGTGACAGAGACATCCGGAAAGGTCCAGAGCCTGGAGAGAAAGTAGTAGACTAGACATAACCAGTAGACTGAAGCCAGCCATAAAAAGAGAGGTTGGGGGAGGGGGCGGGGAGAGAAGAGAAAGAGCAAAGAGAGAAGACCAAGAGGTGAAGAGGAACCAAGACTGCGTGGTCAAAATGGCGGGGTTACCCAGGAACCGGAAGTTGGGACAAGGAAGTGAAGCTCAATAGCTGAAGAGGTTTAGGGTAAGGGGTGGGGTTGAGAAGTGCTGAGAGGAACCAGGGCTCTGCAACACGGTGGTTCTCAACTCTCCTACTGCTGCGACTCTTTAGTACACTTGCTCATGTTGGGGTGACCCCCACAGCCATAAAATTATTTTCATTGCTACTTTATAGCTATGTTTTGCTATAATTTTGCTATTGTTATGAATTGTAATATAAACATCTGTGTTTTGGTCTTAGGTGAACCGTGTGTGTGTGTGTGTGTGTGTGTGTGTGTGTGTGTGTGTGTAGTGAGGGGGTGAACCCCAAAGGGGTAGCGCCTCACTGGATGAGAAACACTGCTGGTAACTAGTACTTGCAATGCTAAGAGAGCCTGGTGGCCAGTGTGCACTTTGATATGTTAAATAGGCACGGCAATTAGCCATTTGCCCTGCATTTCATTGGGAACCGGTGTTTTGGTTATGAAGTAAAATTGAGAGATTTTTCTGGAAAGTTTGAGGGCTAGGGAGGAACAAAGGCAGGAGAGACAGGGTGGGCCAGTGAGAAGTGGGCACAGAGTTGACTCAGGGTGACCAGGACTACTGCCTTTGCTAGCAGAGCTAGCACAAGTAGGAGGGAGCCAAAGAGTACCAAAGGGAAAAGGAGAAAATAGAGGACGGATGTCAAGACTCTGGCCTTGGGTGAAAGGCGTGGAGGTCCCTTTCAGTCGATGTCTCCACAGTATCTAAAAGATCCTTTTGCAGATGTATCAGAAGCAAATGGAGCTGTTGGCGGGTGAGAGCTATTGGAGAATGTATGTGGAACATTTTGTCTGCTCAGTGACTGAAACATTTAAAAGACAGATAAAAACTTAAGTATGAGGAGAATCAGAGGGAAAGAGTGATCGTGGGAGGAGCCAGAGTGGGAGGGAACCAGAAACTCATAGGTAGGAGAAGGTTTGTGACTGAGTCGGGTTTTTTTTTTTTTCTGGTCCCTGTCTCTAGGCTCCATCGCAACCCAGATAGGATTTGTTGGTATGGAACCTATCCTTAGCAGCAGTCAGATCTAGTCTGGGAGTGGTACTTCAGCAGCCCTGAAGGATGGCAAGCCGATCTACGCTAGTGAGGCAGAGAGGGGAATTAATACAGAGACGGCTTCAGTTCAGCTGCTTTTAGTCCTGCTTGGTTTATAGTAAACAGCAGAGCCCAAAACAATATTCAGAGTGGCAAGGAGTTTGGTGGCCATGGTCTGTTAGTCCCCTTTCAGAGGTCTCCTGAACTGCTTTTAGGGACTTGGGGGTTCCAATAACTTGGTAACCGCTTCAAGGCTAACATGTGGCATGATAAATGTCAACAACTGGCCTAGACCTAGGATGTAAGTCAGGAGGTAATAACTGTACAACTTTGCAGGGGAACAATAAAGGACAAAGTTATATGATGAAAAGTTTTATACAAAGATTAACACCAGGCAACATAAGGTTAAATATAAAGTTAACATTTGTTAAATGCAATTGTACAACTGGCTGGACCATGTTCCAGAGTTCTGTAGAAGCACAAGGTAACTGTAGTTAGCTGTTTGTTTACAGCAGACCAACAGCTGAAAGCTTTGTATAAAAAAAAAAAAAAAAGCCAGTTTCATGTCAAGCTTTTCCATATGATGACCTTTGTATATTTGTTTAAAATATTCACAATACCAGCTAGTATGGACTGAAAAAAAAAAAACAAACAAAAACCAACCGTATTTCCAGCAAAGCAGGATTTTTAGTCAGGAACAATTTCACAAGGTGGAATGTTAAAATTGGGATTATTATCTTAACAACCATGTTTAGTATTTGAAACCATGGCAATACATGTATTGCCCAAAAGAAATGATTTTTAATTTCCATCTTAAAAGGTAGACTCCTAGAAACAATGCTGCCTTAGCTTCTTTTCAACAGGCACTTCTCTAGAACACTCTAGATCACTCCAGAAGACCCTACGTTACTACCCGAGTCAGTGACTACCACATTAAGAGGCAATGATCCAAGGCCGGGCGTGGTGGCATACGCCTTTAATCCCAGCACTTGGGAGGCAGAGGCAGGTGGATTTCTGAGTTTGAGGCCAGCCTGGTCTACAGAGTGAGTTCCAGGACAGCCAGGGCTACACAAAGAAACCCTGTCTTGAAAAATCAAACAACAACAACAACGAGTAAATGATCCATTTTACAAAGTGTAAACTGAACAAGCAGAATCTTTGTCTCAGATTAACCCTATTAACAGAACCTTTATAGAAATTCTCTATACTTTCATTCCGTATACTTAACTAACAGATGAAAGATGAAAATGGTCACATCCAATATGTAATAAATAATTTACGTGTAGCACACACTGAATAAATAAAGAAAGCTAAAGCCAACGCTTTGTTCCTTCTGCTAGCTTGCTCTAAGTAATCATATTTCTTAATACCATTCTATTTAAAAATAGATTGCTTGTTTACAGGCCTAATTTTGGGGCGGGGGGACATTTTCCCCTTGTAACAGTCTTGGCTGTCCTGGAACTCACTTTGTAGATCAGGTTAGCCTCAAATTCACAGAGATCTACCTCCCTTTGCCTCTGAGTGCTGGCATTAAAGGTGTGTGCTACCAGACTCAGACATAATTTATGTATTCATTTATTGCTATGTGAGGATGCCTTTTTTCATGAGCATTGGTATTTTGCCTGCATATATGTCCAGATGAGGGGGTCAGATCTCCTGGAACTGGACAGTTGGGAGCTGTCATGTGGGTGCTGGAGAGTGAACCTGGGTTTTTCTCAAAGAGCAGCCAACGCCCTTAACTGGTGAGCCATCTCTCCAGCTCCTTTAGACATAGTTTGTAAAGCAAGATAACCAAATTAAATGAGCTTTAATAAATATTATCTTTTTGCAATTTCTCCCTCCCCCAAGATATGATTATTTATTTGTTACTCTTCAAAGGCTTATTTTTGACTGGACTCAGAAGTCGGAGCTCTCAGCAACGTCAGCCTACATCCCTTGGCAATCTGTTCCGGGAGCTTTGTCTTGGCTCTTCTTTCTTTCTCTTGGCCAAAAGTTTAGCATATTCTGCAGCCTCCTCCTTGTTTTTCTTAGTGTGTTATTACTTTGGTGTTTGTGTTCCAGGACTCATGGAGTAACAAGACACTGAATTCTGGGTGCTTATATCCTGGGCTTCTTACCGTCTCTGTTTAAGGGCCTTCTGACAACATATTTGGCCGACACCATCTTCTTTAGAGAGATTAAAAAGCTTTCTGATTCTGCTAGCTCTTTTAGGCATTCCCATCACTGATATGAACCATACACCCTTCCATTTTCCACCAGCCCTTAGAGAGCATCAGTAGCTGCTTCTGCAGGCCGGTGCTTCTCATAGAATACGTGACGTCTGTATCCATCATTCACTTCAATGAGTTCCTGACAGCCCGTGGCAGGGAAGCAGATATTCAGTTTCACTTTGACACAGCTGACCTTAGAAGGCACCATGAGAAGGAGTGCTTTTGGCATTTCCTGGAAAATATTTACAACTCCAGCCAGAAAAGCAGGTACGGTAGCCACAGATGGTTACCCCTCCATTCTTTTCTCCAAATCCAATTCCCCAGTCTCACTCCAGCTCTGTCGCAGGCCACCTGCTGCTGCCTGGCCTCCCTCTCTACTCCCGGCTCCAGTGCACCACACAGACTTTCTTCTCCTCCTCTGATTTACTGCTTTACCCAGTCCTCAGTTCAAGAAGGCATTCCCTGGCAACCCACCAGCCAGGCCTGCCAGAGAAGCAAGTCAGCCAGCTAAGCAGGTAGCAAGCTCCAGATCGTCACTCCGCCCCGCCCCAATCCAAATCCAATCCCCCAGTCTCAGCCCCAATTCTGTAACAGACTGTCTATTGCAGCTCTTCCTCACTTTCTGCCCCTGTTTCCAAGAGACTAAGCAGATCCTGGTGGGACACTCTGCTTTCTCCCACCAGTGGACCCTTCCAGCTCTACCACCACCCAGCCCATCCCCCACTCCTAGTGCCAATTTCCAGTACCTAGAAACGCATTTTACCTGGAATACTCAGGGGACACACCTATCAGGATCCCAGAAGAACGGAAACTTGCAGGTTGTTTTTAATATTTCCCGCAACTCTTGACCCATAAGAAGTGGCACTATTAGGAGGTATGGCCTTGTTGGAGTAGGTGTGGCCTTGTTGGAAGAAATAGAAGTGGGCTTTGAGGTCATATATGCTCATGCAATGACCAGTGTGGTACACATTATCTCTGTATACAACTGCCTGAATGCTGCTATGCTTGTTGTCACAATGGTAATGGACTAAACCTCTGAAACTGTAAGCCAGCCCCAGTTAAATGTCCTTTATAAGAGCTGCCTTGGTCATGGTGTCTCTTTACAGAAATAAAATCCTAAGACAACACCATTAGCACAGGCATTAAGATAAACAATTAATAAATGGGACCTCATGAAACTTAAAGTCTCCTCACAACAAAGGACACCATCATTCAGATAAAGCTACAGCCTACAGAAAGGGAAAAGAATTTCACCAACTCCACATCTGATCGAGGGCTGATGACCAAAATATAAAGAGAACTCAAAAAACTAGATATGAAAAAAAAAACCCAAATAATTTAAAATGGGGGAGGGTACAGATCTAAAGCGAATTGTTAATAGAGGACACTCAAATAGCTGAGAAACACTTAAAGAAATGTTCAACGTCCTTAGCTATTAGGGAAATGCAAACCAAAACTCGTTTGAGATTCCATCAGAATGATTAAGATCAACAAGACAAGTAACAACCCATGCTGGGGAGGATGCGGACTAACAGGGCCGCTCATGCACTGCCGGCTGGAGTACAAACATACAGCCAACGTGACCGTGGGGATGCAGGACACCTAGGGAAGCCTGTTTTGGAAGTTCACATTCAATCATCACTGGCAATCTGGACCTGGGTATCTCTGACCGGCTGTCTCTTCCCTCTTAAGACTGTGTTCAGGATGAAAGGAGATCATTCTGCTGAAGTGACACCAGTCCAGGCACAATGGCTCACGTTTGCTGAATGGGACTTAGTGATTAAAATGAAAGCCTTTTACTTAAGGGGCTTCTACACGAATGAGCGACAAGGAGCATCACAGTTCAAAGGGCTTCAGAAACCCAAGGCTGTGTTTGAGAAACCCAAAAGTATGTTTGATTAAGATCTTTTCTATCTCACAAGGCACAGTGGCACACATCTGTTAGGAGCACTTGGGTGTGCTTTCAGGGAACTTGAGTTCAGGTCTTGGTACCCACATCAGGTGGCGTACAACCTCCTGGAACCCTGGCTCCATGGGATCCAATGCTCAGGGTAACCTGAGCCTATACACATATGCACTTACACACACACACACACACACACACACACACACACACACACACACACAATTTTCTTTAACAAAGTCTTGCTTGTTTATTGAGACAGGCTATCATGGTCTTGTTTGTTTATTAAGACAGGCTGTCATGTAGTGCAGATTGGCTTCCAATTCATTAGAGAGCAGAGGATGACACAAACTTCTGATCTTCCTGCCTCCACCTCCTGAGTGTAGGCATTGCATCACCACACCTATCTATTTTATATGGATGCTGGGCTTCAAAGCCAAGGCCTCTTCCATATTAGCCAAGCACTCTACAAACTGGGCTGCTTCTCCAGCTCTCTTTTCTTTTCCTTCCTTTCCTTTCTTTTCTTTTCTTTTCTTTTCTTTTCTTTTCTTTTCTTTTCTTTTTTCTCTTCTCTTCTCTTCTCTTCTCTTCTCTTCTCTTCCCTTCCCCCTTCCCTTCCCCCTTCCCTTCCCCCTTCCCTTCCCCCTTCCCTTCCCCCTTCCCTTCCCCCTTCCCTTCCCTTCCCTTCCCTTCCCTTCCCTTCCCTTCCCTTCCCTTCCCTTCCCTTCCCTTCCCTTCCCTTCCCTTCCCTTCCCTTCTCTTCTCTTCTCTTCTCTTCTCTTCTCTTCTCTTCTCTTCTCTTCTCTTCATTCCTTTCCTTTTCTTCTCTTTCCTTCCCCCCTCCCTTTTTGGCATAGGATCTCATTAAGTAGCCCATGCTGGTCTCAAACTCATGATTCTTTTGCCTTAGCTTCCTGACTGCTGGGTTACAGAAATGTACCACATCTCACTGTATGGAGGTGGGAGGTAGCCGTTGCTTGAGACAGGGTCGTGGTATATTTGTTACATTCTCTTCAGGCTGGTAGAACATTTCAGTAGTAGAACACATGCTTGCCTTGTTCAGGTTCTGGGTTCAGGGGTGGCAATGGCTTCTCCACTTATCCTACTACTCCTGAGCACCCTAGTGCCCCAGCTGCTGCCTTTCTCCCTATCACATCAGTGAATAGTTACCAGAATCTCTTAATAACCCAGTTGACATTTCCAGCTATATGATATTCTAGAAAAGATGACACTATGGATACCATACAAGGACCAGAGGTCAGAATGGAGGAAGAAGATAAGCGTGGTGGGTTTTTAGGGCGGTGGGACTATTCTAAATAGTGTTACAATGGCGGACACTAATGGCATTAAAGAGCTGTCCAAATACACAGTGATGTGTAACCCCCTAACACTAACTAAGGCCTCTGGGTGAGACTGGATTCCTCATGTTGGTTTATGGGATTAAGAAAATATGACTTTGCGGATGGTATTAGCAGAGAGGGAGGATGAGCTGTGTCCAATGTAATTTAGAAAGAACCAGAAGTGTCACATGCATGGGGAGATCTTGTCTCAGAAAACAAACCACCACCAAACAAACAAACAAACAAACAAACCAAATAAAACAACAAGATGAAACAAACACCAAGAAACAAAATTATGCAAGATACCATCCTGTAGCCAGGCATGGTGGCACACGCCTTTAATCCCAGCACTTGGGAGGCAGAGGCAGGTGGATTTCTGAGTTTGAGGCCAGCCTGGTCTACAGAGTGAGTTCCAGGACAGCCAGGGCTATACAAAGAAACCCTGTCTTGAAAAACCAAAAACTGGAAAAAAAAAGTGCTTATCAAAACATTGATTTATGTCATTGGTTGAGGGAAGGATTAAACAATGAAATTTTCCTTCCTCCCTCCTTCCCTCCCTCCCTCCCTTCCTCCCTTTTCTCCCTTCCCTCCCTCCCTCCCTCCCTCCCTCCCTCCCTCCCTTCCTTCCTTCCTGTCTTTCTTTTTTTTCCTTGCCCCCCCCCCCCCTTTCCCAATGTCTTCATTCTGACTCAGAATCTTGGTTTGGTAGCCTAGGCTGCTTCAAACTCATTTTGTTGCCGAGGACAGCCTTGATCTCCCAGCCCTCCCCACTCCGTGTCCTGGGATGCTAGAGTCTGAGTTGTGTATCACTATGCCTGAGACACAGCTTAGTACAGCGCCTGGATATAATGAATCTGTAGGTTCTCTGAGCTTCCCTCCCTTCTCCTTTCACCTCCCCTCCTGTGCTGTCCCATCCATTCTTCTGAGTCTTCCTATGTGGGAAATTATGTCTTTGGTTGATAGACGAACACAGTTTTAGAATCACACTTAAAAATTTTAATGCATTTCTATTTATTTTGAGTGTGTGCGTGTGCACACTACCATATGGGTGTGGACACCAGAGACCATTAGTGGGAGTTGGTTCTCTCTCTCCACCATATGGGTTTCCAAACTGAGGTCATCAGGCTTGATTGCAGGTGTCGTTACCTGCTGAGCCATCCTGCAACCTTTTAAAACATTTTTATTGGCATACGCTAATTATATAGAATGGTAGGTTTCATACTGGTGTTTTCATAAATATACATAATGCATTTCGGTCGTCTGCACACCCATCACCTTGCTTTGTCCCTCCCTCTCGAACTAATCCCCTTTGTCTTCTCAACTAGTCCCCCTCAACCCAGCCTTTTTTTTTGTTTTGTTTTGTTTTTTCAAGACAGGATTTCTATGTATAGCCCTGGCTGTCCTGGAACTCACTTTGTAGACCAGGCTGGCCTCGAACTCAGAAATCTGCCTGCCTCTGCCTCCCAAGTGCTGGGATCAAAGGCGTGCGCCAACACCGCCCTGCAGCCCAGCCTATTTTTATTTAAAAATTATTAATTTGTGTGTGAACATGCCATATAACATGTGTGGAGGGCAGAGCACAGCAGTGGTGGCATGTACTTTTACCTTCTGAGCCATCTTGCTGCCTCTCTCCTCCAAAACCTTATCTAGAACTCTATTGCCAGCCACTTTTGGAAGATGCTACCAGTAAGGAACCAGTGAGAGATTAGCCAGGGTAGGCAGGTGAAAGAACAGCTATGCAGGCATAGGTCCAGGGTTTGAATGGAGTAGTCTATGTGGGTCAGCACTGGCATGGGTACTGTATGGGGTCCAGTGTTTCTAAGATTGTTGTATTAGTTACTTGTCTGGTTGCTATGGTAAACTACCTTAGCAACATCAAACTTAATGGATGAATGGTTTGCCTTACTTTACAGTTCCAAGGCACAGTCCCTCATGGCAGAGGGGTCATGGCAGCAGGGGCTTGCAGAGAAGCTGGTCATATAGTATCTGCAGTCAGGAGGCAGAGAGAGATGAACAGTGCTCTCTCTCTCTCTCTCCTCCCCCCCTCTTCCTTCCTTCCTTCCCTTCTGGTCAGACAGTTAGAGTAGGTCTTACCACTCCAATGAACTTACTCTAGAGAGTCCCTCATAGGGAACATCCATGCCCGGAGGTTTGTTTTTTAAGTAATTTGAGATTCTGTCAAGTTGACAATATTTAATATCACAAGTGCATATTGTTTGTTTGAAATGGTGAGAACCTTTGCTAGGCTAAACGCTAAGCCCGGTTTCCATCTTCTAAAGAGGCGATAGTAAGGGGTTCTGTATCTCTCCTGGTAGCATCAGTGTGAAGGGAAGATGTTGCTGAGCGCCTTTCAGGATAGATTCCATGGAAGAAATCAGGTCACTTTGGATATCAGTAGGACCTGCTAGCTCCCCAGTGCCGCACAGCAACCTCTGATCTGGGAAGCAAGGAAAAGACAGAGATTAAACTCCAAGCCCGAAGAAACCTAGCTCTCTAGAGTCTAACAAGTCCTCCAGCAACAGTGGGAAAGACACAGGATCGACTGAGGCTCCTGGGCATCTGTGACTGTATGGGTTTGTGCTCACCACAGTAGTAGGGGTTTTTGGAGTGGCTGTAATTTTCTGCAAGCTGAAACTTGCTCCACTGCACTGGTACCAGTAGTCTGCTAAATACTTTACCTGTGAGTCTCATGCTCATCACTACACTCTCAGGCAAGTACTGTGACCCAACTTTACAGCACAGTGGAAGGAGATGGTGAAGGCTGAAGGTCACAAGTCTAGTGCCACGTGAGGAGCTGGTGGATTTTTATTGTTTTTATTTTTCTATCTATCTATCTATCTATCTATCTATCTATCTATCTATCTATCTACCATCTTTCTTTCTTTCTTTCTTTCTTTCTTTCTTTCTTTCTTTCTTTCTTTCTTTCCTTTGTTTGTTTTAGACATGCTCTTACTATGTAACCCTGTTGAAATTGCTATCTAGGCCTTCCTACCTCCAGAGTGCTTGGATTAAAAATGTGTGTTATATGCCAAGTAATGGTGGCACACACCTTTAATCCCAGCACTTGGAAGGCAGAGGCAGGTGGGTGTCTGGATTTGAAGCCAGCCTGGTCTACAGAGTGAGTTCCAGGACAGCCAGGGCTAAACTGAGAAACCCTGTCTCAAAAAAAAAAAAAAAAAATGTGTGTTACCCTACCTAGCATTTTTTTTTTTTTTTAAGAAAAGTTCTCACAGAGCTTAGACTGGCCTCAAAAGCATAGTGTAACCAAGACTAGCTTTGAATTCCTAATCCCCCTACTTCCACCTCCAAATTGCTGAGATTGTAGGCATGTACAATGATCAGTAAGGACCAGGTTTTGAATCCACTATCTCCTTACCCATACTGGCTCCCTAGTCTATTAGTCTTAATATATTTTTCCTTTCTACTATAATTAGTTTAGAAATGTCTTACTTTTTTTTTTTTTGCTTTTCTAAGGTTTTTTATTTGTGTGTATGTGCTGTGTGTGTGTGTGTGTGTGTGTGTGTGTGTGTACTCAAGTACATGCATACACACCAAATGCACACGCCTGCCATGTGCTTATAGCTGTCTTGGGGGGCCAGAAGAGGAAAGGATGTCAGATCTTCTGGAATTGGCATTATAAGCAGTAGTGAACTGCCCCTTGTGAGTGCCTTAGGACTAACACTGACCCTATGGAAGATCAGCAGCCACTGTTAACTGCTGTGCCATCTCTCCAGCCTCAAGTCTTACTTATTCAATGAAATTAGAATATTCACAAATACAGTAGCATGTCTACTTTTCTTTATAAAATGTTCCGAGTGGCCGGGCGTGGTGGGGCACGCCTTTAATCCCAGGATTTGGGAGGCAGAGGCAGGCGGATCTCTGAGTTCGAAGCCAGCCTGGTCTACAGAGTGAGTTCCAGGACAGCCAAGGCTACACAGAGAAACCCTGTCTCGAAAACAAAACAAAACAAAACAAAACAAAACAACAAAAAAACCCCAAAAATGTTCTGAGTGTTCTGCCCTTGAAGGCTTTCCCACTATTGGATATTCTCACTTTTTCTTAATACATCTTCCTCAAATAAATAAATAAATAAATAAATAAATAAATAAATAAATAAAACAAACATTGGACATTCTCGCTTTTTCTTAATACGTCTTCCTCAAATAAATAAATAAATAAATAAATAAATAAATAAATAAATAAAACATTGGACATTCTCACTTTTTCTTAATACATATTCCTCAAATAAAACAAACAAACAAACAAACAAACAAACAAAGTGTTTCTCTGCCACACCTGGTGGCACAGAACTTATGTCCCAACTACTTGGAAGGCTCAAGTGGCAGACCACAGTAACTCAATAACCCTGAGCTGTCTGAAGAGACTGAGTATGGCAAACACAGCTATGGCAGGCCCTGCCCTTCCCCTATTCCCTCGATCTTGATAAAAAATGGTTAGATTACATTCCTAAAGCTAGCCTCCAAGGTCTATTCCTTTAATGGCCACTTCCTCCTCCGAAGGCTGACTACCTAGATCTAGCAATCAAAGTATTTAAATTCTGCAATTAAAAGTCCTATTTGGGCTGAACTTCCACTTACAGAGATCTGCCTGCCTCTGTCTCCCAAATGCTGGGATTAAAGGTGTGCTCTATCATACTCAGATTTTTCTTCTTTCTCAAGTTTGCTCTTAAGTTGCTGTCCTCTCTAATGTTCTCATGTTTCCTTCATTATCTGATTTGCCAAGTCTAAATTCAATTGGTAGCAGTTTGTGTCTTCCTTTCCTTTCCTTTCCTTTCCTTTCCTTTCCTTTCCTTTCCTTTCCTTTCCTTTCCTTTCCTTTCCTCTTCTTTTCTTTTCTTTATTTTTATTAGATATTTTCTTTATTTACATTTCAAATGCTAACCCGAAAGTTCCCTATACCCTCCCCCCAGCCTGCTCCCCACCCACCCACTTCCACTTCTTGGCCAAGATGAACTCTCAATTCTGAATATCAATGCTCCAAATACAAGGGCAGCCACATTCATTAAAGAAACTTAAGTAAAGCTCAAAGCACACTCCAGAAGAGGGTGTCAGATCTTGTTACAGATGGTTGTGAGCCACCATGTGGTTGCTGGGATTTGAACTCAGGACTTTTAGGAAGAGCAGTCGGTGCTCTTACCTGCTGAGCCATCTCTCCAGCCCCCCTGACATTTTTATCAACAACAAATGTTTATGTTCCTTCTTGTTTTTTTTAAACTCTTGAAGATTTATTTATTTAATTTTATGTCGTGGATGTTTTACCTGCATATATGTCTGTGCACCACGTGCATACAGTGCATGAAGTCAGAAGAGGACTGGAATTACAGGCTGTTGGGAGCCACCATTTGGGTACTAGGAACTGTACATGGTTCCTCTGTAAGAGCAGCAAGAGCTCTTAACCTCTGAGCCATCTCCCCAGATCCTCTTTCCTGTTTTTTATGTAACCCCAATGTGTTTTATGCACACACACACACACACACACACACACACACACACACACACACACATACGGCTATACAGATGAAAGATGCCTTATGCCTTTGAAACAGTCTGTTACTGAACCTAAACTGTCTGGCCAGGAAACCCTGTATATCAACCATATCTACCTCTCTACAGGGTTGATCTGGTGCTGCTTGTATTCAAATGCTTAATTCTGTACCCCAAGATCTGGTTGCTCCAAGATGAGCATATCCTCATCTGCTTTTGTTGTATAAACCATGTCTCCCAAGTTATACCTCACTGGTTAATAAAGATGCCTACAGCCTGGGCTGGGCATAAACGAGGGCAAAGTTTCCCAGGCTTGGGGTGCTCAGGCAAGGGCCACAATGAGGAGAGAGAGAAGGAAGAAGGAAGAAGTTGCTATGCAGTAGGAGAATTGTGAGCTCATGCCCATGAGGGCTGGCCTGTTAGAGTAGGAGCTACCCAGGAGGGCAAGTGATAGCTCAGGGTTGTTGACAGGAAAGTATACAAACTAGCAGAGAGGGCTGATATCTGGCCAGCTTTAATGCTGTATGGCTTATTATGAATCTAAAGGGTTTTGGTCTTTTATTTGGGAAGTAAATGATCTAAGGTGGGTTAGAAACCCCCCAGATAATATTTACCACAACAACCCTTTGTCCCAACACCACCTGTTTCTACCCTCCTTCCCCATGGTTATCGGAGCACTTGGCCATGCTCAGCTTTTTTGTGTGTGCTGGAGGATTCAAACCCAGGTCCTGCTGCTTCTACAGCAAGAGTTCTTACCCACTGAACCATCTTATAAGTGCCCAGTTGTTCTTCCTGTTTAAAACAAAATATTCACTTTATCATTTACTTATGTATATGTGTACATGCACTGGTGTCTGTGGAGGCCAGAAGAGTGCATCAGATTCCCTGAACCTGGAGCTGCTTGATGTGGGTGCTGAGAACAAAATCCCGATCCTCAAACAGTACAAGCTCTTAACCACTGAGTTGGAGCTGTCTGCCTTGTGCCCCTGCTAAGCTTGTGTTTAAATTTGTGGAGCACAGCTGTAGGGAGTTGCTTGTTTCTGGTAGTTACATCAAGTGGTTTGGAAGTCTGGCATGCTGGTTCTGGACTGGGGAATAGCGGACCTTTCTGATCACAGACCTTCCTGGATTATACATTCCCCCCAGCCCCCAGGAATCAGGCTACATCTTGGCAGAAAGAGAGAGAGGGCCCAGAGATGGATACCAGACCTCCTGTTAATCATGATATATAATTCTAATTCAATTTATGAAGATTAAACCATCAGTCTGGTGATGACTCCAGGGATCACGAGGCAATCCATACAAGTTAAAAAGGCACAAGGAACGAGTATTTTTATTACATTACTAAGTATGCCACAGGAGAGTGGGTTTGTTACCGAAAATGGGTCATCAGGATCTGTGGTTTTCCAGGACCTTTTTGAAGTTAAAAATGCTAACCAGGCATGGTGGCACACGCCTTTAATCTCAGCACTTGGGAGGCAGAAGCAGGTGGATTTCTGAGTTCGAGGCCAGCCTGGTCTGCAGAGTGAGTCCCAGGACAGCCAGGGCAATACAGAGAAACCCTGTCTCAAAAAACCACACACACACACACACACACACACACACACACACACACACACACACACACACAAGCTAAACTGCCTAGGATAGTCTCTGGTTTCTTCAGTAAGATCATAACCTTGAGTGAATCTAAGTTTGTTATTGTTTCAGCATTGCCAAGAAGAAATCAGTAGAAGATAACAAGACAGGGTGTGTGTGTGTGTGTGTGTGTGTGTGTGTGAAATACAGTATCCGTGCCCTTGTCAATACTGGGGACTTCAGCCAGGCCTGGTAGTGCAGGCCTGTAACTCCGGCCACAGGCTGAATCAATAGGATTTTTGAACAGGGTCCTTAAGAGCTTCAGAGTGAGTTCAAGGCCATACCTGGTGAGAGGACTGAGCAGGTAAAGGCACCCACCACCAACAACCTGACAACCAGAGCTCAATCCCAGGACCCAAGAGTAGAAAGAAATAACGGACTCCTGCAAGCTGGGGCATTCATGCCCACCTATACACAATAGAAATAAATAAACAGTAAAGAGAATCAAAAGAAAAGGTAAGAAGAAGGCTGGGAACGTTGTCTAAGGGATAGAGCCTTTGGCCAGCCACATGTGGGACCCTAAGATCAATCCTCTGTAGCACAAAGAAAAAAGTAATAATGGTTTCAACTTGCAGTATTAGCCTTTGGAACTAAGTACAGTTCACCAATTAGTTAAGCAGCAGTACCTGAAACCTAAACCAATGTCCATGTTCTTCCAGGTTGGTCACTGAGTACTGCTGTGGCCTTCTGTCTGCCCAGCAGCTGGGGAGCACTGAGCTCACCTCTGACACGATGTGGAATGGCAAGGGATCTGTGGACCAGGCAAAGGCCTGCAGATTTGGCTTCCTACTGTCAGATTTAGTCTTGGAGTTTTGCTTGGTTTGCATTTCCTAGTGGCTTTCCTGTGACCTGTAGGGATTTCCTCAAGCATTCATTGGGTTTTTTTTTTTTTTTTTTTCCTACATTGAGGCTATAACCGCCAAACGCTGAAAGCAGAGCATCCAGGGAAAGCCGGGAGCATCCAATGCAAGTGTCTAGTTGCATTAGATACTCAAACTAAATTTAATCTTCTTAAAAATAAGTTTTTAAAAAGATTTTATCTATTTATTTTATATATATGATGAGTACACTGTACTGCAGACACACCAGAAGAGGGCATTAGATCCCATTACAGATGGTTATGAGCCACCATCTGTATGTGGTTGTTGGGAACTCAGGACCTCTGAAAGAGCAGTCAGTGCTCTTAACCTCTGAGCCATCTCTCCAGCCCCGCCCACACTATGCTTAAACTTGTTCTGTAGTCTAGGTAGCCTTGACCTTGTCTTCCAACCCCCACACCAGTAGATGGGGCCACAGCCCTATACTAGCCGTCCTGACTAAAAGACATCTCTCAGTGAGTCACCTGTACATTTACTAGTAAGTACGGCTTTATGTTTTTCTGAGACAAGGTCTCATTACATAGTCCTGGCTGGCCAGGACCTGACTGTGTAGACCATGCTAGTCTCAATGCATGGAGATTTATCTGCCTCTGTACCAGGTTCTGTGTTTAGAGAGATCTGCAACCACACCTGGATACTCATTATTTACTGTTTGATGGGTTATTTTGCTATGATTTAAATTCAGGACTTGTATATTCAAAGTATGAGTTCTACCACTGAACTATCCTCTAGTTACAATGGAACACTTGCATCACCCGAGGCCTGGAAAGCCTTGCTTAGTGGGGGAAGGCAGAATCATAAAGCCCGACACAAAGTCACCTGACCAAATTCACTGGGAGGATGTGAGTTTGGTGGCAGAATTTTATCTCATTTTGGGAAAATTCAGCACTCAGGAGGCTGAGGCAGGAGGATTGTGTGTTTGAGGTCAGCCTGGAATGGTTAGGTAATAAGGCCCTGTCTCAAGGAAGGAAAAAACAAATTAAGGCCAATATAGTAGTGTACACCTTTAATCCCAGCACTTGGGAGACAGAGGCAGGAGGATTGTCACATGTTGAGCCATCTCTCCAGCCCCACAACCATGTAATTTTAGCACTGAGGAGGTCAAGACACGAAGGTCAGGACTTCAAGCTCATCCTCTCCTATATGGGAAGTTTGAGGCAAATATCGCCTTCTTGCCACTCTGTCTCAAAACAAATTAGTTAACTAAAAAAGAATAAAATAGGTATAAATGCATACATGCACCTACATATAAGTGTATACCCATAATGCATGTTTAAATGTATGAGAAAACTATCCAGAAAGCTGTGGAGCCCTGGGGGTGTTATCTGCTTTCTGAAGGGTTTGTATTTACACCTGTAAAGCTTATGAATGAGATGGGGAAAATGTCAGGCCATTGGCTTAGCATGCACAAGGCCTTGGATCCAATCTACAGCACCAAAAAGAAAAAAAGAAAGAAGAAGAAGAAGAAGAAGAAGAAGAAGAAGAAGAAGAAGAAGAAGAAGAAGAAGAAGAAGAAGAAGAAGAGAAGAGAAGAAGAAGAAGAAGAAGAAGAAGAAGAAGAAGAAGAAGAAGAAGAAGAAGAAGAAGAAGAAGAAGAAGAAGGAAGTGATGGTTGTCAGAGCAACAGTGAATGTACTGATGCACCATACCTGCAACCTTAGCACTTGGAAGGCTGATGCAGGTGATTGTGAGTGTGGACCAGCCTGGGCTACCAAGATTCTGTCTCAATAAAATTCACCCAAAAAGCCCTCTCAATGAAGTATTTTCCACAAACTGTAACTTTTACAAGCAACCATTAAAGTAACAATGAATTCTTTTTCTAAAAGCTGAAAGGTATATCCCGAAGCTTCTGTTCCATGGCAAGCAATGTGTGTGTGTGAGTGTGTGTGTGTGTGTGTGTGTGTGAGTGTGTGTGTGTGTGTGTGTGTGTGTGAGTGTGTGTGTGTGAGTGTGTGTGTGAGTGTGTGTGTGTGTGAGTGTGTGTGTGTGTGTGTGTGTGTGTGAGTGTGTGTGAGTGTGTGTGTGTGTGTGTGTGTGAGTGAGTGTGTGTGTGTGTATGTGTGTGTGTGTGAGTGTGTGTGTGTGTGTGTGTGTGAGTGTGTGAGTGTGTGTGTGTGTGAGTGTGTGTGTGTGTGTGTGTGTGTGAGTGTATTACCCAGAGCAAGTTGAAGACCTGATGTTACGAATAACCCCTTCTTTGGTCTCATTCACAGTCTTTCACGGGCACACTGGAGGAACAGACCACCTGTAAATGTCTTGTCAACGTAGAAGATATTTTGGGCGTGCTTGTCTATGATGAAAACTTCTCTCCAGACTTTAAACTTCAGCTGGCAGCCTATGAAAATCTCGCCGAGCAAGCCAGCAGGCCCTGCAGTGCTTGGAAGAGGTCCTTCTTGCCTCTTGCAGACTGCAGAAGCTGCTGCAGTGCGCCACAGTACCACAAGGAGGAGCTAAGCGCCGCTGTGCAGGCTGGAGACCTGGAAGCCAGCCCTAGGCTACCAGCATCCTCTGAAAGCCACATTTGATAATTTAACTGGACAGTCTGGGAAATACTGGAGACATCACTTCAAGATCTGGGTCCAAGTACACACATAGCTCATTTTTCTTGGCACGTCTTCTTACTCTTCATCGGTTGCTTTATGTTGAATAAAATCAAACTGACCCAGGTGTGGTGGTGAACTTCTGTAATTGAAACATTAGGGAGGTGGAGGCAGAAGGACTAGATTACTCTCATTAGGTAAGTGTGAGGCCAGCCTGGGCTACATGAGATCCTGCCCCATACACTAAAACAAATACAAAACAAAATACAGCAAATCAAACTGACGCAGGAGTGGTGGTGCATACGTTTCATCGGATCACTGGAGAGACTGAGGAAGGATGATATTAAGTTCCGGCTAGCTCAGTCTAAACAATCGGTTTCAGACCAGCCAGGCTTACCCAGTATGATTCAGCCACAATAAAAGAACACAGCAGTATAAAAGCCAGAGAGTTGGACTGTGCGCTGTTTAGCAACCCACATTGCACAGGGCAATGCTCCCAACAGAGGTCTTTTGACCTCAAAAGGCCCTTAGTGGGGAGGCTGGGAGAACCAAGGATTTCTATTGCTATAATGAAACAAAAGCAACTTGGACAGGAAAGGGTTTATTTAATCTTACAGCATTGTAGTCCACCATCCAGGGAATTAAAGGCAGGAATTCAAGACAGGACCCTGGAGGTAGAAACATACAGAGGACATGGTGTGTGTGTGTGTGTGTGTGTGTGTGTGTGTGTATCTGTGTGTTATGCTAGTCTTTTTGTTTTCTGGTAATGATTAAACCCAGGACCTCACAGATGTAGGCAAGCATTCTACCTCTGAACTACTCTTAGCTCTGTTTTGATTTTTAAGTGTCTTCTTCTTGTTTTTGTTGTTGTTGTAATGTAGCTTCCTGTCTCAGACAAATCTATTTTAGATAATTTCCTTATGAGAGCAGTTGATAAGAGATTCAACAGAGAGGGAAGATAACAGAGGGAGGAAGGGAGGGAAGGAAAGAGAAGGAGAGACATACATACGGAGGGGCTAGAGAGAGAAGAGGAGAGGAGAGGAGAGGAGAGGAGAGGAGAGGAGAGGAGAGAAAAGAGAAGAGAAGAGAAGAGAAGAGAAGAGAAGAGAAGAGAAGAGAAGAGAAGAGAAGAGAAAAGAAGAGATTCATGCAGAGCATCTTCAGGTCTGCCTTTATCAAGGTGCTGCAAAGACAAGAGCTTCAAAAGAGCAAAAGAGAAGCCCGAGGCCCCTGAACCTCTTATCTTCTACACAGTGATCCCATCCCATGAGGGTTCTTAGTTAGACCCATGACTTAATCCCAGTATTTTGTGCCATTAGATGTTTATCTACATAAAGACTATCAAGTACTATCAATATCTAAAGTGCAGTCTTAAGAATTAAACTGCCCTCAAGTGTATAACTAACTAAACCTTGAGCTAGCAGCTTGACTAGGCTGGTTGTTTTGGGGCCTCAGGGACTCTGACTGTCTTTGCCCCTACAGTCTTCATTCAGATTGTAAGTGAGCACCACCGTGCCAGCTTTCGTGCTGATACTGGGGATCTGAGCCAGGTCCTCATGCTTGCAAAGCAAGCGCTTGAACCCCAGACTATCTCTCTAACCCTGAAAGCATAGATTTTAGAAACAAACAATTCCATTTAATCATTTGTTTCCTAGATAAGTGAAGTCTAGGGACAATAATTTACCTAAGGTCACATAACCACCTAGTTTTCAAAGGCAAGCAAGCTATAAGAACTTTGGTCTTTGTCTTACTGTTTGGAGAGAGGGTCTCCCTTTAGTCTGGCTGGCCTGGAACTCATTATGTAGATCTGGCTGACCCTAACATTGTGGGATCTTCTGCCTCTAAGGTTACATGTGTATGCTAACATGTTCAGCTCAGAATATAAACTTAAACATTTAAAAATTATGTGTTTACTGATGTATTTGTGTGGGGGCAAGGAACGTTGCCATAGTGTGTGTGTGTGTGTGTGTGTGTGTGTGTGTGTGTGTGATGGTTGATGGTGGTGGTGATGGTCAGGGACAACTCTTTTGGGAGTTGATTCTCTCCTTCTCCAATGTGGATCCAGGCTTGTCTTACTGGGTACAAGTACTTTTACTGTGGAGCCATCTCATTGACCCAAGATAATAACTTAAAAAAAAAGATTTTATTTATTTGATATATGTGAGTACACTGTCTCTGTCTTCAGACACACCAGAAGGGTGCATCAGAACCCAATACAGGTGGTTATGAGCCACAATGTGGTTGCTGGGAATTGAACTCAGGACTTCTGGAAGAGTAGTCGTTGCTCTTAACTGCCCAGCCATCTCTCCAGCCCAATACAGTAACTTTTAAACTCAAGACTTTTTCATTCTGAGCAGCAGCCCCCTTCATAGCAAGAGTCCTTTTTTCACAACTCACACTACACCGAGGAGCTGGTTTCTACCTCTGCAAATCTCATCTGACTCCTCCCCCAACCTTTCTCTCCTTCTCTCCCTCAGTCTCCTTGTTGAGGTAGAGAATCTTTTCATAGCCCTGGATAGGTTTGAACTCGTGGTGCTCCTCCTTCATCCTCCCTAGTCCTGGGTGGTTCTTTTTTATTTTTATTATTTTTAGCAGAAAGGTTGACTCAACCATGTTTCAGAAAGACGAAGAATGGTGCCCTCCTTGGATCTTCCCCCTTTTCTGAGTGGGGGCTGATGCTCTCCCTAACAGACTCAGTGACTGACTCAGTCCCCCTGCAGTCTGGGTCAGTCTGTGACTGTGTGGCTGGCTTGGTTCAAGGCAGAAGTGTGTCTTGAGTTTACACAGGGTCAATCTAGAGGTCACTAGGCTGATTGACATGACAACGACCAGAATTGGTACAGTGTATCTTACCCATTGTAACATCTGGTTGAGACCATAATTCCTTAGATAAATGCAAAGGGAATAAAACAGAGGTCTGAGAAGTGGGATTTCAAGACCTCCGCCTGACTGACTTATTCATTCAAAATGTCTTTTTCTTGTTTGTTTTTAAATTTGTGTGTGTGTGTGTGTGTGTGTGTGTGTGTTTGTAGTTGTTTTTGTGCATGTTTATGTGTACATATGGGTATGGGTGGATATGTGTGGAGGGCAGAGGCTGACAGTTTCTTAACTACTCATTGCTCTCTCTCTCTCTCTCTCTCTCTCTCTCTCTCTCTCTCTCTCTCTCTCTCTGTTTGCTGGTTTTGAGACAGAGCCTGTCTATGCAGCCCTGACTGTTCCAGAACTCCTTATACCAGGCTGACCTTGAACTCATTTACTGTGGGTGGTGCCATCCTAGACAGGCATCCTGAGCCAAATGAGACAGCTGAGCAAGCTAGGAGAGAAGCAAACCAATAAGACTGTTGTTTCTTGACTTCCTGCCTCCAGGTTCTTGCCATGGCCTCCTGCCATGAAAAACTCTCTGTGTTAAAATTCACTTTCTTCCCCAGGTTGTTTTTGGTCAGTGTTTTTTGTTTGTTTGTTTGTTTGTTTTTGTTTAGTTTAGTTTTGTTTTGCTTTTTTTTTTTTGAGACAGGGTTTCTCTGTGTAGCCCTGGCTCTCCTGGAACTCTGTAGACCAGGCTGGCCTCGAACTCAGAGATCTGCCTGCCTCTGTCTCCCAAGTGCTGGGATTAAAGGCATGCGCCACCACTGCCCAGCTTGGTCAGTGTTTTTGTTTGTTTGGTTTTGTTTTTGAAGCAACAGAAAACAAACTAGCACAAGCAAGTACTCTATCACTAAGCTGTGGGTTAGAATGGTGGCCCGAGTGGGGTCCGCCACAGGGCTTGGGCCGCTCCTGGAGGCAGAGTGGGAACTTTGCGCGCACCCTACGAGGGTGTCGGGCTGTGAGAAGCCACAGGACCCCCCTCTGGGGCTGGAGAAGCGCACTCTGGGGTTCCTGTGGACCTGCCGGAGTTGGATCGGGGTCCCCCGGGCCTGCATGAAGGCTGAGGACTACCAGTTCTCACTCTTGGACCTTCCAGATGCCGCTGGATGCTGCAGAAGAGCTCTACCCCAGGGCCAGGGCCAAAGGGAAAAGAGGGGAAGGAGAGAGCTCAGACTGGGTTCCTAGGGGACAAGAGTGTCTCTGGCTTGCTTGGATGGATGGCTTGGGTTGGCAGAAGCCGTGTCTGGAAGCGCTGAGAGGCCTGCAGGAGATTAGACACATGGCTCTTTAGAGGAAGATGGTCCGGATGATAAGAGGCAGTCCATGGTTTTAAGGCATTAAATGTCATGGCGGCAAAGAGAGCTAAGAGGGTAGTAGAGGCAGAGAGAAAGACAGAGTAGAGAAGTAGAGGCTGGCCATAGCTACATGGAGAGAGGAGGGAAGAGAATGAGGAGAGAGCGGGAGCAAGAGGGAGGGAGGGAGGGAGGGAGGGAGAGAGAGAGAGAGAGAGAGAGAGAGAGAGAGAGAGAGAGAGAGAGAGAGAGAGAGAGAGAAGAGTAAGAGAGGGAGGGGGCAAGCAGCCCTTTTTTATAGTGGGCCAGAACTACCTGGCTGTTGCCAGTTAACTGTGGGGGTGGAGTCCAGATAGGAACTTGGGGCATTGCCCTACGTGACTGATGCCCATGGAGCTGGGGCCTGGTGTCAGGAGCCTAGAGTCTGGGAGTGTGGCAAACTTCCTTCGGTTCCTTGCAGAGTCATCTGCTGGCTCTCTGGGGTTTAAACCTAGCTCGACCAGAAAACAGGCTGCTTTTCACCGTCCCACACTAAGCCATACACCAAGCCTCCTTTTTCTCTGAGGAATGTTGGTGTGGTCTTCAGGAATTTGTCTAGACCCAATATCGTTGAACCTTACTGTTCTTATGCAAGGGACGTGTAGCAAACATAAGGGACAGTCTTATCTCTTGTTCTGTTCTCTGCCAGCCCCAATTCTATCACCCTGGGAATTCCAATCTTTATCTCCAACCTGCCAATAGGTGAGCACATGACTTCGAGTTTCCTTTCAGTTATCAGTAATGGGGATGTGGCTAGAGATACAGCTTAATTTATGCCTGCTGTCTGCAGCACCCCGAGAAATTCATTTCTGAGGCCTGCACTCAGGTGAAGCCAGAATTTTTTGTTACAGAAACTTCAGCCTGGGACAGAACTGAGGAGATATTTAGCATTAAGTTAAGCATGTTGGGGGTAAAGGAGAGAAGGTGTATACACATACACACACACACACACACACACACACCCTGTAGGGCACACATGTGAGAATGTAACAAGGCTGTCATTTTTTAGCACAACTGACACCATGTTAGATGTACCATTCTGACTTTAAAACCCAGTATGTAGGCCCAAACACCTGCTAAAAGAGGGATAGAGAGCCGAATCCATCAAAGACCCAGCCCACAGTCCCAGGAAAGTCCCTAAATACGCTAACCTTGCCTTTTGTCTTCTGTAGTTCCTCTTCTTGCTACGTGAAGTGTGACAACCAGGATGGGGGGTTTGTACATAAGATAAAGGGCTATAAGGCTTGGCAGGCTGCGTGATTTGGGCAGGTGTCCTGTGCAGTCGCCAGCCACAATAAAGACTTCCTTTTTGACTTCAAGAATGTCCTTGTGGTGGTCTCTGCTGGGCTTACCTCATATTAAGTTGAAGCTAGGTTGTAGTAGCCCATGTCTATCTATCATCTCAGCACTTGAATCATCTTTGACCACTCACAAGTTGATGTTATCCTGAGCTTCATAAGACCCTATCTCAAAAAAAGTCCCCAAAATAATAATGTTGATCACTGCCCAAAAGTTTAAATTACTTATTCATTTATTTTATGTGGCTTTGAACTTGCTTTAATCTTTCTGTCTCTGCCTCCTGAGTGCAGAAAGAACAAGAAATTACCACTATGACAATCTCATTAAAGTTTTTTTTGTCACCACTTTTATCATGAAGATAAAGACGAATTGATAGTTTTATTTTCATGTAGCTTGACATTGACATCACAGTTCAATATGTAGCCAAGGATGATCTTGAATTTTTGATCTTCTTGTCCCTGCTTTAAAAGGGTGAGACGGCAGGCATTTGCCACCGTGCCAAATTTATGCAGTAGTTGGGAACAGCTTCAGAGCTTGGTGAACGATAGTCAAAGGAGCTCCAACTCAGCTCAACTTCTTCTCTGTGTGTGGAGGTGTGTGTATGTGCCAGTGCTGTAAGTGTGGCTACGTACTCCTGTGCATTTGTGTGCAGAGTCCAGAGGCGATGGTAGGACGATTTCCTTAGTTGCTCTCCATCTTTCTGTTGAGATGAGGGCTGCCACTGAACCTGGAACTCACTGATTGGCTAGATTAGCTGCCAGGGACCCCTGTTCTCCACCTCCCACATTGGGGACGGGGGCTGTGCTTACAGACATGTGTTGGCACACCTGTTTTTGTTTTTGTTTGTTTTGTCTGTTTTGAATGTAGATCCTGAGAATCTGAACTCAGGCCCTTAGGCTTGCACAGCAAATACTTTATCAGCTGAGCCATCTCCCCAGGCTGTATACATAGTTTTTTTTTTGTTGTTTGTTTGTTTGTTTTTTTAAAATAGGATGCTAGATTCTCCAGTTGAGGAGTATTTTTTTCCATTGACTGAAAATGATAGAAGTGGAAAGAATTACAGTAAATGTAGATGAAGGTCATTTCTCATTTTAAAATCAGCTTGGAATCCTGTGTGGTACATGCCTTTAGGCCAAGCTTCAGGAAATGAAGGTCAGAGGTCAAAGTTCAAGACTGTTCTGGGCTACAGAGTTAGATTGCAGATAACTTGAAGCTAGATTAGACCCTGTCTCAAACAGCAGCAGCAGCAGCAGCAGCAGCAGCAGCAGCAGCAGCAGCAGCAGCAGCAGCAACACCACCAAACTTTAGTGTAAGCTAGGGATGTAGATAAGAGGCATGGGGCCTTGGGCTTGATCTCTGCACCTCAGTATCTACAATAAGAACAAGAGTGGGCTAATTATGCTACCCAGCTTCTTAGAATGGAGGGTTCATAAAAGAGAGCACACAGTGCTTACAGAGTTAGAGACCAAGCTACCATTTTCCCTCCACAAACCAGAGAAACAGCCTTCTGAGCTGGCCTCCAACACAGCCTCCATTCGCCTCCTCAATTAGGTTTTAGAGCTGAAGTTCCAGTAGCTAAGCAGCTTACAATCACAGAAAGTTTTCTTCTAACAGTTCTGGAGGTGAGAAACCTCAAACCAAAGTGTCTTATCCTTTAGGGGACAGAGGAAGGACAAACCACAGTGTTCTCCTACAGACAATTTTCTTTTTTTTTTTTTCTTTTTCTTTTTTTTCTTTTTTTTTTGGTTTTTCGTGACAGGGTTTCTCTGTATAGCCCTGGCTGTCCTGGAGCTTACTTTGTAAACCAGGCTGGCCTCGAACTCAGAAATCCACCTGCCTCTGCCTCCCGAGTGCTGGGAGTAAAGGCGCGTGCCACCACGCCCGGCTAGGCAATTTTCTATAGGCCTGCTTCATTGAACTTTATTATTTTTTTTATTTTAAAGATTTATTTATATTTATTTATGTATATGAGTACACTGTAGCTGTCTTCAGACACACCAGAAGAGGGCATCAGATCCCATTACGGATGATTGTGAGCCACCATGTGGGTGCTGGGATTTGAACTCAGGACCTCTGGAAGAGCAGTCAGTACTCTTAACCACTGAGCCATCTCTCCAGCCCCTTCATTGAACTTTAAAACAAACTCTTTTTAACATTTCTTTATTGATTTGTGCACAAGAGCCATGCCAGGTATGTGGAGATCAGGGAGCAACTTGCTATAACTATTTTTTTTTTTCCTTTCCATTGTGAGAGGCCTGGGGATGGAACTTGGGTTGTCAGGTTTGGCAGCAATATTCCCAGTAAACGTTGAGAAATGTAACGAGGTCTGGCAGGGTGGCTCAGCTTGTAAGGGCACTTGCTGTACAGCCTGGAACCCACATAGCAGAGAATCAACTCTTACAAATTGTCCTCGGACCAATTCTCTCTCTCTGTGTGTGTGTCTCTCTCTCTGTCTCTCTGTCTCTGTCTCTGTCTCTCTGTCTCTGTCTCTGTCTCTCTCTCTCTCTCTCTCTCTCTCTCTCACACACACACACACACACACACACACACACACACACACACACACAGTCAGTCTTTTCATAGGGGCTACAGAGGTACCACAGCAGTTGAGTGCTTGCTGCTCTTGCAGAGGACCACCATGGAGGTCAACAACTGTCTGTCTGTAACTCCAGTTCCAGGGGACCCAATATCCTCTTCTGCTTTTCTCAGGTACCACATGCATGTGGTGCGAAGACACATGTGCAGGCAAGTCACACACACAGTAAAAACAATTAAGTCTTCAGGCTACCTTCTGTCTTCCCATCTTGTATAATCAAGTCCAAACTCGTGCCACCATATCCCACTCCCTCTGGTCCCTGAATTCTCTTCCACCTCTCCCTACTCCAGGCTTCCACCGATCTTTGCCAGTGTTGGGTACTGTCCAGAGAATAACCTACAATAGCTACACTTTTGGTTTTAAATGAACTTCTTAAGTGTACAGCAAGTGAAAGTAAAAGGATAAATAGCAAGTAGTAGACTGGTAGCCCCACTCCATCAAACTGCAAGGTCACAACATCCAGCAGAGATGACTAGAGTAGCTGATGGAGAGAGCTAACAAAGAAAGCATCCATTAAGTTAGAGATTTACAAATATGAAGCAGAAATCAACTGGGGAAGTTGGGGCAGCCAGCTGGAGTTCCTTTTTAAAAATATATTTTCAGTTAAAATATAATTCCATCATTTCCCCCTCGCCCCAGGCACACCATCCTTCAAAGTCCAAACCACTTCACTGTCCTTCCCCATTCAGGGTCTTTTCCTGGAATGTGCTTCTACCAAACGTCAGCCTGCTTCTCCTTCTCACTTCCCTCAAGCCTTTCCACTCAGGACCACCTGACTTAAAGACAAGCAGGCCGGCTCCAGCTTCTTCTCTGTTCCTCTTCTTTATAGTGTTAAGTACCACGTGGCATTTTCTCGTTTGTTTGCTGTATATGTTCTGTTCTCCACACTGGACTGTAACCCGCAGGAGGGCAGGGATTTTGCTGTCACTAATGTTTTGCTGTGTTAGAAACAAACCCTGTGTCTTTCACATGCTGGGAAAGAAATTTTCCCTATTAATTAATTCATTTATTTATTCACTTTACATTCGGATCACTGCCTCTGCCCCATCCTCCCTTGAGCCCTAGTTAGACCCAGAGTGCTCCATACAGGCCAGGCAAGCATTCTACCACTGGGTTACATCCCCATCCCAGATTCTGATTTTTTTTTTTTTTTATTCCGTGTTCAATTCCTCCGAGTATTAACTTTTTCCTTCAGGGTACATTGCCAATGAACAATTATAGGAAAATTCAATCAAAAAGTGAACGAGGACCAACTCTTTGTTTTTTTTTAAAGATTATTATTATTTATGTGTTTCGTTGTGGGAGTATGCGCATATGTTTGCAGAATGTACAAGGTCAGAAAGCCCTAGATCTGGATCCCCCAGAGTTGAAGTTACAGGCTGATGAGGGCTGCCAGGTGTGGGTGCTGGGTCCTGAACTTGGGTCTTCTGAAAGAGCCTCAAGCACTTTTAACCACCGAGTCATTTCTGTAACCCCACCTTCTGTGTTTATTGAACTCTTGATCCTCCTGCCTCCACCTCTCAAGTACTGAAATTGTTGACATGCGTTTGCTGGGAGACCCATAATTTGGGGGGAAAAAAAAAAAGAAAGAAAGAAAAGAAAAGAGGAAAGGCATGTGACAAGTGAATTGGCACCAAGGCGAGGGAAGGGTGTGTCGTGGGATTCACCATCAGGTGGCGATGTCGCCGGAGGGCGCTGGGAGTCTACGGGACCGCGCCGCTCTTTCCGTGCGCTTCCGCGCCTGCGCTGGGCCAGGCGTGGGGGGGGTAGGGCGAGTCATATGACCCGCTGGGCTTCCTGGCTCCGGCCGTCGCTGCCGCCAGCCTCTGTCTGCCCGCGTCGCGCCAGGGGCCCCGCCGAAGAGCCGTTGGCGGGTTCGGGGCCGATACCCGCTCGTGGGAAAGAGTGTCCGCTGTCGTCCGCGCCCGTCCACGCTCGCAGCCGGCCGCCGCCATGCTGGCGCTCATCTCCCGCCTGCTGGACTGGTTCCGTTCGCTCTTCTGGAAGGAGGAGATGGAACTGACGCTCGTGGGGCTGCAGTACTCCGGCAAGACCACCTTCGTCAATGTCATCGCGGTGAGCAGCCCTCTGCGGGCGGCCTGGCCGGCGTCTCGCGCCTGTCACCTCCCCGAAGGCCGGGCCGGGCGATCCTGCGTGTGTGGGCCTCGGAGTTGTAGCCGGAGGGTCGGCAGCAGGAGGGTCAATTCCACGTTGCGTTTTGGTGGTGGTGGTGGGGGCTGTGCCTTTAACACGGCCTGGAAAGGGTTAATCCGAGTCTGCCACACTTGCTGCCTTTCGGGCCGTAGAGGCTGAAGGGTTAATTCCAACCTGTCACTTGTTCACCCGGACGGGTGAGCCTGGCCTTTTCCAGAACGCCTGCGAAGGGGACGCCTCTCCTAAGTCTCCACTTGGGACGATGGAGTCGCATTGTGAAAGCAGGCAACCCGTGTGGGCGCTTCTGTGAATGCCAGGGGGAGCCTCGGCGCCTCCAGTTCGCTTGGTCTTTGTCACTTGTCCATGGAGCGTCGGAGAGCAAACTGATGACCTAGCTTACTGGGGGAAGCTGTTGGAGAGACCATTCAGATCCCAGTATTTTCTAAGACAGGGAGCAAGGGCGAGGCGAGTCTCGGTTTCTCCACAGCTGATTGTGTTAAACGGGTAGATAGATGGATCTGCATTCAACATAAAGTTTGCAGGCTTTGGTCTTTAGAGAGATTTTTTTTTTTCTTCCCTCTTGCAGAAGGAATTTGTTTGGATTGGGACGTAGCTTATGGAGGCTCAGGGAAGTTGCCTAGTAAATATAATGTGAATTCGGTGGGAGAGTGGTCGTTGAGTTTTGCGTCTTTGATTGGTTGGGAAAGGAATGGGCGTGAATGTCAGTCTTTGGAGCCAAGGAGTCATTGCACAGTTTTAGGGCTGTACTTAGAGGGTTGAGCTTTACAATTGTTCTGATGAGAAGTGGCGGCAGTTCCTAGACCTTCAAGAGGATTGTTGCAATCCTCACACAGGAGACAGCTGAGCTGCCCGACTGGTTTGGCTACACACTGCCCTGGGAAAACCTAGGTAACGTGTGACTCAGTCCCTGTAGTAATAGAGCAACAGGCGTCAGAGAGAGGAGCGGAGGCTCAAATCTCTTTCGAAGATGGCTGAATATATAAGTGTAAGGAAACTTTCCCGAACTTCATGTTAGGCTCTTTCTATGTTGCCTCTACCCCGACCCCAAGAGAACAAGGCAGAACAGACTTTAGACTCTTTCATACTAGAACTTTTCTACAGGCTTCAAGCTGTTCATTTTCTGTTACCCTAGATAAGAATTGGAGTTTCCTCGGGACTCCTGTCCCTTGGGCAAGATCGAAATGGTACACGTGGGTGTGTTGGGATGGCCAGTTGTATTTGCTGCGGAGGAGTTAATGCAAGGACCTGCACCAATGAGTAGGATTTAAGAGATGTACTGCTTACTCTCATGCCTGTATTATCACTGGGCAGTGTAGCTTGATATATATAACAAGCCTGAACTTTTATGCCATGCAGTTCTGGATTTGCAATCTGGATCTTAGCAGCCTTGGGTCTGGTTGAGTCGATTTCTGTTTTCTTGTCTATGAAGTGCAGATAACAATAGAGTCCTTAGCAGAGTTGCTCTGAGGTCTAACCAGGAGGAGGAGGGAAGTGTTAACATGTAGATGGCTGTACTACCCAAAGCAGGCACAAGGAGATACGTTGAGAAAGGACTGAGCCGGGCTCATTTCCTTTGACTCTCAGGCCAGTGTTGTCTACGGTTGCAGATTTATGGCTTGTGGGAAGGAAGCACCTTCAACCCCCCTTCCTTTTGAGTTAGATTCTTTGTAACAACTATCCAATCTCAGCAGTGCTGTCGACCTCCTGCTATCAATATTACACTATTCTTTATGAATTATGGTGGTGTAGGTGAGCTGTTAAAGATCACCCAAAAAAAGAGAGGCCATGTTTAACTTACTTTAGCCATTACAGATTCTGTATATATCATAAAACTTTACACTACCCCCCCCCCATACACACATACATAATTATGGTCTGTCAATTAAAAATGTTAACGTCCAAGACTTGGTGATGCTTACCCGTAATTCCAGCATTAAGGAGGCGAGGCAGGATGATGCTTCCAAGTTTGAGGGTCTGCCTGATGTTGTACACCTACATAACAAGTACCAGACCTGGCAGGGCTACACCGTAAGGAACCCCACCCAACACACCCGGAATAAAAATAATTTCGGGAAAGAAGAAAAAAGGCTGGACTGTAAGTACTCGATGGGGGTTTAAAATGCTGAGAAAGAGGCTGACTCCTTAGACACTACCAGCTTATCTTGTTTCTCTCTTTCATCTAGTCTTTGTTCTTTTGAGACAGAGTTTCACTCTGTGGTCCTCTGACCTTGAACTCACTAGGTAGTCCCAGTTGGCAAACAAGTAGAGATCCTCCCACTAGACTCTCCCAGGTAGATGTCCCTGCATATTCCTAAACATTGGAGGACGATTTAATGAATTGACGTCAGCTAGTTTACATTGGGAAACTTAATTTCTTTTCTGTGGTCCAATCCTAATATGTTGGACTGTTCAAGAACAAAGATACTCAGTTTCTCTTATGCTTTTCAACCTGAAATGGCACCTTGTGTATTAACAGACATGAAGTGCAGAGTATTGTCCTTTGTTCTGAATGTTATTGAAGGAAACACCTCTAGACTTTAATTTTCTGATATGTGATAGAAATGAAATAATGTCCAGTTACTGTGTTAATGTTGGTGCAGCTGTGTATCAGTCATGTGTCCTATATGTGTAATGTTTTGTTGAGTAATCATTTACTGAGACACTTAGATGGGTCATAGCATAGTTACTAAAAATATATATAATTGGACTTGGCAAATTATTATAGGGTAAACTCTTTTTTTTTTTTTTTTTCCTTCGAGACAGGGTTTCTCTGTGTATCCCTGGCTGTCCTGGAACTCACTCTGTAGACCAGGCTGGCCTTGAACTCAGAAATCCACCTGCCTCTGGCTCTCAGGTGCTGGAATTAAAGGTGTGCACCACCACGCCCGGCATCTAGTGTGTTTTGTTCTCATTCTATAGCTCAGGCTGGCCTCAATCTTGGGTTTCTTCATCCTTAGCTTCTGGCCTGCTAGTGCTACAGGCCTACAGCACCACTGCCATCTTAGATGCTTATGAGCTTGTAGATACTTTAAATCATCCCATTTTACCCATGTGGCTAGGAAAGGGTTTCAGTGACAAAGCTGACAGGTAGCCAGAATAGAATTAGGGCTCAGGCCAATGTATTTTTTACTATTCTCATCTGCTTCTTTAAGCCTGTCTTAAAGCGGTAGAGTGGAGAACTGGGAAATCTAGAACCTTTACAAATCTTTTTCTGGGACTGGAAAGATGGCTCAGCCATTGCTGCTCTTCCAGAGGACTTGTACAGTCCCAGCATCCATGTCAGGGACCTCACAATTGCTTATAACTCCAGGGCCAGAGGCCTCTGAGAAGCCCTTGACTCACAGAAACACATTATATAGTTTAAAATGGATGTCATAAAATGTGTGTATAGTTCTGCTAACTGTGGTTAACTGAACGAGTTATATGTGATTGTGTTACATTGCTACACAGACACATACTTACACATAATTCAAAAGTATCTCTCTATATAAAGTACAGGGAAATGTGATTTCCTGTGCTGACTTTGTATATTGTTTATTTGGCGATGCTAGGGGCTGAACTCAGGGGTTTGTGCGGCGCTGTATGGTACTCATCAGTTGACCACATCCCCAGCCCCTAATCAAGGCATCATATAGTGACATAAATTAGGAGAAAGTGATTATTCAGGAAGGTAGGAGCAGCGGACAACCATGGACATTTCCACAGCTAGCTAATAATACTCACTGTTATTGAGCTATCTTTAACATTTCAAAGTGGACTCATTTTAAGTTATTTTTTACAGACACGGTGACACTGTATCCCAGGCTAATCTTGACTCCCTCGTAGCCTACGCTGGCCTCAAACTTGTAATAACCCTTCTGCTTCCTGAGTTCCGTGGTACAGATAAACAGAATCATACTTGGTTTTAATTTTGAATTTTGTAAAATGGCTTATTTTAGCTTGGGGTGAAAATGGCAAAACTAATTTTGTTTTTAAATGTACTGTCTTAAGTTTAGATGTTAAACAAATCCAGAACTCAGTGTGGAGGCTGCCTTCTGTATATCTTAGGTTCCTAGGTAAGGAACCTGGGGCACTGTGCCATGGAGCACTCTTCTGGGTTCTTGGCTTCTGTCAGTACTTTCAGTATTGGTCTGAAATACTGAAAGAATCATGAAAACCTGATGTTCTCATTCAAATCCATTTTAGATGATGGTGTTTAAAGACTATTTGACAACTTAGTGAACTTCCCAGTTTCTCCCAGATTATCACTGAATTTGGAGGCAGAGAGGATTGTGCGTATATATTATATAAAATTTAGTTTTGGAAGCCCTTGAGAGCTTCCTTCATTTTTTTTTTTAAAGAGAATTTATTTTATTCATGTGTGTATCTGTGTTTGGTTATATGCACAGTGTTTGCCAGTGAGTGGGGCAGCAGGCTTGTTACAGGGCTCTTAACACTGGTCTTGATGATTGCATGGCCTGTACTCTCAGCCATAAAGCCATCTAGCACTGCAGCCCTATATCTTTGGTAGGCTGCTTGGAATCTGAAGGGCTGTGTAGAAGAGATGTGGAAGAAATCACTTGTATTTCCTAGGTGAACTCAGTGTTTCAAAGCATTTTTGTCTTATCATTTTCAAGTGTGTATCCAAATTCCTTTTAAGAAGTTGTAGCCGGGCGTGGTGGCGCACGCCTTTAATCCCAGCACTGGGGAGGCAGAGGCAGGTGGATTTCTGAGTTCGAGGCCAGCCTGGTCTACAAAGTGAGTTCCAGGACAGCCAGGGCTATACAGAGAAACCCTGTCTCGAAAGACAAAACAAAACAAAACAAAGAAAGAAAGAAGTTGTAGGCAGGGGAGATAGCACTTGCCACCAAGTGCAAGTTCAATCCCTGAGACCCTCTGATTTCCACAGGGACACTGTCTCATGCTCCCTCACCCTGGTACAGGAGCCATCTAGGGCCAGAATATAGCAGAATGTGGAAAAGGTTCCCCAGTCTTACAGAAGTACAGCTCAGCCTCTTTTTTATTTTAATTTTTATTTTCAGTTGCATGCCTGCCTATCTATCTATCTATCTATCTATCTATCTATCTATCTATCTATCTATCTGGATGTAGGGAATGGAGAGATGGCTCAGCCTCTTTTTATTTTAATTTTTATTTTCAGTTGCATGCCTGCCTATCTATCTATCTATCTATCTATCTATCTATCTATCTATCTATCTGGATGTAGGGAATGGAGAGATGGCTCAAAGACTAGAGTGTACTGTTCTTGCAGAAGACATGCGTTCATTTCTCAGCACCCACATCAGGCAGTTCACAACTGCTTGTAACTCTGATCCCTCTTGCCTCCAGGGGCACTTGCATGCTCATGTGCACATACCCTGACACATGCAGATGCCTGCACAGAATTAGAACTAAAAGACTTTCTAAAGCAGGCTATAGGGCATGAGGTCAGGGTTAGTCTTTGGCTGTTGATAGAATGCTTCAGGCCTAGGGGCCCATCAACAGCATTAAATAGAACAAGGCAAAAAAAGGCTAATTTGTCACAGAAAAATTTGTCACTGTAGCATGTAAAATCCATTTTTTCATTTGCTGCAGGAAGAATAAGGAAAAGTGTCTCTTCTACTCTGGAAGCCACTGCCTACTTCACCTCCTACAGTGACTGTCCGCAGGAACTGGTAGCCCTTTGTACCTATAGGTGGCTTCACCATGCTCACAAACACCTGCACTGATTGCAGTCAACACACATCAGGGCTTGCAGGAGGCCCGCCATCAGGGACAGGCACAGCAGTAATAGGCGGTGGTTCCCTGGAACAGGAGCAATCTAGGGCCAGAATATAGCAGTATGTGCTGTAAAGAAGTTCACGGTAGCTGAGCCTTTTAGTGCCTCACACTTTGTATAGTGGGTCATTTCCTCATCAAGGACCATGAGTGGTTTCTCTGGCTTTTCCAGTTTATCTGTCGGAGCTGCCTTTTCTGAGGATGAGTTCTGGAGCTGACAGTGAATGAAAAGATTTGAACACACTTCTATCATGTGGCCAAATTACATTCTAGAAAGTGTATTCCAATAATTGTGAGCTCTTCTGAATAGACACACCTCTTTATCGAAAGTTGGGCATCAGGGAAGCAATGGCCATTTGCTATGTGTAAGGGAAACAACTCTTACACTGGCAGCATTTAGAAAGTGCTTTGCCATTTGCTGGTGTTTAGGCAGAGCAAATTTTAAGGAGTGCCTTCTCTCTCTCTTTCTCTTAAAGATTTATTTATTTATTTTATGTATATGATTACACTGTGGCTGTACAGACGGTTGTGGGCCTTCATGTGGTTGTTGGGAATTGAATTTTAGGACCGCTGCTTGCTCCAGTCAGGTCAACCCAACTCGCTCAGTCCCTGCTCGCTCCCGGCCCAAAGATTTATTTATTATTATACATAAGTATACTGTAGCTGTCTTCAGACACACCAGAAGAGGGCGTCAGATCTCATTACAGGCAGTTGTGAGCCACCATGTGGTTGCTGGGATTTGAACCCAGGACCTTCAGAAGAGCACTCAGTGGTCTTCCCCGCTGAGCCATCTTGCCAGCCCAAGGTGTGCCTTTTATGTGTCAGTAGCTGCTAGCATGGGACTCTAGGCAGCTTTTTTCTTTATCTTTTCTTTGAGTCTTAAAGGCAGACTGTACTACAGCCCTGTACTACAGGTCCTTGTGGATGACATGGTCTAGATGTCTGGTGTTGCCATGTATCCGTATTTACCTCTTTGGTCTTGTTGTAGTGGGGGAATGCTGCTTGCCTCTGTCCCGCTCCTTACAGTCATTTTTTTCCCTTAAGTCTCACACGATGGAAAGAGAGCAGACCTGCAAGCTGTCCTCTGACTTCACCACACACTCTAAGTATAATTAAGAAAGTACTGGCATATTGTTTGTAATTGTAAAGTTAATTTGTGTTCTTGAAAGTCATATTTAAGGAAAACTAGGGAAATATATAACCTATTTGCCTACTATTTCAGGTAAATGATTTGAGGTTTTTTTTTGTTTTTGTTTTTGTCTTTTAAGGTAGGGTTTCTCAGTGTAGCCCTGGATTTCCTGGAAACCCACTCTGAAAACCAGGTTGGCCTTGAACTCAGATCCTCCTGCCTCAGTCTCAGTGTTGAGATTAAAGGTATGCTGCCCACCCCCAGGCTGGCTTTAGTTTTTCTGAGATGTGACACTTTCACTCAGTGGCTTCAGAGTCCCAACTACAAGCCTTATGCTCTAAGATGCTATTTTTTTAAAGGTTACTCTGCTTCTTAAATTAGTTTCTGGCTCTTGTACTTGGATCTAGTTTCATAGTTTGTCTAGTTTAATACACTAGAATGACTTTCTTTTTTACTATTATATTATCTCTTCTGTGTGTACATGTGTGGTGGTCAACGGACCACCTATTGGAGCGAGTGATCGCCTTTGACCGTGTGTGTCCTGGGGATGAGACTCGGGTCATCAGGCTTAGTGGTAAGCTCCTTTACCTGCCAAGCCATCTTACAGCCCCAGGACGATAGGCGTTCTTTTTCCTTTAGACTTCTTATTTATTTTATGTATGGAAATATGCTGTCTCTCTTCAGATACACCAGAAGAAGGCATTGGAACCCAAAACAGTTGTGGGCTACCATGTGGTTGTTGGGAATTGAACTTAGGACCTCTGGAAGAGCAGTCAGTTCTCCAACTCCCAGAATGATATTTTTTTCTCATATCAAGAAAAAAGACTTTTAAGTTTTAAAAATTTATAGAGCTTTAAGGATTACTTAGTAATCTCCCAGCGGCTCGTGCTGTAGCTCATTGATAGGCTTGACGTGTTGGCTGTCCAAGACTGGCTCAGTCCACAGTACTCTAAAACCGCGTGCCTATAAATGTCTTTAGAACTATACTAGCAAAATAATTGTAGGCTTCAGGTATCTAAGAAGTAGCCTCCCCCCCACCCCTCGAAATGGGCTTTTTTTTTTCTCCTAAACTGGGTTAGAAAGAAAATTATGTGTTTGTAGAATGATACTAAAAATATTTTTGTACCAATTACTTAGTAGCAGTTAATTTAGCATGTACAAAGTGTTACTATAAGGCTAAATTTAATAGCATATGAGTTCTATGTGGTTGAGTTTATTTGAACTCCGTTTAAGTGACTATGTGAGTTGGAAAGATAGCGTTTAGGGATGGAGAGCCAGCTATACTCCCTAGTTCAAGGCTGCCTTCTGCAGTACCGTTGTTTGCAAGCCCTCTAACCCTTGTCCTAGTTTGCTTTCTATTGATATAGTGATAAAAACCGTGACCAAAAGCAAGTTGGGGGAGGAGAGGGATTATTTATTCTTAACACTTCAAGGTAACAACAGTTCATCTCTGAGGGAGTCAGGGCAGGAGCTGAAGCAGAAGCCGTGGAGGAATGCTGCTTACAGGTGGTTTCCCTGGTCTGCTCAGCTTGCTTTCCTATACAACCAGGACCACGCGCCCAGGGGGATAGCTCTCACAGTGAGTGCACATGCGGGGGTGAAGAAAAGCCAAACATGCAGGTGAGGAAGGATAAACAATGCAGTGGACACAAACACATATCTAATTGTTTTCCTTGCTTTAATTCTGTCACAGATTGTTTTGGGTTTGGTGGTAGCTAAATGAGAAAAATATGTTCAATACTGAAATCAGCGTGGTAGAGTCAGTATAAAATTTAGTATGAAGCTTTATAGCTTCCATTTGGATGCCAATTCTAACCATATATAAGCTTAGTAAGTTATATAGACTTTGAGTTTGGCTAATTTTGGTACATGATGTTTTTGTTTCTTTACTGTTTTTTGAGAAGAGTTTATAAAAGTCATTAATCAAGAAAGTGCCTCATAGTCAGACCCACAGGCCATTCTGCTGGAGAGAGCGCCTTGATTCTATGGTTCCCTGTTCGTAGATATGTCTGTATTTGTGTCAGGTTGACAAAACCTAGCTAGCACACCCTCAATTCAATGCCTGTTTCCTCATGTGTAAAATGGGCACGTGTAAGCTGGGGCATGGCTTCCAGCGGTTGTCCCATTAGTATATAAAAACTCTGAGCAGTGGACGCATGGGAAGAGTCGATTTTAGTGACTTCTGTGTCCCTGTGGCTGAAATACCTCATCTTACAGGAATAGTTCTTTGTCTTGGGACTGGAGAGGATTCAGTTAGTGTTCACTGGTGTCCCATGCTTTTTTTGGTCAGAACATTAAACTGGCAAGACTGTGGCTTAGCATACTTGTAACTTAAAAAAAATCACATGTATGTACAAATTGTTTGTGTGCATATACTTGTGTGTGAGAGTTGCTTGTTTTCTTCCACCATATGGGCCCATCAAACTTAATTTGTCAGGGTTGGCAATAAGTGCCTTTATCTACTAAGCCATCTTGCGCCCGCCCTGTTACTAACTTCTTGGCATTGGAATCAGAGAGAGGAAACAGAAAGGGATCAGGATAAGGTATATTTCCCAAGGCCTTGCTGTATGACCTTTCTCCAACCAGGCCCTTCCTCCTACTTTTGACCTACTTTTCATAATCCCGTCATAGTATAATCCATCAAGAGCTTCATTTTAGTGTGGGGATTCATGCCTGAAATCCAGCATTCAGGAGTCTGAGGAAGGAGTTACAGGCCAGCCTCAGCAATGTTGGTCTAGGTCAGCTTGGATTACAGAGTGAAACCCTGTCTTAAAAACTCCAAACTAAAGAAAACCTAAACGTTGCCGTCATACGTATGCATATCCTAACTAAACGTTGCCATCATACGTACGCATATCCTAAAGAGATATGCTTTACTGATCTTCTAGGTATTTCTGTCTATCAAGCTGACAAGACTCACCATGAGTTTTTAGCTATTACACTACTGTAATCTGATCACCTTTGAAAGTGGGGACTTTCCTTTCACTGATAACACTCTAACTGTGCAGAAGGTGTTTGCTACACACTGGATGCTTAGCTATGTCTTCCAGTAAATCAATAGTATCCAAAATAGAAAATTAAGCAAAAAGTGTATTTATGAACGCATTTTAAAGCTCAAAATATAATGTTAAGGGTAGGTTTTATGCCTGGTGCCATGGCACACACCTTAATCCCAGTGCTCTGAGGCAGAGGCAGGCAGAGTTCTTTTAGTTCTGTGAGTCTACATAATGAGTTCTAGGCCAGCCAGAACCATGAGATGAGACCATGTCTCAAAAAGAATTGGGCGGGGGCAAAACCAAATGGGAGTTTGGAGCCAGCATGTTTGGGGTTGAATATTGCAGTGGCTAGAACTCATCTGTGGACATATCTCTTGGCTACTTTCCTTCCTCTTGGAAGTGAGATGATCTTTAAGCTGCTTTACAGAGTTGAGAATTAAGTAAGTGCTTGCTTAGCACTGTGCTAGTGCTAGAACGTAGTCATTGAACAGTCATTTCTTAAGGCCCCTTGTGTGGTAGGTAGATTCAATTCCTGTCCAAATTTCACTTGATTGTACCTTCAGGATTAGTAGCTTTGTTTAAGAAGTAAGCTTTTTTGCTTAGTTCTTGGAAATTTTTGAGTGTTTTGGATTTCATCACTGAGACAGACTGACAAAGGTGTTCAGCCCTAGATTTACTAATAATCCCCCACATCCTCGAGGCTTGGGAGTGCGAACTCAGGACCTTGTGTTAGGCAAATACTCTTCCATTAGACTAAATTCTCATCCTCATTTTTTTTCTTTCTTTCCTTTTCTTTTCAAGATTTATTTATTTATTTTATGTATATGCGCACACTGTAGCTGTACAGGTTGTTGTGGGCTTTTATGTGGTTGTTGGGAATTGAATTTTTTTAGGACCTCTGCTCGTTCCAGTCAACCCTGCTGCTCGCTCAGTCCCTGCTCGCTCTGGCCCAAAGATTTAATTATTATTATACATAAGTACACTGTAGCTGACTTCAAACTCGCCAGAGGAGGGCGTCAGATCTCATTACTGTGGCTGTGAACCACCATGTGGTTGCTGGGATTTGAACTCTGGACCTTTGGAAGAGCAGTCAGTGCTTTTACCCAGTGAGCCATCTCGCCAGCTCCTCATTTTCTTTCTTAACTAGAATGGATGTAAGAATAGTACATTTAAGCTGGCTTGGCAGTGCAGACTGATGATACTAGCTCCTCAAGAAGTTGAGGCAGGAGGATTGCAAGATTTTAAAATTACTGTGTACACAAATAGAAAGCAACATTATAGACTTACTTGAAGGTCCCATCTAAGCATACCCTTGACCAGAACGCTGGCTTTCTGGAAGGAGGCATTCCGGTTAAGGGCCAGGTCTGTCTTTCCTATGGCCTTAGTCTCCTTACCATCTTGTGGCATAAAGCTGGAAACCACATCTCTGTTTCCTTGAAAGACACAGAGGTTTCCTGGCCAGCGTTGGTTTAATTCTGTGTTCTGAGCCTAAGAGTTCTAATCTGAGGTACAAGATTCCAGGTCTTCACGTCATTCTTGAGTTTCCATAAACATCAGAACGGAACAGTAGTAAGGTTGGTTAGCTGACTTGTTTGTAATCCGATAACTTGTAAACAGTGGAGCAAGGTAGAGGATACCTGCATTACCCATCCTCGTGTTGAAAATTGTTTTGACAATGAATACTGTAATGCTCCAGAGACAGGAGGTGTGTGATACCTGTCCTCACCATGTGAGGAGAACTGAGAGGGGCTTCACAGCTGACCTAAACCTGGCATGTGCCTCCAGTGCCAGCAGTGGAGAACTGGTACAAGAGAATTGTGAGTTTGAGGGCAGCCTGAAGCAGGTTTTGTTTGTTTGTTTTGTGAGACAGGGTCTCACCTCCTTCAAATTCACTTTGAAGCTTGGGGTGGTGCGGAACTACATAATCCCTTGCCCTCTGTTTACTGAGTTCTGGACTTTCAGGTGTGCCACCTGTGCCCACTTAGCCTGATGAAGTTTAGAGTTTGGGGCCATAAAGTAGTTGAGCTTTGCATGTGACTTAGCCATAGACACTCTGAAGGGTTGCTTTGCCACTTGATAAGATCAGCTCCTTCAGGTCCTGTAAGGACTGCTAGTTTGGAAACTGGGTATGGCCTGTTGCAGTGTTACATGCTTGCCTTTGTGTTACATATGAAGCCACTGTTACTGGCTCTTGACTATATTAGCCTTCCTAGGAACACATGTAAATCTTAGCATTTCCGTTGGCAAGCTTTGGAAGAGGGGCTAAGATTTGCAGGCGAATTAGCAAGATGCATGTGGGGAGAGAGACAAGGGAATGGACCTTCCTTGTAAGTGACTGTGTGCTGCAGGAGATGCCAATGTACTAAGCCATTTTCTTTTTTCTTTATTTTCATTGCATTTTCCTACTTTATGTGTAGTGGTGTTTTGCCTGCATGCATGTCTGAGCACCATGTGCACATGTAGAGTCCATGAGTCATTGACTGGGGGCTGGAGTTAATAGACAGTTGTGATTCCCCACCGTGTGGTTACTAGGGACTAAGCCCAGGTCCTCTAGCTGAGTTCTCTGTCCAGCCCTCTGAGCTTTTCTTTGCCTTCAGGACTTTGGCCTGTTTCTGCTCCTTTCCCTCAGGTAGCATTGCTTACACATTCATTCAGGTCCCAGGTCTGTGGAGCTTCCTCAACTTGTAATTAGGCTTCATTTTCCTATTCTCCTACTTGTTCAAACTTGGAGTTATTTGTGGTAAGTATCTGCATTCCTGTCTCTGCCTGCACAGCATACTCTCTTGGTATGTAGCACTGGGCCTGACTCGGCAGACACATTGTAATTACTTAGTAGAGTGAAGTAATTCTTAGTATACTAAGTATTACTTAGTATAGTATAGTGAAGCAGTATAGGGTAATTCTTAAGTATTTATTTTTTTATTTTAATTTTTTTGAAACCCCTTTGAGGCAGGTTCTCACAATATAGTCCAAGCTAGCCTGGAATTTGTTATGTAGCTCAGGCAGGATTCAATTTGTCACAACATTATCCTTTTGCTTCTGTCTCCTAAGAGCTAGGATTACATGTATGATCCACCATGCCTGGCACTAGTTTCTGATTCTTTCTGCAAATTTTTGGTCCTTCTGTGTGTGTGTGTGTGTGCGTGTGTGTGTGAGAGAGAGAGAGAGAGAGAGAGAGAGAATGAAACTCAAATGTTCCTTTGTCATAACTCACTGTACATGTTAGGCCATCCTGCTGAGCAGTTCGCTCATCTCTTTTATTTTCCTGCTGACAAGATTGGTTGCCATTACTAACCTAGGCTTTGTAGATGAAGTTGCAACGGCTTGAAGTTGATGCTCTTGTCGGTGTTGAATGTAGAATGCCAGCAGCTTCACCTCCTTAAAAACTTCTCAAATGGCTATTGATTGATGTTATGCTTTAAATGTACAGTGGCCTCTGGGTTCATGTGGTTGAACACTTGGTCCCCAGCTGGTGGCACTCTGTCAAGGTTGTGAAACCTTAGGAGGTGGGACCTCCCTGGAGGAGGTGGGTCTCTGCTTATGTGAACTGGCTTGTGCCTTCACAGCTGCTGGCTTCTGCTTCTATGCCATCTGTCACCTCCCTCCATCAAACAATGAGCCAAAGTAAACCTCTTTTCTTCCAAGGCGCTTCTTGTCAGGCATTTTGTCGTTTTTTGTCATGGTGATGAGAAGAGGTAACTACCCTAGTAGGTTAACACTGACTCCCTCTTTCCCTGTAAGTAATGACGCTTGCTTGCTGTACAACAAATGACCTTGAAGTGTTTGAGGTTTATATTTAAGTGTAGCATAACTTTACAGTTTTTAGAAGTTAGGCTTGGGCTTAACTAACAGTTTTGACACCAGTTTTGTGACCTTGATATCAAATTTTTGTTTCTGTAAGATGAGGTCAGTGAAGTGGATGATGGTTGGCATCACTCTTATTGCTATTGCTGAGGTTGCAATTATTAACATATGCTTCTGGGGATGGAACCCAGGGCCTCATGCATGCTAGGCAAGGATGCTACCACTGAGCTGCATCCTCAGCTCACCATCAATGCTATTTTTATGAATAGTATTCATCAGCAGTAGGTATCCTGCTAATTATAAGATGTTCTGCTCGTTTGTTCATTCGTTCGTTCGTTCCTTCCTTGCATTTATTTATTTATGAATTTGTAACATGTAGCACAGGCTGGCTCTGAGCTGGTGACCTTCTTGCCTCCTTGTTTTGCGTGCTGAGACTCTAGGTGTGTGCTGTAACACCTGACTTGAACAATGATGCATTTTTAGTAAAGAAATCAGGAGTCCTTAGGAACATTCTTGGTACTAACTACAGTCTCTTTCTGATCTTCTGCTTCCTGATACTCTCTGATAATTGTAAGTGGGTTATAGACAGCTATAAGTAATGATGTATCTATCTAGAAAGCACTCCCCTTTGGAATCTGTGTCATATGCCATGACTCAATATTTCATGTAAGTGCCCAGTCTCACTGTAAAACTATGCTGTTCAAACTGACAGGGCTGATCGAATGGTTTTGCAGTGCTCTGTGTTTCTTCAAGGAAGCCCAGAGGTAGAGTGGAGAGGAGCCATAGAAAGAGAGTCTGTGTTATCCTTGGTGTTTTCTGCAGCCACACTATGCCCTGCTGGAGAGAGATGGATGGCTAGAGAAATGACCTACTGATATCTCAAACAGATAGAGCTGTGGTGGCTTGAATGAGAACGCAGAGCCATAAGCTCCAGATTAATGTTTCTTTTATTAGGTACCTTTGGTCATGGTGTCTTGTCATAGCAATAGGGTGGGAATTAAGAGGATAGCTGAAAGGAACACATTTGGTTTAAAGTATTTTTGGGGAATTAGAATCTGTAATGTTATTAGGACTGGTGAGATAGTGCAGTGGATAACCGTTTAATCCCACAACTCACATGGCGGAAGGAGAGAACCCACTCCTAGAAAATGTCCTCCGACCTCCACTTGTGAGCGGGGGCGTGTATTTCTCCCCAGTAATAATCCAGCTAAACCCCCAATTGTATTAAATGTTGCATGGAGACTGAGCAGAGGACCAGAAGTTGAAGCCCACCCTGGGCTACATAGTTTGGGGCCAGCTGGACTACAAGAAACCCTGTCTCAAAGAACCAGGAAGGGGAAAAGTCAATTGGCAGAATTGAACACGGATTTCAAGATAAATTGTTTAACGTCAAGTTGGTCACATTCTGCTTCTAGGGAAATATTCTGCTGTTTAAACTGTAACATCATTAGTGGCTATTTAGGTCTGCAATTAAGCAAATGTGAGAAACACGAGGAAGTCACGGAGAGACCGTTTCCAGGGTTACATTTAACCCATGATTCCTGCTGTACTCGGAACCTTTACAGCTCAGGATGAGGGCTGAGATGGTGCAAGCACAGTAAACTACTTTGCCACAGAAGTATGGGTTCAGGTGTGGGCACACAGGAAGATGGAGAGGAGAATCTTTGGGGCTTGTTGGCCAGCCAGGCAGGCACCAGGCTCCAGTGAGAGACCCTGTCTCAAAAAAAACCAAAAAAGATGGCGAATGACGAGGATGATGTCTGATGCCAGCCACTGACCCAGAACTCCTAAGCCTCCTTCTGCTTCTCAAGAAGTGCTGGGATTATAGGCACACACCGCCATGCCTGGCTGCCAGTCAGTGATTATGTGGACAGCCCTATTGTGTTTATATGCTATATAGCATTTAACTTTTTCTTGTTGGTGCTGGGTGTGAGATCCAGGGGCTTCCTGAGGTAGGCAGGTTTGCCGCGGAGCTGCATCCCCAGCCTACTCCTAGCACGTTGAGTAACAGCCCTTCTGGCCTTCACCTATCTTCTCTTTGGTATTCCGTATAGATAGAGTGCATGTTAGGAAGGTGGTCTGTCTCAGGACTTCGCTCCAGAGCCAAGCCTGTAAAATATTTGATGAAAAATCTAACGGATTACAAATCTAACGGATTGCTTCCCTCTTGCTGCCTTCAGGAGCCTCTGTCTTTGTCTTTAGACAGTTTGCTGGTGTATGTCTTGGTGTAGGTCCCTGCTGAGAGTCATCTGGAATTTCCAAAATATTTGTGTTGGTCAGCTTGGCGGTGTCTCACTCATCCATTAGCCCCCAGTCACTTTTTGAACATTTTTTTTCTTTTATTTTTGAGGATTATAATATAGTTATATTTATAATACATTCTCCCTTTCCTTTCCTCCTTTTTTTTCCTTTCCTTTCCATGTACCCCTCCTTACTCTCTTTCTAATTCATGGCTTCTTTTTTCATTAATTGTTACATGCATGTATGTATATACATATCTTTCTAAATGTAACCCATTGAGCCTGTGTAATGTTACTTTGTGTCTCTTTTCAGAACTGACCATCTGGGATTGAATAAGCAGTTGGTGTGCTCTTCCCTGCGAAGACTTTCTCCCACTCTTAGTTGCTTGTAGTTCTTTGTGTAGTGTTGAGAGCGTGTGGGCTTTCTTCCATTCACTTTGGTTTGTGTGCTGTCCTTCAGCTCCTGATTAGGCAGTCATGTTGGTGAGATTTTATGGGTGGAGTTTGAGACTTGAGAGTTTGTTTCAACCTGGTGGAGCAAGCCAAGAGTGTGGTACAATGATACAAGCCTGTAACCCCAGTATTCTGAAGGCTGAGTCAGGACTATGACATTTATCTTAATGTTTAATAAGGTTGAAAATTTGCAGTGTAGGGTTTGACAGAGGCTCTGTGGTTGGGAGTGCAGGCTGTTCTTGTAGGGACCTGAGTTTTATTTTGTTTGTTTCTTTTATTATATTATTCTTTAATCTTTTTTTACAGTGCAGTCATTATCCCCCTTCCAGTCTGCCCTCTGACTCTTACCCTGTATCTTCCCCCACTCTCCAAGAGAATGTCCCTCTCCCCCTGCCACCAGACCTCCTTACTCCCTGGGGCCTCAAGTTTCTAGAGGGCTAGGTGCCTCTTCTCTCACTGAGGCCAGACCAGGTAGTGCTGTGCTGTATATCAGCTGGTGTATGCTGCCTGGTTGGTGGTTCATTGTCTGAGAGAGCAGTGCGATCCAGGTCAGTTGAGACTGCTGGTCTTTCTATGTGATCGCTCTCCTCAGTTTCTTTCAGCTTTTCCCTAATTCAACCACAGGGGTCAGCAGCTTCTGTCCATTGATTGGGTGTACGTATCTGTATCTGATTCTTTCAGCTGCTTGTTGGGTCTCTTGGAGGGCAGCCATGCTAGGCTCCTGTCTGTAAGCACAACGTAGCATCAGTAATAGTGTCAGGTCTTGGAGCCTCCCGTTGAGATGGATCCCAATTTGGGCCTGTCACTGGACCTCCTTTTTCCTAAGGCCCTTCTCCATTTTTGTCCTTGTAGTTCTTTTAGACAGAAACAATTCTGGGTCAGAGTTTTAGACTGTGGGATGGCAACCCCATCCTTCCACATGATGCCCTGTCTTTCTACTGGAGGTGGGATCTACAAGTTTCCTCTACCCACTGTAGAGCATTTCATCTAAGGTCCCTCCCTCTGAGTTCTGAAAGTCTCTTACCTCCCAGGATTCTGGTACATTCTAGAGGGTCTCTTCACCTCCCAAGGTTGACTGTTTCCATTCTTTCTGCTAGTCCTCAGAGCTTGAGTCCTGTCCTCCCCAATATCTGATCATTTTCCCCTTTTCCTCTCCCTGTTCCCTCTCCCACCCAGGTCCCCCCCTCTGTTCCCCCAACCCCACTCTGTGATTGCTTTCTTCTCCCTCCCAAGTGGTATTGAGGCATCCTCACTTGGGCCCTTCTGCTTGTTAACCTTCCTGAGTTCTGTAGACTGTATTCTGTACTTTTTAAGCTAACATCCACTTATTAATAAGTGCATATCATGCATGTCCTTTTGGGTCTGAGTCACTTCACTTGGGATGATTTTTTTTCTAGTTCCATTCATTTGCCTGCAAAACTCATGATGTCCTTGTTCTCAATAGCTGAGTGTTACTCCATTGTGTAAATGAACCACATTTTCTGTATCCATTCTTATGTTGAGGAACATCTGTTCTTTTCCAGCTTCTGGCTATTCCAAGTAAGGCTTCTACGAACATGGTGGAACATGTGCCCTTATGGCATGGCAGGCATCTTTTGGGTGCATTCCCAAGAGTGGTATAGCTGGGTCTTCAAGTAGGTCTATTTCCAAGTTTCTGAGGAGCCTGAGTTTGATTTCTAGCACTATTACTGGGCAACTCACAGCCACCCGTGAGTCTAGCTCCCAGTGATCAGACATCTCTATCCTAAGAGGACATTGGTGCTCACTTAACCCTACATACCTCTACATAGACACACATGAAAAAAAAAGGCTTGGGAAAAGAGTTGCAGTATACTTTGAAGCCTTTCCATTGCAGCTTTTTGTTGTGTAGTTTAGACTGAAGGACTTAGGTTGCTTAGTCTGCTGATTTCTATCACTGGGAGCCCCTAACAACCACCCAGTAAAGCTCTAATAGATACCTACCTAGAAGATAACTTGGGATTTTGACTTTAATTTTCCTTTCCATAGTACATTTTCCCCCTCCCTGAGATAGGTCCTTACTATGCAGCCCTGGCTGGCCTGGACCTCATTTTATAGTCTAGGCTAGCCTTGAACTTAGAGAGCTATCTGCTTCTACCTCCCCAGCAGCAGGACTGAAGTTAGGCATCACTGTGCCGGGCTGCGATTTATTATTATTATTACTTTAAATATGGATTGTTACTCTGTAGTCCAGATGGCCTGGAACTCATAACTTTCTTTTACTTCAGCCTCCCAAGAGCTGTGATTATAGGCTGGACCTCTCTGTGTGCGCCCCCTTCCCCTTTTGTAACTTAAAAAAAAAGAGAAAAAGGCAGCAGCGCATATACACTGCAGGGCAGGCCTTGGGAAGACGGTCTGTCCTTCTCCTCTGACTTTTTGAAATACCCATTACTTACCAGAAGGAAGGAAAGCTCGAAGACTCACCTTGCTATTATTTCCCATCCATCCATCCATTTCAGAATGAGTCTACAACTAAGTTCCAGTCTATGCTGGGGTATATAGTAAGATCATATACCCCAAAGTAAGCAAGTCTGTATTAACAAACAAAGAAACAATTTATTTTAATTCATATCTGTTAATATACAGTTGTTTATTAACAATTACTCTTGCTCTTTAATGTTCATGGGAGATGCATTCATACTGTGCTTACTGTAGCTCTAGCTATTTCTTAGGGTATCTGTTCAATTTTGATGGCTTCTCAGTCTTTCTGAATACTTGAAGATACTGGGGGAGGGGTGCTTGCTGGGTTGGTTGAGTAGCAAAATGAATTTACACATAGGCAAACTGAAAATTGTAGGCATTTTTTTAGGCATGAATTTGGTGAGATCGTATTAAAATGCTGTCAGTGACAGGTTTTGCACACAGGAAGCTTCGAGAGATCTTGGAAGTGAGTGTTCTTCGGGAATAGAGGTTACCAGAGTGAGAGTGGCATGCTCCTAATTGAAACTGGGGCTGGAGATCAGTTTAATCCTCAGGAGTTGTCTTTGAAAAAGAGATTGTTGCTGAGTCTCCCCTGGAACATACAGGCAAGGAGAGTTAATTAGTTGTTTCAAGCGAGTTAAGATTGGAATACAATTAGGTTTTTCATTAGTAGTTCTCATGTATCATTATATAGCAAGATGTTGTAGAGAGAATTTTAGTCTGATATGTTCAATTTGCATAGCCTAATGCTACATAATAGTAAGACCTTCACGTGATTTTAATGTTTCTAGTCAAAAGATCTGTCTTGGAATGCTTATTGTTATTTGTGGTACTGTGTATAATGATTTTATATATATATATATATATATATATATGTGTGTGTGTGTGTGTGTGTGTGTGTATATATATATATATATATATATATATATATATACATATGAAAACTTACCATTACTCATCTTGAAAAATAGACTTTGCAGCCACTATCTGGACTAGGCAAACCTGCTTGCCACTCAAGAGCTGCTCATCAGAGGCAAACTATTAGAGTGGCTCCTGGGGATATTGCAGCTATGAAGAGTTAGACACCATACTGCCTGAGTATAGGTTTGCTTCACCTATGAAAGGAATGTGCTTTATTAAATGCCAGCAGCTCAGAAACAATGATGCTTCATCTCTGGTGGCTTTTGAGACAAAGAAGAGAAAAAGAAGCCAGAGGAAAGGGAGCAGAAAGTTTTTGAAGCAATGAGGCAGGATCTGGTGTAGGAACTTAGGAAAAGCAAGTATAGAAACAGATCACGTGTCCATTCTGTGAGCGGTTCTTAAGGTTTTCTATATCTGTCGGATCAGAAGTGACAGCTAGACTGAGGTGTAGAGATCTAGATTCATTTTCAAGTGGCACAATCAGGATGATATGCGGCAGTTGTCTTTGAGGAGTTTTGTTGTTGTTGTTGTTTTTGGAAACAGGGTTTCACTGTGTAGTCCTGGCTGTTCTGGAACTCGCTCTGTAGACCAGGCTGTCCTGCAACTCAGAGAGAGCCACCTGCCTCTGCCTCCAAGTGCTTAGATGAAAGGCGTGCCACCTCCACTACCAGGCTCTGGTTTCAAGTTTGAATTGTCCTTTTAAAGTTACTAATGCAAATGATATTTTAAAATATTTATCTTTTTAGATATTTATGTAGTGCCATGTGGTGTGCAATGCATGTACAATCATACATTGCATTGATGTTTAACCCATAGCATTATGTGTGCTCAGACATGTGCTCTACGACTAAACAACACCTGTAACCAACCTACCTACCTACCTACCTTCCTTCCTTCCTTCCTTCCTTCCTTCCTTCCTTCCTTCCTTCCTTTCTTTCTTTCTTTCTTTCTTTCTTTCTTTCTTTCTTTCTTTCTTTCTTTCTTTCTTTCTTTCTTCATGGTAAAAACATTCAAAACACTTTGTTGTAGCTTTATGAAGTGGGCAGTTTGTATCATTACCTATATATAGTTGTCCAACATTATCTTTAGGGGATGTAAAAATCACCCCTTCAGGAAGGATTTTATTGGACACTCATTTGCTCTCTATCACTGCCTCTTTTGCATAGACTATTTTAATAGTTCTTGAGCAGTATTTTTATGCTTGTTTTGTCGTTTCTCTTTTCTTTCTACTCATGAAATGAGTGAATGATTAAGTGGATGGGAGAGGCAGAGTGGCTGAATGGCTTTATAAGACCACAGAGGAAAGAAGAGCGCAGTAGGTGCTTATAACTGTATAGCGCAGTTAACTCTGTCCATGCTGTCAAAGACAGAGGTAAGAGGTGAGGCTCCGAGCAGCTGAGCACGGACGCCTGTGAGGGAGCGGCTTTGGCCTGTGTCTTGCTGCACTTTTACTTGCCTGTCTTGTGCACCTAGGAACATCACTTTCATCTCTGCGGACAGACTAGATAAAAAACCTGCCTTACTCGGTGGTTGAAGCCAGTGTCAGTTGATTTGAATAGGTGAGTAGGTAGATATAAAACTGGCTACAAACCAGTGCATTTGCATGGAGATCTTGTTTGTATAGAGGTCCTATCTGCAGCATGCCTGGAAGGCTGTCTTTGTCTCTGCCAGGGATTTTCTGAGTAGTTTGAAGATTGTTTTTGAGTCTGGTATTGCCAATTATGCTGGGTTTGAAAAAAAAAATCTTGCATTGTTAGGATTTTGCAACAAGTTTTGTTTGATTTTTTTTTTCTTCTTCTTCTTCAGAGAAACACTTTTCTGAATTGGCTTATCTGGTGTGATGGCCCATGTGGGGAATTTGCATCATTTAGAAAAAGAATACCTCAGCTGCCTATATCTGTAGGGGAATGGGAAGTTTCATTTTATAGTTCTGTTCACTATTCCTTCACTTTGCTTATATTTCTGAAGAGAGTTCTCACTCAAGGGCTGTGGGACTTTTGAGGGGCTTTGCTAAGATGAATCCCATAACTTGTACTACTTTTCAACTAATGTCCTGTAGGGAGGAAGTGTGTCTGCAGTTGGGAGTGGATCCAAATTGGTGCCTAAGAGTGAGAACAGATGGTTGGTGTTTTGAAGGGATGACTGGCTCAGCAAGGAGGAGCCAGTGATTTGCATGTTCTTTCGGATGGTGCTAGAATGGACAGTATGGATGAGTTTTCTCACCCTTCCAAAGAGACCCTGGTGTGTGTGTGGTGGCAGCTGATGTAAAGAAGCCTGCTGCAGTGATCTATGCATTTCCAAACAAAGAGGAGCTTGGGCTTGAAAAAATGCACACATACAGTTCACTTTCTGGCTTCTAAGTTACAATGGAAACATTGGAGTCGATTGTAAATCAGTTCCTATTGCTACAAACAACAAACCAGGCAGTTTTAAAGCCATGGTTTTTTTTTTTTTTTTTCTTTCTTTCTACAATAATTATAAAGCATGCTTTCTTCTATTAAAAGACATTTGTAAGTTAGTGTCCTTTGGAATAGTGAAGACATTTTCAATCTGGTTTGTATTCATGTATCCACTTCTGAAGTAATGAGAATTTCTTATGATTGAGTGTAATCATGGAATTTGCTCTGCCCCTTATGTACAAGATGTTGTGACAGCCCTTTGTGTTCTAAGAGCAAACACAGTTGGTAGAAGCTGCTATAAAGTGTTCTTTGACCATTCCTGTTTTAAAAGCCAGTCAAGGTTGAGGATGTGTCGTTTTCCATGGAACTGGGGATCCTGTGAGTTTCTGGTTACAGCTCTCAAAAGGGAAGCCCAAGCAGGGCAGGTAGCAGGGTCCCAGGTCTCACCCACTACCGCGATTTTGCCAATGGCAGCAGCAGGGATAGCAGGGGTGTGAGCTTGGCCTGCCAGGTGGGTCTAAGGTCCAGCAGTGACTGCTTCCCCAGAGTGTTACAACTCAGTAAAGCAGCCACTCTCAGACGATTCTCGGTGAAATAACTTGTGTGCTTTATTCCATACGGATAGGAACTCTATAAACATTGAGGAGTAGGACGGGATGCGGATAGATGCTTCCCATTGGTTCACTCTGAGATGCTAGTGATGCTCTAGTAGCATGGGGAAGCGCTCCAGGTGTTTGTCCTTATGTGACTGATGGTCGTGGCCTCTCAGTAGGATGTTGTGGTTATGCGTTCCAGGGCAGGGAGAGTTTGGCAGAGAGCTGGTCCGATGCCTACTGTACTCAATTCTGAGTTCCATGGGGTTTGGGCTCACAGAGCCTTACCTCTTCTTTCTGGTGGCATGGGTCACTTGCCCCACAAGGATGTAGCTCTGAAAAGAACAATTGCTTAGCACGGCCAAAAACCAAGGTTGGATTTCTAGTACATCAAAAAAATTAATAATGCTATCGATGGAAATTATTTTAAGTGTATAGAAACATTGCATGGTTAAAAAAAAAAGCCTTTTGGAGAACACCCATATGCCCTTCAGCAGAATCAACGTCTTACCAGCATTTTAGTTTACTCATTTGGCTATGTGATGCTCTTCTGTATGGCTATCCATGTGTACCCTGTGAGCTAAAGTCACAAGGTAGAAACTTATGACTGAAACTTGGTTAAGTATCTGAAGCAAATTAAGAGGAAACGAGGCAGGGTCTCCTGTTAGTGCATATGTCATGCTAGCTGGCCTGCAAGTTTTGAATGTTGTCTCTGCCTTGCACCTTACTGTAAGAACACTGGGCTTACAGCCATACGCTACTGCATTTAGCTTTACCTGTGTTCTGGGATCCACTCTTAGGTCTGCTTGCATGGCAACCACTTTACCTACTGAAAGGTGTCCCTAGCCAGGGTAGTTTAATATTTAGCTGTTGTAGATTATTGGTAGCAATGGTAAGATATTGTCAGTACATTTCAGTAATTTACCTGAGTAGTACTGGCAAAGAAAGCGATGAATGAACCCTAAGAAGGTCAGGAGCACCCCAGAACACCACTGCTCTCTACACCGTGGCATTTTCTTATAGCAGCATTACTGATGATCACAATTTTAATTTAGTCAGGAGGGTAAGCTTTCCTGTCCCCCTCCCCTTCTATTCTCTTTACATTTTTTCCTCTTCCTTTGTTTCATATTTATTTTTAAAATAAGGAAAAAATTAGATTTATTGATTTGTCTAAATGTTTTGTGTGCACTTATGTATGTGAACTGTGTACATGCCTGTGCCTAAAGAAGTCAGAAGAGGGAGTTGGATCCCTTCAAGCTGTAGTTATAGACTATTGTGAGCTGTCATGCGGATTCTGGGAATTGAACCTGGGTCTTTTGCAAGTCTTTATAGCCTCTCTCCCATTAAAATAAATCTTATTATTTTTTTATGAGCATGGGTGTTTTGTCTGACTATGTGTCTGTGTAATACTTGCATGCACTGCCCATAGAGGCCAGAAGAGGGCGTTAGAGTCTCTGGGATTGAAGTTAGAGATCTTTGTGAACGGAAACCTAGGTCCTTTGTAAGAGAAGTGCTTTGAACTATCTATCTACCCCTTTCAATAATTTTATGTATGTGTATGGGTGTTCTGCATGCACATATATCTGTGCACCATGTGTGTGCCAGGTACCCCATGAGGCCAGAAGAGGTGTCAGATTTCATGGAACTGGAATTATAGATGGTTATGAGCCAAAATATAGGTGCAAGGGATTGAACCCAGATCCTCTAGAAGCAGCAGCAGTCAGTGCTCTTAACTGCTGAGCTATCTCTCCAGGCCTATTTATTTATTTTCCGTGGCACTGGAAATTGAATTCAAGGCCTACTGGTGTACCATGAGCTGCTTGGATCCTATCTGTCTCCCAGAGTGCTGGCATTCTATATCAGTACAGGTAGGGTCTTCCCTTCTCTCCTTTCCCCTTGCCCCCCTTCCATCCCTCCGTACCTAATCCCTTCATTAAGATTATTGTTATCTAATTGTTGGAAAGTCCCTGTGTACAAGAACATTGACTAATAGTCCATAGGTGTGTGTGAGAAGTGTGTGTTCATTTAAAAAGTTTTCTGTGCAGCCTCCCACTGGCCGCCGTCTTTGAGGACCTCATTCACAAGGGCGTGTGTTAGTTTTCTTTTTTCTTGACTGACTTAGTTTACTTGGCTCATCTGGCATGTGTCAGGACCTCCTTCCCTTTTCAAGGCTGTTTAATATTCTGTTGTGTGTATGCATCACAGTTAGTTTACCTGTCTTCTCGTACACATGTAGGATCGTCTCCCTCTTAGTATTTTAATGATGCTGCTGTGAACATGAGCCTGCAAAAATCTCTTAGAATCCTTGTTTGCTTGCTCCCCTTGGGTCCAGCCTGTGCTCACTCTTTGGTTTGTGATTCAGTTGCTGGGAGTGTCAAGGGTCCAGGTTAGTAGACTTTGTTGGTTTTACTGTGGAGTGCCTGTCCTCTTCTGGTCCCTTCAATCTTTCTCCCAACTCTCTGTAGACTCCCTGAGCTCCATCTAATGTTTGGGTGTGAGACTGTGCATCTTTTTCCATTGGCTGCTGGGTGGAGCTTCTCAGAGAACAATTAGACTAGGTTCCTGTCTGCAAGCAAAATGGAATGTTATTAATAAGGTGAGAGATTGGTTCTTGCACATGGGATAGGTGGCAATTTGGGGCAGTCATTGGTTGGCCATTCTTTCAGTCTCTGCTCTATCTTTATTCCTGCCCATCTTGTTGGCAGAGCACATTTTGGGTGGAAAGTTTTGTGAGTGGCTTGCTGTCTTTATCCTTCCACTAGGTGGCCTGCCTGGCTACAAGAAGTAGTGGTCACTTCAGGATTCATATCCCCCACTGTTAGGAGTCTCACTTCCACCAGCAGTGAAGGTGTGTTCCCCTTGCTCTGCAGCCTCCTCAGCATGTGCTGTCCTTTGAGCTTTTGATCTTAGTTATTATGATAGATGTAAGGTCGAATCTCAGAGTTGTTTTAATTTGCATTTCCCTGATGACTAAGGACTTTGGACACTTCTTTAGGTGCTTCATGGCCATTCTGATTCCTCTGTTGAAAATTTTCTGTTTCGCTCTGTACTTCATTTTTTTTTAAGATTTATTTTATGTATATGAGTACACTGTAGCTGTCCTCAGATATACCAGAAGAGGTCATTAGATCCCATTACAGATGGTTGTAAGCCACCATGTGGTTGCTGGGAATTGAACTCAGGACCTCTGGAAGAGCAGTCAGTGCTCTTAACAACTGGGCCATCTTTCCAGCCCTGTACCTCATTTTTAATTTTTTTTTTTTTAGGTTGTTGGTGTCTAGCTTCTTGAGTTTTTTATTTATTTTAGTTATTAGCCCTCTGTCAGATGTTGGGTTAGTGAAGATCTTTCCCACTCTATAGCTGTTGTTTTGTCCTAATGACAGCATCCTTTGACTTACAGAAGCTTTTCAGTCTCACGAGGTCCCATTGACAATTGCCTTTTAATTGAGACTGACTGTGTGGCCAGGAAGAAAGTGGACAGTACATGGGGACGAAACCCAGTCCTTTATAAAGCTGGGCAAATGCTCATTCATAAGTGACATCTAGCTCTTGGTCCTTCCCACTTCATTAAAATCTTCGTGACGTGTCAATTACTTACCATGAAACTCAGCAATGTCAGATGTACAAATCAGTGACTTCAACCAATGGTTTGAGTTGCATAGCTGTAGATCCATAACTCTCATTTTCTTTCCCAGTAAGATCCCTTATGCCCTCTTCATTCCTAGTCTCATCCCAGGTAACCAGCTTTCTGTCTCTTTTCTAGACATTTTGTAAAAGTGAAATCATAATATAGATGGTCTCTTGTGTTTGGCTTTGGTTTTCTTTTTAGACAAGGTGTCACCATGTAGCCTAGATAGTCTTGAGCTCATGATCTTCCTGCCTCAGGTACCTGAGTGCTGGGATTACAGACTGCTGTGCCACTATCAGTGCAGTTCAAGTAGTTCTATAGCTAGTCCTTAAGGAGAAGGCTATGGGGAGAAAACAGTATGCTCCTAAATTGAAAAAAAAAAAAGGATAGAAAATAAAAATGGAACCTTCCCCAGCCACCTTGAATTCAGGTTCTAGCCTTAGCTGTATAGAGAAAGATGTCAGTTTAGCCCACAGTCCAGGTGTTCACAGGCATGCACCGCCTTTCGAGGCTCCTGTAAGAAGCTCCTGGCAGTTGGCATCACAGCAGGGTGAGCATCGTCAAGAAGCAGCGATCGCATTGCAAGGCTCAGGGTCAGGCTGCAGCACATGCAGTGCTGCTCTCTGAGAATCAGCTCTGGCCGGCCTGTGAGCGACTGTGGTCTTTTCCCAGGCGGCGCTCCTGATAAACCAGCATGCCTTCTAGACCCCACATTGTAATGCCACTGTGGGGTCCCCCCCACGAATCCTGGGGACACAAGCTGCATCCAGACTGTAGCATGTAGGAGATTCACTGCTGGCTTTTGAAGACCCACAGTGTTTCTGATAAGCAGCCCTGTCCCAGTCTTCTGCCCTTTGTGCACAGCAGAAGTTTCACTTTCTTTACAGTCTTCTTTTCTCTTCTTTTGAGACAGGATCTACCTGTGTAATTCAGCCTTGCATTTATGATTCTACTGCCTCAGCTTCCTGAGTCAAGATGGGATTACAGGTGTATGATATCAAGCCCAGCAACACTTATTTTCTGAATTTTAAATGTTATCTTCTTAGTAGTTGTCTTAATGTTTGTACACTAAATGTTTATTTAGTTTTAAATTTGTGTTTTCCCAATGACTAGTGATGTAAAACATCTTTTCATGGGCTTATGTGTACGTAGCACATCAGGACCACATATCATTTTGATAGCTCTAGGCTTTGTTGTTTTTGAGCTAAGGGATCCTTAGGTAGCTCTGGCTGTTTTCTGATCAGGCTGGCCCAGAACTCAAAGAGATCCGCCTGCCTCTGCCTCTCAAGTGCTGGGATTAAAGGCATATGCCACCATGGCCCAGCTAGCACTAGATTTTTTTTTTTTTTAATGTGTAATTTATATTGACTGAATGTAGTGTGTGATGACTGTAATTCCCGCTTTTGGGAGGCAGAGGCAGGACGATTTGCATAAGTTCAGGGTCAGTTGGGGCTACTTAGTGAGACTGTTTCAAGCTAACATCTCTTAAGTGAAAATTCCGGGAATAATGTTGAAAGTAATATTCGATTTCAGTTACTTAACATTTTTCCTGCCTGGAACAAACAAAACACTACTGAACAGGCAGGCAAACAAACAAAACAAAATAAAAAACTTTCTGAGTTCTTCACAGGAAATTAATTTGTAAAATTGGAGTCAGTATTACTGAGAACTTAAAACTATAGAATGCTTGTGTGGATAATGTAAGGTCACACACAGTACACAATAAGCCAGTGTTGGGGCCTCAGAGGAACAAAAGTATCTTATTTGTTTGAGTGATCTCTGAGAGCAGTCCTGTTGGTTTAACCAGCACACCATGTTGGCCAGTTGAGAAGTCATCCACTTCAACTTTACAGTTGGTAAAGTGTCGAGGATATAAACACATAAACGTAGCATTGACTATGGTTCAGTAAGTATATCACAATAGAACCAGAGGAATGTGAGCTCTCCTGAGTAATATGACACTGTAAAGGATTAAAATAATAACCGAGTGGGTAAATCAGCTGCTTTGTGGAGTGACTTAGTAACCATTAAATACTGAATACTGACAAAGGATAGCAAGCAATAATTCTGACTGTGTTAACAAAGTTATTAATTTGTAAAGTTTATTTGGAATGTGGGAGGTGAATCAAGACAATTTGAAACCATTCTAAGTTTTTAATCTTTGATATATTATAATATTATAACACAAACCTACTGTTTATTCAGAAATACACAGTAATGGGGGAAAATGAGGACTCAGCTGTATAGTTTTCTCTGTATGATGTTTAGCACACCTCTTTTAATTAGAAATGGGTAGATTTAAAAGTAGTGTGATATAATGGCTATTGGTTGTCCAGTTGGAAATAGAAACTTTCTGAAAGTTCATAATCAAATTCCAAAGAGAGGAGTATTATTTTAAGTATTACATTTATTTATGTGTTGAGTGTTGGCATGCATGTGTATGCATACCATGGCATGCATGTGTGTGTGTTCAGATGACTCACAGAGCCTGGCTTTCTCCCCTCCATGTGGGCCCAGTGACTGACCTTTAGTCAGCACGCTTATGGTAAGCACTATACCACTGAGAAGTCTTCCAGTCCCTGGATGAGCATTTTGAATGTAAAATAGTAATAAAACACTATCGTAAAACATCTAATTGTAGTCTTAGCACAGATAGTAAAGTTAAGCCAAAAAGAGGACAAATTGATTCATAAAATGAAGTTCTAAATTAAAGTGCATTTTATTAGCCCTATTAGAGACAAACTCATCAGTATTTTTTTTCGCAGAACTATTTGTTTCAGCATTCAGTTTAATATTTATTGCCAAAGAAATTTAGCCACCAAAGATAAAACTAAAAGTTTTACTTTTGACTTCTCATTTCTTTGTGAAAATTTGTAAGTTTTCGTGTCATACTATAAAAACTCTTCCTCTGCATTTTAAAAGATTTATTTTTTATTTTATGCATGTGGGTGTTTTGCCTGCAAGTATGTATGTCTACCATGTGCATGCAGTGCTCCCACCCCCAGAAGACAGCATCAGCATCCCTGGAACGGAATGATGTTACAGATGCTTGGGAGCCCTTGTGGGGCCCTGGAAGAGCAGGTAGTGCTCTTCAGTGCTGAGCCATCTCTCCAGCTTCCCTGCCCATTTTTATTTATATATAGATCTATCTGTCTATCTGGCCTGGAAAGTGCTCTTTAGAATAGCTGATCTTGAACTCACAGAGATACATGTCTGTTACACAAAAGGTATATATATATATGTGTGTGTGTGTGTGTATATATATTACTATTAATATGTCTGGAAAGGTTTCTTTTTTAAACTTAGGAACATCTATAAGAAATACCAGTACATTTCCAAGACGCCCTTCTATTGAGACAGGGTGTTGGTATGTAGCCCAGGCCAGGCAGCTCTTAAACCTGTGGCGTTTCTTCTGCCTCAGCATTCCGCATTCTGGGGTTACTTACTGGTGTGAGCCATTATGTCTGCCCCAAAATACATATACTTTTTTATTCACTTATTACTAGTGTGTGTGTGTGTGTGTGTGTGTGTGTGCGCGCGCGCGTGCAGTATGCTTACCATGGTGGAGGTCAGAGAACAACTCTCCTTCCACCTTTATGCAGGTTCTGAGACTGGACCTCGGGTTTTCAGGTCCATTCAGTAAGTGCCTCCCAACTCCAAGTTACCCTTTTAAAAATCAGATGTTTCCATTTTAAAAATAGGTACAAATGCAATATTGATAACTAGAAGATTATAATTTTATGGTTCCTTATTACTGATTAATCTGACTTGAAATATTTTATCTTGTTTAGTCCGGTCAATTCAGTGAAGATATGATACCCACAGTGGGCTTCAACATGAGGAAAGTAACTAAAGGCAACGTCACAATAAAGGTACGGTACGTCGGCTCCTCAGACTTAGTGCATGGTGTGTGTGTACGTGTGTGTGTGTGTGTGTGTGTACATGCCTTCATGTGTGTATATGTATATGTGATATACATATGCATGAATGCATGTGCATTTGTATGTGTAAATACATGTATGTCTGCGTACATGCATGCATGTGTGTTATGTATTGTCCTTTTTATAATTGATTTAAATTGTAATCAGAAAAATTTCTGTTTTCTCTGGTTTTACCTGCTACTTATAATTACCAGGTAATGGAAGGCATGTTCTGAAAGACTATAGATCAGTCATTGATGTTTTCTGATAGATTGAAATGTTTGAGAGTTGAAATGCAGAAGCCCATAAAGGTCAGCGTACCGGTAGTATGGGTTAGTAGAAGTAATATATGATGTCTCGAGAGTTCCAGGAAACTACAGTCCTATCTTCTGCCTGAGTAGTGGTATATTTGTGGTAGCAGATACCATAATCCAGTTTTTTCTTTTCTTCATTATTAAGCCTAAAGTTGAAACCAAAATAGGTGTAAAAAGTGTAGCTCATTTTTAGCATCTTTTCCTTTTAGTTTCTGTTAGGGGATTTAACTCTTGTAGCCTTTGTTTTCATTCTGTAATTCCTACGAGTTTACGAACCAGTGACCGTTTTACCCAGTTCTTATTGACAGATGTGCTTGCTAAGTCCTCCGTGACTCTTTTGATGACACTCTTCATTTTGTTGCCTGTGTGTCTCTTTATTCATTTTACCAATGTTAGCGCTTAAGTTGGAGTGCCCCAAAGTAGGAGTTTTATGTCACAGTGCCTAATAGGGCAGGCAGAACAGTGAAATTTTTATGGAAAATTCTAAGGGAAGGAATGTTGACTTTGTTGTCTACAGAACAAGTCAAAAAGACTTTAGTAGATCCCGGGTTGCTGGGTTTTTTTGTTTGTTTGTTTGTTTTTTGTTTTTTTGGCATCCAAGTCTGGATGTTGAATGGTTTTGTAGATGGTAAAGTTGTTATCTTAAAGTTGTATACATCCATGATTGAAATGTGCTGGCTAATACTTATTAAATTATCATATTTGACCAAGTCATTGCTCAAGCAGAAGTTTAGATCTTAGTATCCACATCTAATTAATTCCAAGTTAAGATTTTACAGACTGCGTTTTAGTTTTAAGTTTTTAGGGCTGCTTTGGTTCTGTAGCAGTTGTCATGTTTTTGTGATTGCTCTCCTCTTCTTCATCAATGACTGCCTGAAGCACCTTTCTTAAGAACTGCCTTGTTTTCATTAAAGATCTGGGACATAGGCGGACAGCCCCGGTTCCGGAGCATGTGGGAGCGGTACTGCCGAGGAGTCAATGCAATTGTGTAAGTCCTTGCCTTATTTGTTGTTGTTTCGCTTTGGTCTGTCAGTTATTCTTCAAAGAAAAAATTGTTTTGTAATGCCTTTTCACTGGCAGCTGCAGTATTGTAAGTCTTAAGAAATGCTAAAATCTAGATATAGTTATAGAATATAGTTCATGAGATTCATGGGGATGGCGTGCTGATCACTTTGCTTTCTCTTTAAGTTACATGATAGATGCTGCAGATCGAGAAAAGATAGAAGCCTCTCGAAATGAACTGCATAATCTTCTAGATAAACCACAGTTACAAGGGATTCCAGTAAGTTTGGAGAATCTGGTTTTTACATTTGCAGTTACATATTTGACACTGAGATCGGTCCGTCTTGGTATCCCTGGAGATTGGTTTTAGAATCCCTAAATCCCACAGATACGGAGGTCTCAAAACCCCCTACCCTTTCTTTTCTCCTCATTTTTCTCTCTCTCCTCTTCCCTTTCCTTCTTTGAGATTCATAATGTGGCCTAGAACACTTGACCCTGTGGCCTCGGCCTCCCAAATGTTGGAGTGATAGGAGTGTGTCACCATACCTGGATTCTCGGGTCCTTTGTGGAAAATGGCATAGCATTTACATGCAGACTACATACATTCTTCCATGTCCTTTGAATTACATTTAGACTACTAATGATATGCGATATAAGGAAGTGCTGTGCAATCGTCGCTGCCTGTGCTGGTCAGGGAGTGACAGCAGAGGGGAGTCTGTACATTCTCAGTGAAGTTGCAGTCCCCTCCCCTCCCCTCCCCTCCCCTCCCCTCCCCTCCCCTCCCCCAATATGTTTTTCCTTAGTTTTATTTTTGCTTTATGAGATAGATTTCACTGTAGCCCAGGAAGGTCTGCATCTTGCTGCATAACCCAGACAGGTCTCAGACTGGCCATCCTTCCGCCCTAGTTCCTCAGCACTAGAATTAGAGTTCTGAGTCTCCGGCCTTGCTTCCTGTGGGTTTTTTTTGGTGTGCAGTTAGTTGGATGGACATGGATGTGGAGCGTATGAGATAATTATGTTTGCAATTAGTAAAATGTGTTCAATTTTACAGGTTAAGAGTAATGGCCCAAACACTGTGAAATTGAATATATCTTTTAGATCTTTCTCTTCTGCTTATGGTGTTTTCTCGTTGAAGGAGTTATTTGAAGTATTTCTGTTAAGAATTGTTTCTCTCACCTGAGTGAGGTTGCTTATGTCTATAATCCCCATGTTTGGGAGACTGGCAGGTTTGCTGTGAGTTCCAGGACAGCCTGGAAAATTCTGTGTTGATTTAAAGATCTCGTGTGTGGGGGGGAATAATCACTCTTCTGGAGTGTGGTCTTAAAAACTAGGGTCACCTTTGCTCATTGTTGCTGGGTCCTGGATGTCTATAGATGCCTTAACCAGATGGTCACCAGACTGTGTAGTGAGAGCAGTGCTCGATTCTGGGGATATGGTAGTAGAAATTGTTGGGAACACTGCATGACAACGGGGAAATAGATTGAGTGGGCATTCAATGGTGCAGCTCTGGCAATCAGTATGAGACAGGTGCTGAAGTGTTTAAGAACTGCAGAGATTTATATAGGTGGAGGTGAAGGAGGCAGGCATAAGTGAAGGATGGAGATCCTGGAGGGTGAGCGGGAATGTGAAGGATGTGTCGGTTGGTAGGGAAGAGTTCCAGGCACAGGCCCTTGGTGGAAAGAAGCAGTTTCTAGAACCCAGAGCCTTGGGCGTGGCTAGGTTGAGTGGCTTGCTGAGCAGCTTGTGTCACTAGAGAGCCACGCTTATGTGAGTGCGTGGATTTAAGCATACCACTGATAGAGTTGTAGAATGAGCTGAAGTGGTGAAGAAGGGACTGCGATAATATGAGTGGTTTTAGGAAGCTCTCTTGGGAGTTCTGTGATAAGACAGTGCTTAGGTCAGGCCGACAGGGAAGGAAGGATTTCAGAGATGAAGACAGCTCTGAACCATGCTCTCATGGCAAGTGCTCTCTGTAATAGCGATTCTTTTTGTTTGTTTGTTTGTTTTCATTTCCCATGATTTGAGCATTTCAGTGTCTGTGTGTGTGTGTGTGTGTGTGTGTGTAGAAAAGGTCTCACTTTGTATACCAGGCTGGCCTTGAAGTGAGATATCTGTCTGCCTCTGCTTCTAGAATGTTGGAATTAAAGTCAGGGGCTAGACCTGATCCTCATTTTGTTCATATTTCCGATCCACTTCTCCCCCTAACTCCTCCCAAGTCCACCCTCACTCAACTCTGTGCCTCCTTTCAAAAGGATTTTTTAAAATGATCCATTGAGTTCAGTTTATGCTGCTGTATTCTCATGGATGTGAGATTGGTTCAGTTTCCCAGAGGCCACACCTTTAGAGAAAACTGACTCTCCTTCCTCTAGAGGCCACTAACTATACTAGCGCCCCACTTAGGGGAGGGGTGCTTGCGCTTCTTCCCTCCCTTTTGCTAGAATGTTGACAAGCTTGGTATTCAGGTGTCATTTGACTCTGGGTTATGTGCCCATGGCATTGTTGAAAGAAAAGCTGGAATCTCTCTATTTGCATTTGATTGACAGATACACCCTTAGCTGTAAAGATTGTCTCTTTTTCAAGATAACGTCTCTACATAGCTCCGGTTATCTTGCAGCTAAATCTGTAAAGCAGACTGGCCCAAAATCACAGTGATCCACCCACCTCTTCTGCCTCGCCTGGCAGCAGTGAAGATTATGGCTTTCTTAGAAATCTCACAATGTACATCACAGCCTTAGAATTTCTTACTTAATGCTGTGGATTAAATCACTGGACATGTGTACGTGCTATGGCTTGTGTTTGGAGGTCAGATGATTCCACAACTTATGGGAATCCTTTGAGCCCTTCTGTTGTGTGGATTGAACTCAGGTCATCAGCTTTTCCCACTAAGCCATCTCTTAGCTCCTAGAGTATCAGAGACTGTAGATTTTAAATAAAATTTGGCCACAGACTGAGTTGAGCATGCCTTTATGGTAGGAGTTATACAATACCAGGATAATTAATAAATGAGATTGGATACTAGTCACTCAAATGTGTATTTATTTAATACTTCTCAAGTGCACTTTAAGATTAAGGCATATGTTAACCTGAAAGCAGTTTTGGTGTATTCAGAAGCTACAGTATGTTTCTGTAACCTTTCTTTAATGAGACTTACCCATAATCTTTTCTTTTTAAAGGTACTAGTACTTGGAAACAAGAGAGATCTTCCAAATGCCTTGGATGAGAAACAGCTAATTGAGAAAATGTAGGTACCAAGAAGAGGGAGATTGAGAAGCTTGCTTGTGTGTTAGACTGCCATCTGTTTTGTAAGCATAATAATGTTATTCAGTAATGACCATACCAGGTTCTTAGTTTGATAAACTGGGTAACCAGAAAAGTAAATCTTTAAAGTTTTGTTAGTGGAAACTTTTCTTTTGTATAGTAGTGGAAAATCTGACAGTGGCCATCAGTGTTGACCAATTGTGTTTCTTCCAGGAACCTGTCTGCTATTCAGGATAGAGAAATTTGCTGCTATTCAATTTCTTGCAAAGAAAAGGATAATATAGGTAAGAAATGGTGCTTTTGGAAGAAACGAGTGCTGTGGGAAAGGACTCTGCTGGATGGGAATGGAGACATTGTTAGATGGTGCGAGGTTTTTTTAATCTTTTAATTTAAATGTATGCTCATAGTTTCAACTGATGCCTTATTACACTAGGAGACATAGCAATGAATGGAGACATTTCCTTTTGGTTCTCATAACTAGAAGGGGTAGAGACACAGATACTTCTAAACATCTCTCAGTCCCTAAAGCAGAGAGTGAGCACAGCGGTCAGTAGAGGCTGCTCCCTGTGGAGGTTTTAGGGTTCGTACTTTTCTTGAAACAAAACTACTTCTTTAAATATTTTCTAATATTTACTAAATTAGAAATAGGAAACTTGGGAGGAAAAACAATCTCTTATTACTGTCAAGAATAAATGCCAGCCAGATAATTTTTCTAAAGGGACAACAAGAACAAAATGGTCAGCTAGGCAGGAGGGTGGACACCTGTAGTGCTAGTTCTTGAGATGCTGAGGCAGGAAGATTGCTCTGAGTTTGAGGCCTGCTTGGGTTACATGGTGAGTGCTAGGCCAGCTACAGCTTGGTAGCAGAACCCTGTCGCAAAGAGGAGTGGAGATAGATGAAAGTCAGGCTTGGGTTCGTTTATTAAGTATACAAGGGGTTTGGCAGTGGTGGTAAAAGTTGAGTAGTGTTTGAGTCTGTCTGATCATGGCTCACCAGGATGAAGTAATAATTTGTAATTTCAGTGCTTCATGTATTCAGTGTTACTGAAGCTATGGAAGCCACCGTTCCTCAGCTAGATTCAAACCATGTTATAGGAATCAGAGTGCCTATATATGTGGAGCAAGAAATAAAATTGACAGCTAAATGGATCTTATTTACTGGATCAAGACGTTAATTTTCAACTTTATAACATACTTTAGTTCCAAAAATATAAATTCAATGAATTGTTCCATTAAGTATTTGAGTGCACATGGTTTTGTGTTTTACTGTCCCCTTCATGTGGCAGGGGAGGTGCCCTGATCTGAGGATTGTGTCCTGGACTCGCAAGAGGAGAGTGTTTATTCCTATAGTCCTGTGACTGTCGAGTATCTCCTCTTCCTTCTGGGCTTTTGTTTAGTTTTGAGGACTTACCTGTCTTCAGGATCTTACCTCCTGTCCAGTAGTTGTGAAGGATAGAAGGTTTTTCTTTTTTCTTTTTAAGTTTCTTAGAGAATGGGGTCATTTTACTTCAGGCTTAACGTTTCCCTTCTGATTTCACATTGGTGTAGTAAAAGATGTAGATGTGTCTCAACAATTGTTAAGTCATTGTTTTCTCAACTGTGGATATTCACTTTTGTAGAGCTCCCAGCCCTAATCTATACTTGATGTATATGGTCTACAATTTACTGTGTGTTATCTGGGCGTATGTAAGACTGAATTTAGTTATCTTTCACGCTTGGAGGATAGAGTGCACATCTAGTGGATTTTCCCATAGCCTCGAGGTAGTTAGTACATTTTAAAGAGCTCAGGACAGTAATTCAGTGTTGTGTTTTAGCTGCCATCTCAGTGTGTGGACTTTCCCTGGCTCCCTCTAGGCCCAGTAGCATTGACTGTCTGTTGGTTCCTTGTTAGTTGCTTCTCTTCTTCAGATCTTTAGGATTAAAATGCCTCTTGTCAGATCCTCTAGAAATTGAGATGTGAGCCACTTGGGAAGCAAACCAGTTGTGCCTGGGTATGGTGACACATGTTCTTAATCCCAGCACTAGGGAGGCAGAGGCAGATAGGCTTCTGTGGATTTGAAGCCAGCCAGGGTAAATAGACAATGTTTTAGTCACATCTTCAGAAGGTTCAAGTACCCCAAGTCTGCGCCTTCCTCAGTTCTCTGTATACTGTGCTTGTCCTGGCCCATCCAGTTAAGCCGAGACAGTCCAAATGTTGTAGCCCGCCACGTTCTACTGCACTGGCTGGCTTGCTAAGTAAGCTAACATAGCTTCCCAATGATTCCAAATTCTCCAATGATTTCCTGTTGACTTGAATAAAGTCCTAGCTTGTTAGCCCCACTTTATCTCAGTGGTTTTCAAATACATGTGTTTCCCTAGGAGATAATGCTTTTAAATTAATTTTTAGTGCAAAATAATGGGTTTCATTATGACAGCTGCATGCATATATTCTTTCTTCCTCTGTCCCTTCTCTATTAATTTCAGTTCACTCTTCCTCAAGTGGTCCTCATATCTCTTTTTAGGCTGTGTGTGTGTGTTCGCACATGTGCATGCATGTGGATGGCATAATTTTGTTATTTATAACTGGATAAAACTCCCAAGACATTTTGAGATGTTTCGAGACTTTTTGGTTGTCACAGTGGCACTGGGTGTGATAATGGCACATAATGAGTGGTTAAGGTCATGGATACCCTAAAACATTCTGTGGGGATACCCTAAAACATTCTCATTAACTGAGAATTATTCAGCCCTAAGTGCAACAACAACAAGGTTTTGAAGCCCTGGTCTAGGTGTCACCGTGAGTAGCAACCCCATTTTCCTTGTGCCTTAGCTGCATCTCATCAGTCCCTCCTCTACAGTAAGGCATGCCTTCTAAGACTTCATGTTTTTGTCCTTTCATTTGAAAGCCAGTCTCTGAGTGGCATCAAAGCCCAAGTGATTATTTTATCTTTTATTACAAGTCTCTTGGTCAGAGAGTTTCTTTCCTATGTGCCTTCCTGGCAGTTTGTGATTAGTTCCTGACTTGACAGGTGATATGTACAAAGAAAGGAACCCAGTTCACCGTCGATAACTGCCCTCTTGAAGCTCAGGCAATGCAGTACACATGCAGAAGAGACCTAGCACCTTAAGTATTTAATGTATCATGTGTTTATTTCTTAATGCTGATTTCCTAACTCTCACTTTCCCCATCTATAGATATCACACTTCAGTGGCTTATTCAACACTCAAAATCCCGGAGAAGCTGAGACCTCTTCTTCGTCTTCCAGTCCCCTTGGCTCTAACCTTAGAACTCCTGTCGTTCCTCTGAAGTACTTCCCAGGACATGGTCCTTCCTAAACCCAAGAAATTGCCTTTTTCAGAGTTTATTTCTCATGTGCACTGCTGAAGATGTGTATTCCTATCCTTCATAGCAAATCAGCTGGAGTTGTCATGATAAAAGTCAGCACACACTAAAAGGCTTCATATACGTGTCTAGTGTGTTGAGGCCTCTTTCCTTTCTATTTTAAACACCCACATTTTTGACCATCTTAATTAAGAAAATTGCATATTACCATTCTGGTCTTTCTGGGCCAGATTTTTGTATTGGTTTTCAGTAAATGTCTACCTATTTCATTACAGAGTCCAGTAGCTTCTACTACTGGTATGGACTTGATGCAGCATGGAATTTCTAGTGCCACCCACAGTATTTAGAAAACCTTTAAGCCTGACTGATGTGGGATACGGACATACTGTTTATCCCATCTCACACATGCATGTGAAATGTAGACTTACACTGTAGGAATAATTGGTCTGTCAGAGTTAACAGAGGCACCAGGTCAGAATAGTAGCTTCCTTACACTGGAGATTTCCTACCTGGTGAATTTTTAAAAACCTTCTGCTTTCTGAAACTCCTTTGTCAGCAGATAGCGTCTGGGGAGGTGGGAGGAGTCACAGCATGCTCTTTTCTATCTGTCCAGATCATTAGGTTTTTTTTTCCCCCTTTTAACACACTTTTTTAAAGGGATGGGAATTGAAGTTTTTTTTTTTTTTCTCAAAAGCTTTCATGAATTTAGAGCATTCTAGCTAATGTAATAAAACCCTTTAAGAATGTCCGACTTCATCTGAATCCACGTCTGTTCTTTGTCTCCAGGCACCCACCCTGTGCTGCTGCATGCCACCCTTAATTCCTGACTTTTTATATCTAGTCATGAAGGTGACTTTCAGCACAAAGGACACTTATAAACAAATTCTTATTTTTTTCTTACCAATGTAAGGTTTGGCACTCTTTTCACTGGTGCCACTAGACTTATTGATTGTGACAACTCTAGACCTGCCTGCTTTATCTAATGTAATCATGCGCAATGTCTACAGGTTGTTTGATGATCGGCCACACAGAGAACGGAGGAACCAATGCTGTTTATTGTTTGCTATGATACAGAGCTGTACAAAAACTTACAATGAACATATTTTGTAGCTTAGTGATCTCCACGTACATAAAGGGACATATTAATACTGGTTGACTTGTAAATTGATACTCATGCCGATGTAGTAGATAGACCCCATGCTCCCACCTGCTTATGTGTTGCTCACACTGTGTGTGATTTGTCTCTTATGTTAAGCAGCACCTATGTCAACAGTACATATTCAGATGTGTTGAGCACTCCAGGTGTAGTCAGTAGGAAGTTCTTTTACTGAGTACCGTTTTAATTTATAGACTGCCACGGCCTTAAGAACATTCTGGACAGATAACTGCACCATGTTGCACAGGCACTACTTGTTCTCTCCATTCTCATTCTTACTGAGTAGGACCTGGGCTGGAAAGTTCTCTTCTTATTCACGGAGGCAGGTTGCACTCTTCCTGAATTGGATGGGTGGTTTGAATAAAGGGATATTTAAACTTTGCTCCTGTAGCCCGACATGACTAATGGTCACTGTGAACCATTTCAAAGAATGTGGCAACTTGCTTATGCCTAAAAGGAGGGATTGGAACCAGAATGTTTAACTAAGCGGGGACTGCATAAGTTCTTGTTAATTGACCTATGGAAACCTTAATTTGTTTATGTGTCTTTCCATTGCTTTCCAGCATTTCAGGACATCTAAAAGCTACTACCAACATTTTCCTGTGCATAACCTCTGCATGTGAAAACCTAACAGTTACTGAACTTTGTAAATACGTAAATTTTTTATTTAGGTGTGGATGCATTTTTTGTCTGTTTACTGCTCCTCTCAGCTTTATTCAATAAACTTGCATTTTGAGGGTTGCATTGACAATTTTACCTTAAAATGTATCATGATGAAAAGACGCAGACCTTTGGACTCGAGTGGGAAGATAATCACTCTGGAAAGGGCTCCACAGACTGTGCTGGAAGGTGGCTGCCTCAGCTGGCCGAGGTGTTGATGGGATGAACTAGAAATAAACTTTTACAGTGTCTACAGAGTTGGTATCATGGTCCCCTCCCTTCTCTCTTGCTCGGAGAGGATTCTGTTACATATACATTGAGTGGCACTTGGTGGGCCGGTCCTGAGGAGTGAGTCTAGTCTTCACCAATGCTGGCCAGGCACTCTAATGTCACCGAACACACACTCTCTTCTTAGCCCCAAGTCTAGGACTTTTTAAAATGGTGGAGGCAAGTAAAGAGTTTTATCATCCAGTTTCTTTAAAAAAAGTTACACTGCCAGAAACTGAACCTAGGCTCTTGCGTAGTCTAGAGAAGCCCTCTACCACTGAGCTACATCCCAGCCTTAAAAAAAAAAAAAAAAAAAAATCAAAGCCATAATTAAGAAATTTCAAACATGTCTACTTCAGAGTGCAAATATTTTTATCCTCTGATATGCCGTTTTGGGGCTGAGGAGATGGCTTAGTGGATAAAGCACTTGCCTCCTAACCTGAAGTTGGGGTCCCCGGCAGTAGATGTTAGGCCCACAGTGTGCTTTGTCTGTAATCCCAGGACTGGATTCTGGCAGGGTAGAGAGGGGGCCATCAATGTGGCCACCTAGCCGCGCTGAGTGAGAGAGCTCTGGCTCCTTCTGAGCATACACTGCTTCAGGAGTTAAGGTAGAAAATGACTGCGGAAGATACCCAACATAAGCCCCGGAGCTCCGAGTGTGTACGCCTCCATACTCACACGCATGGGCATGTACATACACAGGCATGTTCGCCAAACACATGAAGAAATAAAAACACTGATTTTTTCGAAACTAATATTGTTATCATTTGGATTGTAAGCTATATTGAGTTTTGAAATGAGCCATTGTAGAAATGATTTAAATAAGTTAGGCTGTCGTACATACTGTCACTCTGTGTCACTGAGTGTGTGATTTGGCATACCTTTCACAAGAATTTACTATTGTCAAATTGATGGTAATAAGGAATGTGAGTCTGGTTAGTTCAAAAATGGAAAGTTTATTATTTTAAAGTGGTTGTTTAAAAGGTTTTGCTTTGTATCCCAGGCTGGACTCAAACTGAGGGTCCTCCTTCCTCAGCCTCGTGAGTGCTGGGAGGATGGGTGTGTGGCTCAGAACAGATCTCTAAAATTTGCCTTTTTGACTATGATAAGTAAATTGGGTGTTTTGGAGCATTGCTGCTTTAGTGTACTTTGTCTGGGAGAGTGACTTCCTTTTGCATCTGACATTGATTTGGTAACTGCATCCTCTCAGAAGGCCTGGAGGGTGGAAGCCTAAACGAGGTCCAGAAGATACCAATCTGTAACACCCTGCTGGCCAAGGACTCTGAAAACGTGCCACTGTGAGGAGACCGACCGTCCATCATGTTTGTTGTTTAAAATATCACTTTATTGAAAACTGAGTGTTCTTCCAGCAGTGCACACTTGTGAGTCAGGAGACTTAAGGAGAAAACTAGTCATGCAATCGGGAGCATTACAGACTTCCTCTTAAGTTGCTCTTCTAAGTTGGCAGGTGTTTCCTGTTGGTAAATATCCTCCAGAGAGTTCTATTTAAAATTGAGCTATTAATAAAAGTGGGTGCCCCTGTCATTGATGCCTCCTGTGTGTCATGGGGAAACAGAAACAGGTCAGTGACATTCTAGATAGAATGCAACGAGTGGAGTCAATGTAAGCAGTATCTGGAGTCACTGGCAAAAGGAAGGAATGTGGTGCAGAAGTCTCAGTTTAACATGCTAATGTAGCCTGATTTCGAAGAGTGTCATATTGGCACTTGGGGGAATGCCCCCTTTTCTTTCTCATTAACTGGTAGTATCCCTGGTGAGTTGCTGATGTCTTTTCCAGTCTATCTAATGAGGATTCCAACCCAGCTTCTTAGTGATTGTGGCATACTAGAGGTGAGGATACGCATACACACTCACAGCATTTGCCTAGTGACTATGTTAAGTGTTTTTTTATATGCCATCTACTTGAAAATACAGAAATATTTATTTTCCTCCACCTTGTTTTAATGGTGTAAGGGCTAATCACAGTTTACAGAACGATGCAGTGACGTGGATGAAAGACTTAAAACCTACAGGCTTATGTTTTTGGAAAGGCCTTTACAGTTGTATGCCCTTTTACTCCAAAGCTGTTTAGAACTAATAATAACACCTTGTAGCTGCTGTAGACTCAGGAAGAATTCATTTCAGCCTTTGAGAAACCTGGGACACTTAGAACTAATTCTTCCTTTCAAAAATAGGGGAGTGGGGGGTGGGGTGGGGGAGCCAAGTAGCTCTCTGGCTTCCCTTACATGGGAAGCAGAATAGTAGCCAGGCAGTTCATCTGTGACAGTGGTCAGCCCTCAGTTGTTACACAGTATGTCCCATACAATGGGTTTTCTGTTTCTTTGTCTTTTAACTTTATATCTATTTTTATAGCTTATTTCAATTCCCATTCTGCAAAACGAAATTCACATTGCTATTGTCTGTTACACCATTTGCCACAGTTCAGAGAGACTGAACATTTAAGTTGATTTCCCTTTGTGGGACAGGAGGGCTGGGGGAGGGGATGGAAGCTCACTATCATGTGTTTGTTTATTTTTGGGACAGTTGACTCACTGTGCTGTTCAACTGTCTTAGTCTTTTGGTCTCAAAGCAGTCCAGCCTTAGCATCCTGAGGAGGACTTCAGGCATTAAAAAGACCAGGCTGCCTCAAACTCACTCGAATCTACCTGCCTATGACTCTGAAGTGCTGGGATTAAAAGTGTTAGCCACCGTGCCTGTCTGAATAAGTTAACTTTTAATAGGCAAAGTTACTTGTTTCAGAAATTAACAGTTCACAGGAGATTGTCTTGGTCCCACTCACATAAAAGTCACTCCTGCCTGGCAGCACACCAGTTTATTTTCTTCTTCATGTCATTATTAGCAGGGCCTACTACTACAAGTTTTTGTTTGTTGGGTTTTTGTTTTGTTTTTGTAAGTGTATGAGAGAGTTTGTGGTAAGTATTGTTCATGTCTTAAAATGGGGAATATTTTGCAGCAGGGGAAACAGTGCAGGAACTAACTTAACAAGGTTACAGTTACAAGGCAGGATTCTGACTAGATTCTCAGCTGTGTCTTTGGAGCTGCACGGTAAAGCTGTACCTAAAACGGAAGTGACTTTTTCATGCTAGTCCTGAGGTACTCTTGTGAGAATGTATATGTATTTGGAAAAACCTATCACAAACCTTCCCATAATATCTCATTTGGAGCGGAGGCAGGAGGATTACAGGTTGGAGACAAACTGGGGCTACATAGTGAGATCCTGTCTTAGAATTTGTTTTTATATTTAAGGCTGAATATTCTGATTAGATAGAGTTGTCTCAATTTCATCAGCTACATTCAATCTGAGAAATCCTAGTCTAAAGGGACAGTCACAGATACTTCATCTTTAGTTTTTTTTTTTTAATGAAGATAAAATAGGAATACATGCTAGCGTTCTGAAAACCTGTTCTATTGGCACTTATTGTCAGTTGTGCCATGAAAAGCATTTTTCATAAACTAGCTGGTTTTCTATGGTTATTAGACTCGTCTTTTAAAATTAGGGCTTTTCTGTAATGTGAGAACAGTTGCTGTCATCAGTGGCTGACAGCTGACCAGAGTGCAAGCTACATTTCAGCTAAAATTTGCACAGAAGTAGCTTATGGAGGAAACAAAGCATAGCTTTAATGTCCATTTTCAGTTTGTGTTAGCTTCAGGGAGGCAGAAACTAGTAGTTCCGTGTCAAGGACTGGAATCAGTTGGTCTTATACAAGTTTATCCAGTCCAGTAACTTCTTCCCCCTCCCCCCTTTTTTTTTGTATACTGCTCAGGCCTTTGTATCTCACAAAATAAGCTCTCCCAACCCAAAGAACTTAAATTGTTGCTGGCTGCTCTGTTGTACCCTATCACATTGCAGGGACAATTCTGACCCCAAAATGGAAGGAGAATGGTCCAGGATTTACCTAAGTCCTCCCTGTCATTGCCTTCAGGTTGGTGACAGGCATTACTGATTTCGTTACTTCCCCTATTTTTTTTTTTTTTTTTTACTTTTTTATTTTTATGTTTTGCAAGTTTGATAGACACAGGGTATAATCTTAGGAAAGGCAAAACTTTTACAGGCGCTCCAAGTGTTGAAAGCCACAGCCCTTAAAAAACGAAATCAGTAACCTTAATTATAGGAATTAGCACTTGGATGGGATTAAACCCCCAATCTGCCCTACATTTCCAAGGTCGCCTCTGCCTAGCACTGCGATGAGATGATAGGACTGTCAGGAAAAGATGTTTAAATGGTTCTGATGAAAATGATCTGGTGTTAGTTCCCCCTCCCGCCTTGTTGGGATTGGATGTGATCTTGGAGTATTTTAGAAGTATTATGAATTTTTTTTTTCCAAGTTAAGGCGTTCCAATAACAAAACAAAAAATCTGGACATTTCGTGCGGTCTGGACCAGGGAGTCCCACTCCCACCAAGTTAAAAACCTTTCCTAGATATTCGTAAGTACTTCCTTTGCCTAAAGGCCCTGGCCCTTACCTTTCTCACACCTACTACTCCATACCTGGACGGGCTTTCTCCCATCCATCTTCTGTTCAGGGACACCATTTACCCGGGCTAGGGCGGGTCAGAGGCCATGTCTGTGTCCGGCTCCCGGAGCTCCCGTGCCGCGCTCCTATTGGCTGGAAGTTCTTTCCCCAAAAGCCAGAGCGACCTAGGCTCGCCACGCCAGCTAGACCAGACTCGGAACCGCCCAGGGGGCGTGGCCCAGTGGCAGGGCGGGGCCTTGCAGTCCGGGCGGCCTATAGAGCCGGAGGGAGTCCCCGGCCGCGCCCCTCGAGGCCGGGCCGGTGGAGGCCAATCCCCGGCGGCCGGCGGGCGAACGCGGGGCCAGGCGGGCCGGTCCCGTCCGCGGGGCGGGGGACAATGGACCAGTTCCTGGTGCGTCACGAGGGAGTTCCTTAAAGGGGAAGTGAGCGGGCTCCCGGCGGACGCGCGGGGAGGCGGTCGGCTGGGGACGCGCCCGGCGCTTCAAAATAATGCCCGCGGCGGACGCGCGACCATGCAATGGCGAGCGCTTGTCCTGGGGCTGGTGCTGCTGCGCCTCGGCCTCCACGCGGTGCTCTGGTTGGTCTTCGGGCTGGGGCCCAGCATGGGCTTCTACCAGCGGTTTCCGCTCAGCTTCGGCTTCCAGCGCTTGAGGGACCCCGACGGCTCGGGGCCAGTTGGTCCGCCCGGAGGCCCGGCCTGGCTTCATCGGCCAAGGCGCGGAACGGAGGGGCGGCTTGAGACCCCGCCAGAGCCGGGACCGACGCCGGGACCGGGCGTGTGCGGCCCGGCGCACTGGGGCTATGCCCTGGGCGGCGGTGGCTGCGGCCCGGACGAGTACGAGCGGCGCTACAGCGGCGCCTTCCCGCCGCAGCTGCGTGCCCAGATGCGCGACCTGGCGCGGGGCATGTTCGTCTTCGGCTATGACAACTACATGGCGCACGCCTTTCCGCAGGACGAGCTCAACCCCATCTACTGCCGCGGCCGGGGGCCTGACCGCGGAGACCCGTGAGTAGCCCGCGCGCTGCCTTCCGCCCCTCCGGGTCCCTGAGAACACACCAGGGTCTTTAAGGTCCGCAGTAGTCCGAGGTTCCTCCTCTCCTTACCCCAGTGGACTGCCATCCCCTTGATTCTCCCTGACCCTCCAAACTTCAGGACAGCTGTCCTTGTCATTTTCTGTTGCAAATGGGGAAACTGAGTCCCAGAGACCGGAAGGGACAATCACAGTATCCCTTGCTCCAGATAGACACATATCTAAGTGCTGGTTATATAGGTTTCCTTTGGAAAACTCCGCTTCAAAACGAAGCCTCCCCACTCCTGATCAGAATGCCACACCCAAAGCTTTAATAAGGTTAAGGAGCGGGTTCCTAGAAAGGGGCCATCTAGTGAGTTGGACGCCCGGATTGGGATGAGGCGTTAAGTGTTTCTCCTTTCCAGGGGCCGCAGCCTAGACTGAGGGGAGCTTATTGGCAGGAATGGTAGTTGCCTGGCCCAGATTGGCGATCTGGATACTTGAAGGATGATTTCTTAGGCGCAGAGTTGACTGACACCGTCATTGCTTGGTACCATCGTAAACACCAGTGGGGTGATGGTGCTGTCAGAAGGTCAACTAGTCCTCGCAGCCCACTAGCCACGTATGGGAAGGTGGAGTTCCGGGGTTACTCGAGTGGACTTCAAAGTCCAAGACAGCAGGACACCCAGCCAAGTTCCTCCTCCCTGAAGGGTGTGCGTTGCCACAGACCAAGTCAGGCTGGTTGGTGACTGTCGTGTTTCCCTCTCCTTAGATGGGAGTGGAGTTATTAGGTTGTTTGTTGTCTTGGCATTCTACATGGACACCCTTGGACATCTGGCATGTGCATTTCCCTTTACCTTATGGAAGCCAGGAAGGATTCTTAGTTTCAAAAAGGAAAGCTAAGGGCTGATGAGATGACTCAGCCAGTAAGGGCCCTTGGCACTGTGCTCAGACGGGAGTTTGATTCCCCAGGACCCACATGGAAGAAGGAGAAAGAACCGAAGAGACTCCTGCAGTTGTCCTCTGACCTCTACTCGCACTCCGTGACTCCCCCACACAGCTAGCTAGTACTCTAAAAGTGCAGGAAGAGCTATAAAAAGTGGGTTGGTTATCTGTAGATTTGTGTCTGAATTTGCAGCCCGATGAGCTTTAAGAGGGAGCATCTCACACAGAGGGCCTGGGTCTTTTCATAGTTGTAGCAGACTGATGCACTATGTATATGTATACGTCAGCCTTTGTATATGTTGAAAAACAAAAAACAAAACAACAACGACAAAACCAAAGCCTTCCTACTTTATTTCAGCAGTGTGGGGGAATTGAACACACGAAGTTCTTTATAGCTGAGCTAAATTTCAGTCTTTTTTTTTTTCCTTTTTTTTTCTTTTTTTTTTTTTTGTTTTTCGAGACAGGGTTTCTTTGTGTAGCCCTGGCTGCCCTGGAACTCACTTTGTAGACCAGGCTGGCCTCAAACTCAGAAATCCGCCTGCCTCTGCCTCCCGAGTGCTGGGATTAAAGGCGTGAGCCACCACGCCCGGCTTATTTTCTCCCAGTTTCTTTGGGAGGCGGGGGGGGGGGGGGGGGATAGTTATGTGAAGTAACATCGGTCCTTTTTGGGATTATAGGAAGGGAATGAGATGTTTCACTCCTAAGAGACACAGGAGAGACTCCATACCTATGGTTGTTGTTTTCTTCAATTCCAGCCTTCACCCTTCCCTCTTCTCCCCTCCTTTTCCTTCCCCTCCTCTTCTCTCCCCTTTCTTTATCTTGTGAGAACAAATTTCATTAAATCTGAGAGGGGAAACTGAAAAATCCCACTAGTTATTTTTAGTAGATCTTTTCTGTCAGTTCCTGTCCATATGGCAGCACATTTCTCTCTCTCTCTCTTTCTTTCTTTCTTTCTTTCTTTCTTTCTTTCTTTCTTTCTTCTTTCATGTAGCTGCAACTTAAGCATATACCTATTTTGGATGTTTTTAAATTATTATTTTACAAAGACAATATTTTTGTTTGTGTACCAAAAGTCAACCAAAGGTTGACAGTTGACACCAAGACATAGAAAAGGTTTGAACATCTGTTAATGACCACTCTTAACCTCCCTTGAATATTTTACAGGGCATTTCTGGGCCATTCCCAACTGAACCTTGAGCACAGCATCAGCTATGTTCCCGTCCATTATACCTCATTGTCTTTCTCTTTTCTTCTTTTTCTCTGGACTAGGAACTGCTCTGCTGATGGACGGGCTTCCTTGGAAAGTGGCTCTTCCATACTCTCTTCTTTCCTTCTTCCTTCGGTCTGCTGGTCTGTTAGTCTTTCTGTCTTCCTTTCATGCTAAGGATTGTTCCTAACGTAACCAGGAGTGTTCCATTAAAAGCTCCAGCTGCCCTAATAAGCCAGGCTTGGCCACTCATCCCAAGGTACCAATTAAAGAGACAATTACTGACACAAGGCAGAGTAAAGAGTCTTAATTAACCTCCTGGGAAGAGGTACAAATACAGGGGTCCTGCTCCCCTTGAGTTGGGGTTCAGGGACCTGCCATGAGCCCTACGACCAAGTAGAGGAAGGATTGGTGCAGAGTATGAGAGATTAAGAAAGCTAAGCAGTTTGGGTGGACTTGTGGTCTTGGCCATTATGGTAACAGCTCAGGTCTTACAAGGTGAGCCTGTTAACTAGGAATAGTGTCACTTTGTTCCTAGTTGTCATTGCCTAACTGAGGGGCCAGTTCTTGTAAGATGACTTGCTTATACTGCCTCATAGGTAATTGTTCTCATCCTTTGGAGTCTAAAGTAACTACAGGTTTTAGACAATGCCTTCAGTTTCATAGGAAGGAGAGAGGGTAGACAGGGTCTCTTGAAATGATTACCATGTCCATGTGTAGTGGTGGGGGTTGGGGCTCTTTGACAAAGTGAAGTGATGGTGGTTGATTAAAGTTGTTGGTCCCACTGGCATCTTGGGGGATGTAGGTTTTTGTTTTTGTTTTTTGTTTTTTGTTTTTTTTTTTGAGACCTATGATAATTTGTGGGTTGCTTTGGCTGTACACTGGCAGTTTGTACAAGTTGAAGTCCAGTCTCTGACTGGGATGATGTCTAGCACTTTGGGGCATTTGACTTGTGGTTGGCAAGCCTTTGTGAGAGAGCACTGGGACTTTGTGGCCTTGACTCATGCTGGCCAACAAGGAACAGAAAGCTTAACTTCTTTTTTTTTTTTTTTTCCTGTCCCTGTTCTGTACGGTATAGTTCTCTCATGCTTTGGTATTTTTCAGAGTGTTTCAGGCCTGTGCTTTGTCATTGTGTTGAATACATTTCCCAAATAAAATGTGGGGGGAAAAAGTCTTAAATACTTTTATTTCTGATAATGAGACTCGCCCATTCCAGATTAAGTGGTCTGCTACTAAGCTACCTTTGTCCCTTTTCAAAATTAGCCTTTGCAGGCCGGAGAGATGGCTCAGCAGTGAAAAGTGCTTGTTTCTCCCTCTTACAGAGGGCTGGAATTTGTTTTCAGTACTCAGAACCACGCAATACCCGACCTCCAGGTCTAGCCTCCCCGTGGATGCTCATACACATGTGCACGCATGCACACACATGCACATTTATACACACACAAAGTAAAATGTTATTTTGAGGTCTGGGGATGTATCTCAGTGGTAGAGTACTTGCCTAGTGTGTAGGAGGTCCTTAATTCAATACTATGCTCCAACCAGTAAAAAGTAACAACAATAAAAATGTTTTGAGGAAGAGTCCTCAAATCTTAGGATTCTTCTGCCTTGACCCACAATAATTACAAGGTGCACTTTTACCATGCCCAGAAAATGCCTTTAGGATTTAAAAAAAAAAAAATCAAATATGCTCATTAAGGCAGGGTCTCATGTAGCACAGAGTAAATAGGTAGCAGAGGGTGACCTCTGCTGAACAGCCTGCGTTGTATCCTCAGTGCGGTGGTTACAGAAGCATGCCTGGCTGTGTCGTTTCTTTAGTCACATCCTCTTGATGCTTATCTTGATAGACACGGACCCTGTGTTGTTGAGTTAACGTGAAGTAGATGGATCTTGAACCCTATAAAAATAGCCAGTCTCTATCTAGCTTCCAAGTACTGTTGGGTTGTAGAATCCAAATTCAAACCTTTGAGTAAATAATTGTAGATATTTCTGTGATCTCGTGGATGACACCTGGGACTGTGCTTGATCCAGCTAACTCCCCAAACCATATTCTCCCAACAAAAAGAAAATGCCAAGTGACCAGATAAAATATTGGTCCCCAGACATAGCTAGCTTAAGATAGCCACTTATCTAAGTGCTAGTTAGGTAGGTTTCCCTTGGAAAACTTGTGCTTCGGAACGAAGCCTCCCCAATCCCTATCAGGATGCCACACTCTTAGCCTTGGGCTGGGGCTGAGGTAATTGGGTAAGAGGGCACTATGAAAGTGTGAACACTTGAGTTAGATTTCCATAGCAAGCTCCTATAAATCTGGGTGTGGCTACTCTTTTGTAACCCAAACACTGGCTAGGGTAGAGTCAGGAGGATTGCTGGGGTTTGCTGGATATCTGGTGAGTTCCAGGCTCTGTGAGAGACACTGTCTCTAGGGAGTAAGATGGAGAGAGAGACGACAGCTGAACACTCAGAATCCTACTCAGACCTCTTACCTGAAGAAATGTGAACACCTTCACACTCATGCAGGTGTGTGTGTGTGTGTGTGTGTGTGTGTGTGAGGTGGCCTCCTAGAATTTCTCTTAAAGACATCTTTCAGAGTCAGGCTCAAGGCTTGCTTGAGCTGTGGAAGGTCATTCTCCTGGTTCGCTCCTTTCAGGTTTGACCCCTTTCTGGTGAGCCTCCATTCTGGCGTTAACTTTGTTTGAGAATTGAGCACCGTGTATATTTACCTTCCTGTCCTGTCCTTCTCTCTGGATTACTAAGTCCTTGAGTGTGCAGGCACTGTTTGTTGTATTATCTTTCTTCCCACAGAGAACAGATAAAGTTTCTGTTACAGGTTGAGTAAATGTAGCACTTTTCCCCCACAACCCCTCTGCTTGATTTTATTAGCTACAGAGTCAAAGATTTTCAGGCAGGCACCATCTTCTCCACCATCTTATTCTTCCTCTCCTCCCCCTCCTTCTCCTTTTTTCTTCCTCTTTTCCTCCTCCTCTCCTTCTCCTCTTCTTTCCTCCTTCTGTTGGTTTAGAGGTAGTGAGGTAGGTGACTTCCAAGTGTCGCCTTGGACGATTGCAGGAGTGAGTTGAGCGTTCATTCACATCAATGGCTTTGGAGGAAGTTGAGATTTTACCAGCTGCTTCACGGGACCCCTTGTACTCTTGATTTTTGTACTGAAAGATTGACTTCCTCAAGAGCTGTTGGGTGAGACAGGACGACACTAAGCATGTCCAAGAGCAGAGCTGTGTTATCTGTTGGAAGGGCTGACAGATGGAAGCAGGACAATGTTATGCTGTTGGGTCAGGACCAGGTGTTTTATTGAATCTATTTTTTTCCCTCATTCTCTACTCTCTTCCTCCTATTTTGATGATTTCTGTTATTAATTTTTTTTTCTGATTCGTGGTCTTGTGTAATCAAAGAACTTGATACCCTTCTGCCCGAGTCTTCTGAGTGCTGGTATTATTTGGTAGAAAGATTTCAAAATGCTCTTGTGAACATTCTAGATCTCTAAGTGGATTTTCTGACTAGAGTAGAGCTATCACAGTTATTACAAATACATTTTAAAGAAAACCTACTCTGCTAACAGTTGCCAGTTTGTTACTGACTCTTTGGCTAGTGTTCTTGAGGATTTATAGTTTTGAGGGGAAGGTCAGTGTGAAGCTTCAAACCCAGGGTCTTAACATTCGAGGCAAGCGGTCTACCAGTGGCTGTGAACCCAGCTCTTCAGTAGTTGAGCAGTGTCCCTTCTATGTGTGGACTAAGAGAAAAAGCACAGTAAACATGGAAAGGAACAACATGGTTGCTAACAATTGCTAGTACCTACCATGGGCCCTGGGCAGGCAGCTGTGGAGGGTGCCACTTTCCATAGATGAGGGGATAACTCAGGAGAAGGCCTAATGCCAGGTGATAATGGGGTTCTTGTTCAGCCCTATCAGTTGGGATGCTAAGCAAAATGGGGTTTTCTGGTGAGTCGAGTGTTTGGAGCTCTCTGTTTCTGAGCAGCGTAGGCCTGTAGTTAAATATTTAAACCCAGCCAAGTGTTCTTGAGGACTTGAATGTGAGGCTGTCTGCTTTGAGTCCCCTGCAACCCTTGGCAGATCCTGTGTGCTTGGCCCTGCCTCTGAGAGACCTGAATCCATAATGCTCACCCTGAGAGCACCTTTGGCATCATGTAATTTTTTTTTTAAGAGAATCAAGTAAAAGAAAGAAGTGCAGTTTTCCAGTGATGCTGTTGGGTTGCTGTGATTCCTACAGAACCCGCTCCGGGCACTTGTTCTTTGCTTCCCATTGTTTGTCTTCCATTAAGTGCCCAGCACACACAAAAGAGAAGCACTGGAAGGTCCAAATAAAAGGGGTCAGATGCAGAAGCTGTTTATGCTTGCTTCTTCATGTAAGTTCCATTTCATGCCGAATGAAGCCCGCCCACCAGGGCTGTGTGTATGCGCACACATGCATGCCGTGGTGCTGTGTACAGGTGAGGGTAGTGTGTGGGAGTCAGTGCTCTCTTTTTACCATTTGGGTTCTGGTTCTGAGAGTCAGCATCAAGGGCCTTTCCCAGCGAGTCATCTTAGCAGCCCCAGGAGGCCTTCTAGAGAGATGCAGCAGACCAGGCCATCCAGAACTGTGGGGTGCTGCCCTTAAAAGTTGTTCATAGGGAGGAAGTAGGGCAGGGACCCTGAGATGTGCCAGGGCAGGTGGCATGCAGAGAAGGCGGAGGACGCCAGATGTGAGTGAGGCTGTGGCTAGAAATGAAAGAAGGGCTTTCTTACTTTGGTCTCTAGCAAATGAGATCATTAAGTAGTTGACTTATTTCTTCTTTTACTATCATTTTGTCTTCCTTTGAAGCTCTGTAACAGTTTTCTGGCTTTGTGGTAACAGGGCAGCGAACAGTCAGTGAAGTCGGGATGTGAACCTCAGCTGCACCGGGTCCTGTTCACTGTTGGCCCAACCTTCCCGGGTGCAGTGGTTTTCATTGCGTCATAGTTTGAGCAGTGAAGAAATACCAGGTCATCTGGCAGGATCCCTCTGCAGTTCCTAATGATTGTGAAATTAAGAGTTGTGAAGTTAGACAGGGTTAAAGATCTGTCTCAGAGAGTGAGTGGCTTGTCCATCTCTGGCATTCCCCTGGGTTTTCCAACTACGGCTCTATCCATGTCTCTGCTGTCCTGTAGCTGCTCCTCCTGTGAGCACAGGCACTGCTGCTCTTGAGCGAGGAGGCCTTATTTACCCTGCCGTCTGCCCACAGCTGCTTTCTGGATCATAGGCACAGCTCTAGTTTCTCATGAGGGTTTCCTTTTATGGTCGTTTTTCTGTTTCACTTTAGATGAAGAGTGCCTTTGTTTAATTTTACTTCTTTCTTTTTCAGTTCCAATCTGAACATCAATGATGTCCTAGGGAATTACTCTCTGACTCTGGTTGATGCCTTGGATACATTGGCAGTAAGTGTCCAGCCTTTTCTTCTTTAATTAAGATAAGTAAGATGCAGCGTTTGGGGCCCTGTTGTATTTCTTCATGTCCCTAGGAATGGGAGTTTGGGGCAGTGCTATACTCAGAAGACTTTGATGAGTTATTTATTTTAATGGCCTTTATGGGAAGGCTGTGAGGGGACATGTGTCCTTCCTTTAAAGGTAGAGAAGAAGAAATGCATGGCTAGCTTTTAGAAAACTTTTTTTTTTCTCCCCTTAGCTATCCTATGCCCTAACGGAGTCTGGAGAATTTAGTTACTATTTAGTTAAAATTAGGATCCGAAGGAGGTGTCAGATGACCTGAGATTTCGTCTTTGCTCAAACTCTGACAGACAGTGAAAACTTATGTATCCTGGAAGGTGGAACAATTAGATCACAGACTGTATTAACTACTTTCCTGTTGTGATGAAACACCAGGGCCAAGGGCAAGTTCATGGAGAAGAGTTTATTTTGGCTTAACAGTTCCGTAGGGTAGCCCTCAGTGGTGGAAAGGCATGGCATGGTGGCTGGATCAGGAGGCTCGATGTTCAGTCATGTTTTCCTCCACAGACTGCACCTTCTAGAGGTCCCATAAGGTCCCCAAACAGCACCAGCAACTGGGGACCAAGTGTTCCAGTACATGAGCCTACAGGCCCATTTCTCATTCAAACCACTATATGCACCTTCTAGCCTCTATGTCTCTCTCTCTCCCAGAAATCAGGTCACACCTTCCTGCCACCTTTTCTCTCTTGGACAGAGTTTAAAAAAACAAAAACAAAACGGATACTGTACCTCTCAGTGGCTTCTCCTCCTGCAGCTAGCTGCAAGATAAGTTTATGCTCCTCCTAAGCGCCTGTCTCTGTGCCTGTACATAGACCAGACTACGCTAAATTATGAAGTATGAAGCTTGCCCCAAACCCTAAGAGCCTTTAAGAATCAGCACTTGTGCTTGTTTTCTGCAACTTCATGGTCCAGTCTCTCCTTTGAGGACCCCGTCCTTCTCTGCACACGCATCTCTCTCTCCTAACTGCACTCTCACTTTAAATCATGGCTTTAGCTGGAAGGATCTCTCCTAACGGTTCATTCTGAAGGGTCATTTTCTGTTAGCTCCTTTTTAGGAATCTGCCATTCTTCTCTTTAGCTTGTAACACAGTACTTCAAGAACAAAATCCGGAAGATTTCAGGGTCAGAAGCTACCCTAAAGTGCTTCTAGCTACTGACTTCTCAGGGGTGTCTGTGCAGGGTGCCTTCCTATGCATGTGGCCGTCTCTGTAGACTTCTGTTATTTCCTGCTTCTTGGTGTTGGCTGTTGTTTTTGATGAGGTCTACCAAGCTTCATCCTGCTTTTACACTCCTTGTCCCTCATCGACCTTTGGAAGCTGGAGACCTTGAAACTTAAATGCAAGACATGTCCTGATAAGCCATACTGGGCGTGTCAGGCTCTCATGTACTTCATGGCACAGCACCACAGAGCATGGGTTCCAGGGGATATCCCCAGTGCCCTGCAGTCTCCTTAGTAATTTCACAAACTCTCCTTTGTTCTCTCTGAGAAGTCTTTACCATTAGAAAGCCATTAAATCTTATATCAAGTCCTGTATTTAATAATTTTTCTGATTCCTTTAAATGTCACCAAGAAATGTTTAAAGCTGTCAGGTAAGAGTTGGAATTGGGTAAGGTAGCTAAGTTTATACCACGCTTGTCTTGTGGTTTGCTAGTAGTAGAGTTGCAGGACTTGGGAAGAGCTGGAGGTAATGTTGTATGCCTTCATTTTATGGATGGCAGAAGAGGCCTGGGCCTTGGTTCTGGTGAGGCTGCTGGGTTTCCTTCTAGGCTCTAGTTGCAGAGCACTTTCAGTTTCCCAGTATTTCCTTCTAAAGTGATTGCTGCTCCATTAAGTCTCCACCATCACTTCTGAGAATGTGCCCAGACAAGTAAATGCAGCGTAATTAGTGCTAACGCTGGAGCTGTGAGGGGGAGGCTGAGTGGCCGGCTGTTGGGAAAGGAGAGTCAGGAGGTGCGTGGTGTGCAGCTTAAGCAAGCTCAGCCTCCCTCCTGAGCACACCTGCTCATCCATTATGTCTCTACCCCTTGCTTGCTAAGGACAGAGATGCTATCATTCCTATTTGTTGTACTCTCCTCCACACCTGACAGTAAGTGGTACATAGTAGGACTGCAGATTTTTGTTTAAGTGAATATTTTCACTTAATAAATATTTTCACAAAATTAATAACCTAATTTTGTCCAAAATCTATTCTAAGGGTATGCCCTTGAATAGTACAGTTCTCAAACAAACTGGAGAAACTCTGACTGTTAGAGAGCCACGTCACACAACAACATTTTATTATTTAATTTTTATGTTGGGGTAAAGAAGGGATTTAAACAAATTAAGAACGTTTATTTAGTACTTATACATACTAAGGACACACACATATATACCAGTAAATAAATAAGTGGAGAAATGGATAATAACATCAAGGAGAAATGACTCTTCAGACATTCCTCCTTTGGGGTGTGCCTTATTTCTCACAATACTGATTGCTATGTGTTTCTCAAGTCATATTTGCTTGGGTATAGAGCAGACTCAAACTTTCTGTTTGCAATTTTCCTTTTTAAAAGATCATGCAATCTTGTTCTGGTTGCATGCAATGGTCAGGAGACTCTTTTCCCCTAGGGGTTCTTGCAGCTTATCTGCAAACGTCTGTTGAAAATGCTAACAAAAGAGAAACCTCAACTTAAGGAACACGTGAGAACTGAGCCAACACACTAGCATGCTCAAGACCAGCTATTCTACTCTGAAAAACCGCAGAAATAGGTCTGTTTCCTCACAGATGGTCTCCAAGAACAGCATCTGGTACACCTGCAAGGTTAATGTGATCTCAGATCAAGCTGGGGAAGGTGATGAAATCTAGGCACACCAAAGTACACCCTGTAAGGTGCCTCATTAGATAGCCAGTGAGCACAAAGTAACCAGGGCTCAGAATCGCATAGGCCTGAGAAAGGCTGACTGGACAGAGGAGGGGATCTCAGAATGTTGAAAACGCTGAAGTACAGCTCCAACCTCTAATTCCAGCACTCTGGAGACTGAGGCATAAAGATGGTCACCAGTTGGAGACTCTGCCTCAAAGAACAAAATACTCACCTTATGTGTGCAGAGCCCCAGTCCACCAAAAGAAACAAACATGCACACATGCCTATAAGCACATCACTTCAGGCTGAGGCAAGACTGCTACAATGTTAAGGCCTTCCTGAACTTTATTGTAGAGACCCTGTCTCAAAACTTAAATAAATAGGGCCAGGAAGATGGCTCCGTAGATAAGGCTACTTGCTACCAACTTTGACAACTTGAATTTGATCCCTGGAACCCAAATGGTAGGAGAGAACCAACTCCTACAAGCTACACAAGCTGTCCTATAACCTCCACCGACAGGCTGTGTCATGAGCACACACACACATATATAAGTACTAAATAAACGTTCTTAATTTGTTTAAATCCCTTCTTTACCTCAACATAAAAATTAAATAATAAAATGTTGTTGTGTGACGTGGCTCTCTAACAGTCAGAGTTTCTCCAGTTTGTTTGAGAACTGTACTATTCAAGGGCATACCCTTAGAATAGATTTTGGACAAAATTAGGTTATTAATTTTGTGAAAATATTTATTAAGTGAAAATATTCGCTTAAACAAAAATCTGCAGTCCTACTATGTACCACTTACTGTCAAGTGTGGAGGAGAGTACAACAAATAGGAATGATAGCATCTCTGTCCTTAGCAAGCAAGGGGTAGAGACATAATGGATGAGCAGGAGTGCTCAGGAGGGAGGCTGAGCTTGCTTAAGCTGCACACCACGCACCTCCTGACTCTCCTTTCCCACAGCCGGCCACTCAGCCTCCCTCGCAGCTCCAGCGTTAGCACTAATTACGCTGCATTTACTTGTCTGGGTTTAAAATATGGTTTTAAAATATGGTTGAAATCAGATCATTTCCATGTCGGTTAAACTATAGCATTTGTGATGGTTTTGTCCTTTCAGAAGGGAGTAACACACTGTGGTATTGTATCTACACATGTCACATAGTAGCCTTAATTTTTAAATTGGACATAGAACTGATAGTTTGTATATTTTGTTTTTGTATCTTAAGTACTCATTTATTTTTCTGTACATGTGTGTACATGCTTGTGTGTGAGGGCAAGCATGTGCTACAGCATTGGCGTTGAGATCAGAGGGCAAACTGTGCTGTCTTTCTACACGGGTTCAGAGACCTGCACTCAGGTCATCAACCAGACTTGCATGACAAGCATTTTACCTCCAGAACCAGTTCCCAAGGCCTACGTCACTGATTGATGCTGTTTTATTAATACCGCTTCTCAGAATCCTCACAAATCTGTATGGAAAGCAAGATCAACTAGGTTTGCAGATGTCTTGGATTTATTTAACTTTCTGACTTATTTTCTCCCATTCCACAACTTTTTAGTAACTGTCTACCTTGTAAATAAAGGTCAGCTCAGAGCTTGGAGGAGAGGGGAGTGGGAAGACCAGACATCCCAGGGATTGGCTCTGTGCGTGTTGTTCACACAGTTGTGCCACTTGGAGATTGGACCCTTGAGAGAGTGGTAGGACACAGGCTTGCTGTTTGTCCTGGAGTAGCATGTGAGAAATGACATTTTGGTTTCTAGTCCCACTGTGGCAATGCCATGGGCAGTACAGACACATAGACATAGCAGCTGGCTGCCGCGTCAGTGTCAATTTCAGGCTGCTGTAATATTTTGTGTTCCTCTGTTTAAAGATAATGGGAAATTCATCCGAGTTCCAGAAGGCAGTCAAGTTAGTGATCAACACTGTTTCATTTGACAAAGATTCCACAGTCCAGGTCTTCGAAGCTACGATAAGGTAAATTAACACAGGAAATGATTGGAGACTTTGTGTGTGTGTGTGTGTGTGTGTGTGTGTGTGTGTGTGTAGGTAAGGGATTTAATTCCCCTGAGGGTATTTTCACCAGAGTCCGCATGGGTATGGACTCCACGTGTATTATTTATGTTCATTTTAGTGTAGTATTTATGGGAACTTGTCGGGTTTTTTTGTTTGTTTGTTTGGTTTTTTTTTTTTTTTTTTTTTTTTTTTTTGGTTTTTTGAGACGGTTTCTCTGTATATCCCTGGCTGTCCTGAAACTCACTTTGTAGACCAGGCTTGACTCAAACTCAGAAATCTGCCTGCCTCTGCCTCCCAAGTGCTGGGATTAAAGGCGTGCATCACCACCGCCCGGCGAACTTGTAGTTTTGATGTGTATATGACATCACAGTTTGAACCGCACAGAAATACACTTACAGTGGGTACATAACAGAGACACCCCTCAGATGCACTTCCACCGACTCCATTCATGTCCTTTCTAGTTTGCTCATTTACTGCCTCCAGAACCTCATTCATGTTTTTCATGGAGTTTTGCATTTCTCTACTCACGAAAATCCACTGCTTGCTGTTTGGATGTCTTTTCTTCTTGTATGGTTTTCATTTATTACCCACTCGTTGCTAAATATGGTGGACTCAGCCTATACCCAATTTTGTGCCTGAATTTTTTTAGGGTGAAATGCTGACTCTTTTCTGTTTTACTAAATTATATTATACACAGCCATCCAGATCCAGATTTGAAATTGAAGTTATGAAGTTATTTATTCCAAAACAAGAAAAAGATAAATCGTTTGTTTGAAAAACGTTGCCGTCCTTTTTAGACAATTGCGATGGGACATTTATATCTATACAAGGCCACAAATCTAAAAGGGTTCATCAGTGTCCTGGCAGTCAGTCCTGCAGAAGTTACATAGTTCCTCTTCTTAATGCCTAAGATTAAGAAGTTAAAGCTTTAGGTGGTATCCTCAGTTGTCTTGAATGACTGATTCCCCTTCTTTTTGTCAGCAGTGCAGTGAGCTGAGAATCAGTTACTTAGAGCCAGAGAGAACTGTAGCAAGATGCTGAGTCAGGTCCTTCTGCTCCAGGCAGCTTGGACCCTGAAAAGGAGAGTCAGGTTTTATCTTTGTAAACTGGATTCTGTACACTTGTAAGAACATGCTTTTGTTGTTGTTGTTGTTGTTACAATTATTATTATTTCCTGCTCTTAGGGTTCTGGGAAGCCTCCTTTCTGCTCACAGAATAATAACTGATTCCAAACAGCCCTTTGGTGACATGACAATTGAGGATTATGATAATGAATTGTTGTACATGGCCCATGACTTGGCTGTGCGGCTCCTTCCAGCCTTTGAAAACACCAAGACAGGGATCCCCTATCCTCGGGTAAGTGACAGGTTTGTTTCATTGTTTTGCTGTTTTTGAGAACTGGTCTTGTGTCATGTAGCTCAGGCTGACCTTGAACTTGTGTATTTTTTGCCTCAGACTTCCAGGTGTTGCATTGCAGGCATGAGTTACCAGATCTGGCTGCCTTGTTCCTTTGTGGTTCACAGTTCACTGTGTTCTTGAATTAAGACTTATAAAAGGGATGGGCCTGGGTTTAAGAAGGGAGCTATGTCCTTGGAGGGGATTTGGTCCTAAACATAATGTCATTTCTAAAAAATCTGCATTGGTGTTCTGCCTGCATGTCTGTGTGAGGTAATTGGAATTACAGACAGTTGTGCACTGCTTTGTGGGTAGTGGGAATTGAACCAAGGTCCTCTGAAAGAACAGCCAGTGTTCTTAACCACATCTCTTTCACCCCATAATATCAAATTTTAAAACTTCTTTCAGCATTTGCTGAGTACCTTCTGTGTGGTAGACACACACTAATAGAGCAATTAGCCTTTTGCCTTGAAGAACCATGTTCACTGTTCATGTGTGGTTTGATTTTCTCTTACTAGACAGTATAGAGAATGTTTCTTCATTTCTGACTTGGATATATTTCCCAAAGATCCTCATGTGTTGGAAGAGCTCAGTGAATGTTCATTTGAATGCTTCAAATGCCTGTAAGTGAAGCCTGTAGAAACAGCCAATTAGATGCTAAAGTGAGATTGTATATTTGTGGCATCTTATTTAGCAAGCCAAATCACTCCTCTGGGAATTGTGTGAGCCTTCGTGGTAAGCAGGGAGAAATGCCAGACCACAGGCCCTCCATGATGTAACTGGCTGTCATACTGGGCTGAGCTGCTGCCTCTGTCCCAGTCTACCAGTTGTTTGTGTTTGCTGAGGAGTTGTTAGACACTCCTTGAAGTTTAGAAGCCATTTATAGCTTGTAATTGTGTGTAGCCTCATGGTAGTGTTACTTCTGATGTTGTGATGAAACACCAGGACCCGAAGCGATGTGACAGAAGAGTGTATTGTAGCTGATGGCTCCAGAGCGAGAGTAGGAAATGTCAGTGAAGGACTGGCACAGGCAGCAGGAGCGGGGACTGACTGGTCTCATTTCACACAGGAAGCAGAAAGAGTGAACAGGAAGTAGAACGAGTGAGTGATCAGGAAGTAGGATGAGGCTATAAACTCTCAAAGCCCACTCACTCCCATTGATGCACTTCCTCCAGCAAGGTTGTATCTCTTAGAGGTTCTCTAAACCCAGGCAACAGCCCCACTGTTCAAATACATGAGCCTTTGAGGGACATTTGTATTCAGAACACCTTTGAGCTTGGTGCTTCTGTAATCTTGAAGGATACTTGGCAGAAAGAGATGGTTTATGAGTAATGTCATAATAAGATGACAGACTCTGTTCTTACTGTGTGTGTGTTGGTTGAGTGTGACATGACAAGTGGTGACTGAGTCACAGTGAGCCTGGGCCATTAGCTGAGTGTCATACTCATGGTGTAACTTCTCAGCACGGTGAATTTTTAAGTTTTCCTATAATTTTCTCTCTCTTTCTTTTTTTTTTTTTTTTTTTTTTTTTAATTGAGATCTTGCTATGAGCTGAGGCTGTCCTTGAACTTGCTCTGTAGTCAGGCTGGCCTCCAACTTATGACCCTTCTGCCTTGGCCTCTCAAGTGCTGGGGTAGCTGTTTAACACCCTTAGGGTTTCCACACCACCTTTGATTCTTCCCACTGCAGGTGAATCTGAAGACAGGTGTTCCTCCTGACAGCAATAATGAGACCTGCACAGCGGGGGCCGGTTCTCTCCTGGTGGAATTTGGGATTCTGAGCCGACTGCTGGGGGATTCCACTTTTGAGTGGGTTGCCAGACGAGCTGTGAAAGCCCTCTGGAACTTGCGGAGCAACGATACAGGATTATTAGGTGGGAGTCCCCCTCTGCTGTCAGTTGGTTCCTACAGCCTTTGGTCCCCTTTCCTCCTCCTTCCTTGAAGCTCTGCACAATACTTCGTCTTCCCTGAACCACTGGATCTGAAAATCCAACAGCCATTGGTGCATAGTGAGTTCAGCTTCTTCACATAGCCTTTTGCTTAGTGTGAAGTTTTAGGGGTTGATGGAAGATAATAATAGTTCAGCTGTTAAGAGCCCCTCAGTTTGGATCCCTTGGTATATTCCACTGGAAATTATTGTTAATAGAAATGCCATAAAAAGAACTGTCTCAGAGGCAAACTTTATTGCTTTCAATATAAGGTTCTAAAAATACAGGAATTTACCATTTCCTTAAAAAAAAAGAAAAGAAAAAACAATCCAGTAGTGCAAGCCTAGATGAAACATATATTAGATTTTTTCCCCCTTGAGAATATTTAGCCAAGATATTTAAAACTCATTATAGAAGGTTTTAAGCATTAGTAGTAGACATAATAACAAATAATATCCTCTATGTATTCATCATGGTGTTCATCTTTGGTAGCTACTCATATTTTGGTAACTCAGTGTTGTTTTAAGATGGGTTTTTAACATCATAAAATTGTCTTATTGGGACATATTTTCTTTTTGGCATCTGGAAGTAACTTGGTTGTTTGGGGACCATATTGGGTTATTTATAATAGGTTTTTAAAAGTAATTTCTGTCTTCTGAAATTCATCTGCAAACTTTCTACAATGAATAGCAACAGTACAAATAAAACCTCTCAGGCTGAATGTGGTGACACACCTGTGAATATAGCACTCTGGAGGCTGAGGCAGGGCTTAGGGTGAGTCTGAGGCTAGCCTGGGCTGCAGAATGAGACCTTGTCTCCACATGGTTGACTGCTTAGTTTTCAGGAGGCCCTCTCAGCCTGTCATGAGTTAGCTTTTGTGGCTTTCCATATTACACACTACTGATAGAAACGATGTTTCTATGCTGGATGCACGTGGCAGAGCAGTCTAATGTTTCCAGGTTGTTGCCTTGCTTTCATAGTTTCCACTTTTCAAAGCTATACATTTATTTTTCCCTATAAAAGTCTTGCTTTGTAGCATGTGACCTCCACTCTCTGTGCAGCCCCAAATGCCCTTAACCTCCTCACCGTGTACACCTGTGCACTGCCATGTCTGGCTATTTTTTGTGGTGTTAGAACTCAGGTCCTTGTATGTGTTAGGCAGCTCCTCCACCACTGACCTTATATCCCCAGTGCTGACCTTTTGCTTCTGTAAGCATTATTTTCAGGACAAATTCCAAGGAATGAGAATACGGGGTAAAAGGCTGTGAATATTCCTTTGGGTTTTGAAATGCATTACCACTGTGGGAAAGCAAAATGTTGAGTCATTTATTTATTTATTTTTTCATGTTTATCCTCATTTTTCATCTGTGGCTAAATACTACTTGCATGCAGACATGCGCATACACCTGACTGCTATAGAGTGATCTTTTCATTATCCAAGGATCAAAGAAAGTCAAAGAAAGTTAGGCTTAAGTACCCATTTCTCATCTCTGGCAGGGATGGGGAAGCTGCGAAGCAGCGGCACAGGAGTAGGAGGGCCGTGCCCTAATCCTTCTGCCGCGGTTGAGACCTAAGTGCCTTGTTTGTTTGTTTGTTTGTTTCTACAGGCAATGTTGTGAACATCCAGACAGGCCATTGGGTTGGAAAGCAGAGTGGCTTGGGTGCTGGGCTGGATTCCTTCTATGAGTACCTCTTGAAATCTTACATTCTTTTTGGAGAAAAAGAAGATCTAGAGATGTTTAATGCTGCGTATCAGAGCATCCAGAGCTACCTGCGAAGAGGGTGTGTGTCCCAGACATTGCTTCTTTGCCATACAGTGTGTTTAGAAATGTACCTGCCCAGTTCTCCTTTAATTTAAAAAAAATGATGATGATGATGAATTTTATTGTTTTTGGAGAGGGGTGCATGCCATGGCACATGTGTGGAGGTCAGAGGGACAGCGTGCAGTTGGAGAGGGGTGCATGCCATGGCACATGTGTGGAGGTCGGAGGGACAGCGTGCAGTTGGAGAGGGGTGCATGCCATGGCACATGTGTGGAGGTCGGAGGGACAGCGTGCAGTTGGAGAGGGGTGCATGCCATGGCACATGTGTGGAGGTCGGAGGGACAGCGTGCAGTTGGAGAGGGGTGCATGCCATGGCACATGTGTGGAGGTCGGAGGGACAGCGTGCAGTTGGAGAGGGGTGCATGCAATGGCACATGTGTGGAGGTCAGAGGGACAGCGTGCAGGAGTTGGTTCTTTCTTACTGTGTTATCGCAGGAATGGAATCTAGTTGTTCATTCTCGATGGCAACCTTTCTTGCCAAACGTCTTCCTTGAGTTTAAAAATGTAGGGGGTGGAGTGTCACTGGAGAGGTCTGTCTGGCCTGGTATTCATTTGGACCCAGATCGGCAGCAGTTCTCTTGCCTCTGCTTCCCAAGTGCTGGAACCACATCTGGCAGAGGCTTTTGCAGAGGACCCAAGTTTGGCTTCTAAAACCTGTATGTGGTGGCTCACAACTGTCTATAACTCCAGGTCCAGGGTGTCTGATGCCTCCTTCTGGCCTGTCTCGGCATCCAAAAGTACATACTTGAATGTACATGTAGACACTTACAAATGCACACACACACATTAAACTCTTGCCCCCACCCCCCCCCCCCAAAAAAAAAAAACCAAAAAAAAAAAAAACAAAACAAAAACCAAAAACCTGTGTAAGGCTTTTGGCTAGAGCTGCCCTTTGCTTTTCTCTGTGTTCTCTTCCTTAGTGTGAGGCGCTGGAGAATAATTGTTGCTACAGCTCTGTTGATTGTGTGCTCAGACAACCCTCATAAACTGCAAGTGTAGATTGCTATGAATTGGAATGTCATTGCTATGGAGAGAATATGCTCATTTTCTCTGTGGCGTTGCAGTTTCACCACTTTTTGCTGAAGTGTGCTCTGCCTTCTGAGACTTGCTATCCTCCTGCCTCACTCCTGGGTGTGATGATTACAGGCATTCACTACTGTGCCCAGCTCACTTCAGCTTTACAAAATACCGCACTAAATTGAGTAGAAAGCTCTCGGGTCCTGCCTTGATGCATTGATGCATCTCCACAGCCCCCGCCCCCTTTTTAAAAATTTTTTTCACAATGCTGTGTTCTCTCTGTACCAGAGAAGAGACTCTAAACAGAATAAAACACGTGTGTGTCCCTACGTGAGTCAAGGCCAGCACAGACCAGTTCTGCTCCATGTCACTGTTCTGAAATCCAAATGTGAAAGTGCTTTCTGTAAATGTAGTGAAGTTTTGATAGTCCACAGAGGATATGTTTAGAAGTAGGTTCTTGCCAGGCGGTGGTGGCACACGCCTTTAATCCCAGCACTCGGGAGGCAGAGGCAGGCAGATTTCTGAGTTTGAGGCCAGCCTGGTCTACAAAGTGAGTCCCAGGACAGCCAGGGCTACACAGAGAAACCTTGTCTTGAAAAACCAAAAAAAAAAAAAAAAAAAAAAAAAAAAAAAGAAGTCGGTTCTTGTATAGACACCTACAGGCAGTCTGACTGCCAAAGACTTAAGGGAGGAGTTGGGAAAAAGTTAGCGTTGATTTTGCTTCAGTGACACACAGGGAGGTAGACCACCAGAGGGACAGAGTGACCTTCCCTTTCACCTTTGCCTGCGCTCTCTGGATCCACAGCCGGGAAGCCTGCAATGAAGGAGAAGGAGACCCACCGCTCTACGTCAACGTGAACATGTTCAGTGGGCAGCTCATGAACACCTGGATTGACTCGCTGCAGGCTTTCTTCCCTGGACTGCAGGTATCTGGCAGGCTTGTGTTGAGAAGGGCTGGGGAGACAGCTCAGTGGGTAAGAGTGTTGCTGTGTGAACCTGCAGGCCTGAGTTTGAATCTTCAGCACTCACCTAAAAGGACAGTGGTGGCAGCATGGCCCTGTCATTCCAGGGCTGGGGGAGAGGGGTAGGCAGGGCACAGAGATGAGAAGTTTAGTGGGGGTTGACTGTTGCTAGCCTAGCTCCAGGGAGTAAGGGGGAGAGTGACAGAGCAGCCTACCTCAGCCATAGGGATAAGCATGAGTAAATGCACACGTGTACATATGGAGCGCGCGCGCGCACACACATACAGAAACACACACACACACACACACACACACACACACACACACACACACACGGAGGGGGGAGGGAGAGGGAGGGAGGGAGAGAGAGATTATTGGGAAAGCTCCTCTCTTCTGTTATTCTTAGCATTCTCTGGCTCCTTTGGATTTGGGAGGTTACTAGCACATCTTGATCGCTCTGTGAAATTAGTCCCTAGCCGTGCAAATCTGCTTGAGAGTTTAGATTATTTGCCTGTATTGTCTTTCTAGGTTCTGATAGGGGATGTGGAAGATGCCATCTGCCTACACGCCTTCTACTATGCCATATGGAAGCGGTACGGGGCCCTCCCTGAGCGCTATAACTGGCAACTCCAGGCCCCTGATGTTCTCTTCTACCCTCTGAGACCAGAGCTAGTGGAGTCCACATATCTCCTCTACCAGGTAATGGGCCCACTGAGCAATGGCTTGCTGTTGCATGGCGACTCTTCCTGTTTCTGCCCTTTTCTGTCTTGCTAGAGGTCACTTCTGTTGATGCTGTAGAATGGAGAAAGTGTCTGCAAATATGGGCTTTCTTTTTCTTTTTTTTTTTTTTTATTAGGTATTTTCCTCGTTTACATTTTCAATGCTATCCCAAAAGTCCCCCATACCCACCCCCCCAATCCCCTACCCACCCACTCCCCCTTTTTGGCCCTGGGGTTCCCCTGTACTGGGGCATATAAAGTTTGCAAGTCCATTGGGCCTCTCTTTGCAGTGCTCAAGGGAAGATGCTCTTGTGGGAGCTGGGTGGGGGTGCACTTTTATTTTTCCAGTTTTACTTTATGGTTTGCAAAAAAAAGTATTGAATAAAAATTCCTTCCTTCCTTCCTTCCTTCCTTCCTTCCTCCCTCCCTCCCTCCCTCCCTCCCTCCCTCCCTTCCTTCTCTCTCTCTCTCTCTCTCTCTCTCTCTCTCTCCTTTTAATGAGGGATTTATTTTTAAGCAGTTACTATAGTAAAAGAGGAGATGTCTCTGTGACCGATGAAGCCTGATACACATCTTCCACATGCTCTACACGCATGTGCACACTCAAAAACTCCTCAGGGTAAACAGAGGTGTGTATTTTTATTGACAGGTGATACTTCCACACAGTCCACAAGACATACTTCCCCTCCCCCTCTCCCCTCCCCCTCTCCCTCTCTCTGTTTTGGGGAAATTCAATGAAACCAATGTCAGTACTTTTATCTCTCAAGAGATCTCACAAGGTTTAGAGACTCTTGAAAAAGGGAATAGGTGATGTCAGGTATGGTTTCTCTGAGCCTAGAATAAAGCCAAGCTATGTATGCTCTAAGGCCATCTTACCTGCTGCTCTCTGGCGTGTCATCAGTTTAGCCCTGCTGCCATCCTTGCCCGCTGTATTCTTAGCATCCAGAGGAATATTTCCTTTACGGGTTTCTCCTCTGGGGCCATCCCAGGCTCTCAGTCTTAGGCAGCACACATGCTGCTTGTTTCCTTTGGTTGCTGTCGGTTGGCAGTAGGCATGAGTTAGAAGCTTGGGGTGGAAGCCTCATCTTCCAGAGAATTTCCTCCCTGAAAATAACCAGATTGCTGGTGACAGAGAAGTAAGGCCCTGAGGTTGGATTTCCTGGGTGGTCAGAAGAAAGTGTTCAGGCCTCTTAGAGTCCTGTCGTCTGAAGGACAGTTGCCCTCTCTGCCCTCTCAGTGCAGTAACTGGATGAGGCAGTCTTACTAACCTTCTTCTGCATCTTAAGTTTCTAGGGAGCTCTGAGGCAAGACAGAAACTGGGCTTGTTCTCGGATCTGTATGGTACCGCAGGGTGGACCCTGTTTCTTTTCTAACCATGCTAAGCATCCATAGAGCCAAAGCAGTGCTCTGCCCTGTTGAAGAGTTCCTGACCCTGAGTACAGTGAAGCGCATCACAGGTGTTGGTGTAGTGAACACCTTCATCAGATGAAGTGGGAGTGTGGCTCTGGTCCTTCTGTTAGCTAGGGATCCAGCCCCTTAGGGAGCCCCTGCAGGCCCCACAGTGTGTGTTGATGCTATCTCTTCCAAGCCCTTCTTGAGTAACATTCTCTTATGTTCTGTCTAGGCAACCAAGAATCCCTTCTACCTCCATGTAGGAATGGACATTCTGCAGAGTCTTGAAAAATACACAAAAGTCAAGTCAGTTTGCTATGTTCCTTATTTTATTGTTTGGATGTTTGTGATTGACTGAGAGTTATTCTGTAGAAATGTTAGTTTTAAAACTTTAAATTAAAAATTATGTATTTTATGTATATGAATGTTTTATCTGCATGTATGTTTGTGCACCATGTATGTACCTGGTGTTCTTGGAGACCAGAAGAGGGCATCGGATCCCCTGAGACTGGATTATAGATGCTTGTAAGTTGCCATGTGAGTGCTGGGAATTGACCCCGAGTCCTCTGGAAGAGCAGCTAGTGCTCTTAACCCCTAAGCCATTTCTTTATCCCTCAAGTTTGTTTTTTTAATATTTTAATTTATCTGGGAGGATGTGTCTATGTAGGGACTTCTAGTTGGTTGTGAGCCGCCCTTTGTGGGTGCTGGGGACCAAAATGGCATCCTCAGTAAGGACTCTGAATGCCCTGTGCTGAGTCATCTCCAGTCCCTTTAGTAGGATTTTTAAACTACCTTTATTTATGCGTGTGTGCATGCTTGTGTATATGTGAGAAAAGGGGTTCGTGAGTGGAGGTCAGAGAACCTGCAGGAATCTTTTCTCTCCCCACACCTGGGAAGTTTATTTTTTATGCCAGTAATTCATTAAAGCACTTAAGCAGCATAGAAGATATTAAGAGTGAAATATTCTTATGATTACACCTATAGATTACCATGATAAACACTGAATGCTTAGAATTACCATGCTTAGAATCTTCTCAATATATTTGTTTCATTTATGCATATGTTGTGTGTGCATACACACATACACACACACATAAACATACCTGTATTTTGATTTTGTATCCTGCTGTTTTATATATACCTCAGAAATATATGATAGAAAAATACTGTTTTAGGCTATGGCAATAATAATGCAGTTCCACAAATCCTGGGGTGAACAGTTTAGGTCAGTCCTTCTAAATGTATTGCCAGTCTTTTTCATGATGCTGTGTTTCGCTCCACTGACCTCATCCCAAGCTTGGAGCTAACCGGAGATGACGCAATCCAAGAATGCTTTCAAGTCAATTTGCAAACAATTCATGTTAAAACAAAAAGCAAACAAAAGCCCTAGCAAAGTTATTTTCATGAGGTGTTGGAGAAGTAAGTTGATTCTCTTGGTAGTAGACTATTCTGACAGGCAGAGAGTGCAGGGGAGGAGCCTAAAGCAGGGCTAACTGGACCCTTATTCTGTAGATGTGGATATGCTACGCTGCATCACGTCATAGACAAGTCTAAAGAAGACCGGATGGAAAGCTTCTTTCTCAGCGAGACTTGCAAATACTTGTATCTGGTATGTGTGTCCTAAGATTAACCAGAGGTATTTAGTGCTCAGAGAGCAAAATCGTCTGTACAAGAAATACTTACTACTTACTTGTCTACATTGTGCTGGACAGTGTCTGTTCCTGGAGTTACAGGCCTTGTCCGGACAAAAGGATATTGCTGTCTTCCTTCCTGGTTGTCAGCCTCCTAGAGAAGTTGTTTGTCATGCAAGCAGAAATGAGCTTAGGGTTAGGAGCTGTGGAAGATGCTGGTAAGGACCGAGAGAAAACCAGCTTTGCTAGTGTTCCTCGGGCTCTCTGAGGAGGGAAGCAGTTTTGAGCTCAGAGCCTCGTGGAAGCCAAGCAGCTATTTTAGCACTGAGCGACCTTTCCAATATGAGAGTGGTGTTGATGGCTCCGAGGTACAGCAGAGCCTCCTGATCCTCGTACATATCTTCAGACATGCCTGTATATGTGTGGGGTGGGGGGCTGTCCACACCTAAGAGACCGTGGCTTGTATAGTTACTTTTCATTCTACCCTCAGGGGAACTACGACTTAGACTGAGAGCTCAGCCAGCTTACTGTGGCCCTGGGTGACCACACGGCAGGACTGAGTCTTGAGCCATTGCCAGGGCTCTTGCAGCTTCTGCCTTCTGTCACAAACATGTAGTACCTGTATGCTCATGTCTGTAGGCTCTTTTCTATCATGGCTACATACAAACAACACTTTGAAGGCACAGAGGGTTGATTCAAGGGCAGCAGCAGTACTGATAGGTTCTGCCCTTTAATTCACTTGTCCTCAGGCCTGGGGCTAGCTACGTAGCAATGACCCTAAACCCTTGTTAACACCTCCTTTACATTGAGTCCAGATATTTGAAAAGAATTGGGCTAGAGGATTTAGTTTTGACAGATGCCTGTACTGATTCTATATGAAGCCAAGTTTTGGCTAAGATGATGGGTTAAAGTCTATGTCCTTCCCGTCTAGCATCTATATGTATGATCTGGGGGTGGATGAGGTAGAGCTAGTTCCAGGATTAGGTGTAAGGACTCAGCGGGAGGTTGAAATTTTTCTGGGGAGTACTTACAGACTGTCTGTGCTTGGATCCTGGATCTGGGGTTTTTGATTCTCCGGTTCTGGAGAAGGAGTAAGGGTTGGGACTCACCTGGGCACACAAATTTAAACAAAAATAGTGCATTACCACCCTGGGCTGGAAATCAGGGCTTTTAACTGATGCCTTTTTGTCTGGTTTTGTTCCCTAGCAGGTCAGAACCCTTTGCTGTGAGCTAGTTCAAAAACTACTAGTTACCAGTTGTAGGATTGTTCTTAAAGTTGGTCTTAGGGATTGACCCCAGGGCCTGCGTGTGCTCTGTAAGGACTTAGTAGAGCTGTATGCCAGCCCTAGACCTCCCCTTCCCTCCCCTTAGCCCTCCCTCCCTCCCTCCCTCCCTCTCTCCCTCCCTCTCTCCGTCCTTCCCTCCCTTCCTCCTTCCCTCCCTCTCTCCCTCCCTCTCTCCCTCTCTTCTCTCTTTCTTCATGCAGTGGCTAGCCTAGAACTCATTATGTAGACCAGGCTAGACTCAAACTCATAAAGGTCTGCCTGCCTTAACCTCCCTAGTGCTGGGATTGAATTTATGTGCCAGTATGCCCAGCCAACATGTTTTCTTATTGCTTCTTTTTTTCTATCTTTAGCTATTTGATGAAGAGAATCCAGTACACAAATCTGGAACCAGATACATGTTTACAACTGAGGGCCATATCATATCTGTGGACAAACGTCTTCGGGAATTGCCTTGGAAGGAATTCTTCTCTGAAGATGGGGAGCGGGACCAAGAGGAAAAGTTTGTACACAGACCTAAGTCTCAGGAGCTCAGAGTCATTAACTCCAGTTCTAATGTGAGTTGCTTTGTCCACTGCAGGTGGGAAAAGAGAAAATATTAACTCCTTCAGTAGTCAAGAGTTCTCACATGAAGTAGGTGGCATACTCAGATTGTAAACTTTGACAGGAGTTCATAAAGGGACCATTTACAAAGTGCCACTAGGATGTAGAGAAATTGGGGAGCAGCAGTATAGGCACATCAGTCTTGGCTGCAGAGGCAGGTAGAGAGTGGTCCAGCATCCTGGAGAGAAGTGAGGCCACCAGCAGGTCCCACTCCTTAGATCTGGATCCAGGGACATCCAGAGAGGAAGCCAGGAGTATCAACACTGAATCCCTTCCCCATCTCTTCATCTGATGTCTCTGGAGTGAGGTTGTAATTGTTTTATTTTGATGTGAGGTTCCACATACTAATGTAGCACACTGGCTTTGAACTCTGTGTAGTGGTGGCTAGCTTTGAACCCCTGGTTCTCCTGCCACTAAATCCCTAGATTTACAGATATGTGTCACCATGCATCACACTCTCCTTGATCTCTTACTGGTGGTCCTTGGCAGTTTCTGCGAGAAGCCAGAGGGCAAGGAAGAATTGCTGTAGTCAATCAGAACACACTTGTTCAGGCCAGACCAATGGGAGAGGGTGAAGAGAGGATCCACAGAGAAGAAAGACTTCAGCTAGACTCCCCACCACGCACCAGTAGCACAGGGGGAGTCACTCTTTTAAATTACCTTGTCCATTGTATATTGAGATATCACATGTAGCCTTCATTGGCTTCAGATTCACTGTGTAGTTGAGTCAGGCCATTCATTCAGGACATTGGTAGTGTCTGGAGTCGTTTTTGGTACAACTGGAGACTGGAAGTTGTTGCTGGCCCCTTAAGTGGAAAAGACCAAGGATGTTGTTCTGCCAACTACACTCTAATACACAGAATAGCTCTCCAGAACAAAGAGGCATCTGTCTGAAATGTTGCCGGCTATGGGCTCACACTCCCTGGGTTTTTAATTCAAATCTCACATATCTTCTCCCTTTTGTCTTCCCAGTGTAATCGTGTTCCTGATGAGAGGAGATACTCCTTGCCCTTAAAGAGCATCTACATGCGCCAGATCGACCAGATGGTTGGCTTGATTTGACCTGCTCACCTCAATGTGGCCAGAACTTAAACCAAACCCAAGTGTACCAAAATCTCCTCTGAGGTGGAAGCGGTGGAGCCTGCCCATCTGTGATGCTGTCGAAGTTTCTGTCCAGCTCTTACTCACCTCTGGTTGAATCTTGCACTTAGTGCTTTTTAGTGTTTCCCTTCTGTTTAATAAAATACTCTATTTTTTCTGAAGGATAAAACTAGAAATGGGAAGCTTCGTGGAGAGCTTCTTGCGCTATGCTGATGTTGTTAAGCACAATGGATATTAGCCTCTTTGGATTCTTCTTCCAGCTTCACACATAGCACCCAGTCTCCTTGCTTTGCCCCCGTTGCTGTGCTGAAGTCTTGCTACCTCTTTGCTAGAGGATCAGGAATGCAATTCCTGTGCAAAGGTCCTGAAGTTCACTTGGCATCACTACTGAAATCAAAGCGCCATCCCTTTTCTCTCTGATGGGATCATTAGGCTGTCCCCACGATAGCCAGCTGTCAGCGTGGATCACGTGGGGGAAATTCACCTGGTTTATTTGCATCCTAAAGTAATTTATTCACTGTTACTTGTTTTAGTGTAATGTCTAGCCAGAAATCTGACAGGCAACCTTTAAAGCTAAGTTGAAATCTAGGAGATTAACTAACAGATCTTTTATACTGTACTTAGCATATATTTTGAGCATCACCTTACCTGAAGAACTCCCATGGTTCCAGAACCAGGTGCCTTCTAGGGAGAGGAAAGCCCTAGGATTGTGAGCTTCCACCCTCCTGCTTCATAACCAAGGATGCACAGTGCCCACTGTCACTGGGTTAGACTTCTGGTGGGTTTTGTTTTTTGTTTTTTTTGTTTTTTCTTGTTTTTGTTTTTGGCTTATGTGTAGTGCCAATTAGCTAATCAGGGACAAAGAAGTGATCAGATGACTTTCTGACATCCTTGAGCCATTTCTCTGTGTGATATGGACTTTAGATTAGTGCCTTATGGGTTTTGTTTGGGCCATGGGCTGTCACAACCACTGCTACAGACAGCTCGTTTTATATTGCCATATGATGGGACCAATAAGGAACAGGGTGTATGTGAGGAAGATTCTGGAAAACTAGTTTGTCAGTCTTTGCCTTTTAACTTATGATTTTAGCCAGGCATAAAGGAGGAAATTATGAGAAATTGCTTTTGTTGTTCTGTAGGTGAAATGGGAAGCTCTGCACATGGGAAGTTTGCACAAACTGTTCCTAAAAGGCAGAGCTGGGCCTGCCCTGGCTTGGCCTCCTTGCACTGGGACAGGCCAAATACCAAAGGCAAAGGGTAGAAGTTTATGAGAAAGCTGGTTCAACCTCACATATCTTATGTCTTCCCTCTACACTGTTAATAGACACTTGAGAGTATTTCATTCCATTCTCCTATAGCCAGGGAAAAGCCTCATCTGAATCGTTGCATTTTTAGTCAAAAGGGAGAAATTATAATCTTCAATATGTAGTACTGTCTGGAAAATAAATATAATTCAGTTCCTTGGCATGTTTAGAAAGGGGGTTTCAGTAGTAACTATCATCTTTTAAATACTTACTATGCAATTGGTCTTATTTATTTGTTAAGAATATTGAATGTTTCTGGTTTTCTTTCTTTTGATTTCACAAGCATTGTTCTATGTATCCACAGTGTCTCGTCTACTGTATAGAAAACTTTCTTTAAGCAGATTATCTGTTTTACATATTTTCGTTAACTCCGTAAAAGTATTAACCACATGCATGCACAGGCCTGTGTGTGTACCCCCTTTTACCTTTGTTCCAGGCACGTTCACGTGCAACTGTGAATGACCCACTAGGGACAGTAAAGACCTATCAGGAAAGAAAGCATGCCCCTCAGGCTTCTCTTTACCATCTTCCCCATCTCTCCCTCTCTCTCTCTCTCTCTCTGGTTTTGGTTTTGGTTTTGTTTTGTTTTGTTTTTTTTTGGCAACAGCGGTGTATGTTGGCACCCAGCAGTTCTCTCTCATCTGGGTTCTCATCTGTTGCTCTTGATTAAGCTTGGGTTGCTTCTTGCTCCTGTGCTCTTGGAATGGTGATCTGTGTCTGGAAGTACCATGGTGCCTTGAGTGCTACCAGTGGGTCTCAGGGGTACAGGCAGACATGCAATGTATTTTATTAAGTCTTAAACCCTCTTGACTTTTGGGTACCAGATTTTTCAGCTGTTGACAAGGCTGAGGGTAAATAAGATAATGCCTGTAAATCTTACCATTGAGTTTCTAGACTGCTGAGACCAAAGCCAGTGATTTGTGGGGCTAGATGAAGAACACTGTCTACTGCCAGACATATAAAGAACATTATTAGAGACAAGTTCGAAGCTGTCTTGCTTTCTGAATGTCAGCAACTGCAATGTATATCTTACAATATATTTGCTGTTCCTTCCAACCTGTGTGCTGAAATATGGGTAGAAAATTTCTAACTCACTGCTTTGGTCCAGGAATGTGAACAGAAGAATTTCATGGATGTTTGTAACCATGCTTGTGTTCCCAGGAGTAGCCAGTAGTGTCCAGTTTGGCCAACATGTGAAAAGTTGCAAACTACGTAGCAGGCTGTCTTATGGTTAGGTATGGTGGAGTCCCATTCTACAACCAACAGGCTTGCCTTAGCTGCTCTAAATACTGTGACAGGGTAACTCCATTCTCCTGGAAGAGGAGGTGACCAAGGAATGTTTGGTGGCTTTCGGATTGCTTTGGTAGCTGTGGAAACCAGGCTTGTTTCCCAGAGCCTCCCTTGAGTTTCTTCCTGCTCTTCTACTGGAGCGTACTTTTTGTAATTGGATTTCTAGTTCTGATGTCTGGACTTTCCTTGTCTTGGATTGTAGACTCTGCACATGACATTCAAATACTTTTCTGTGTGTTGAAGTGAAAGCATGTGAGGGTAGTGCCTGCCCAGAGGAGTATCTGAGAGCCCATGTTTTACTGGTTTCAATAAATGCAGTCGTCTCTATCCTGTCTTCCCTTCTCTCTCAAGGAAAATATCCCTCTTAGCATCTCCCCACCAGCTCAGTGAATGAGTGTCCACTGCAGTTCTTCACTTTGGATCCTGTAGACTCTGCACTGGACATCCCTTTTCTTCTGAGCTCTGAGATCTTGTTCTCTTGATGTGGACAAACATAGTGCTGGTCAGAGGGTAGGGCTGGGCCACCTCAGGCGCACGCGCAGAGTGGCCGAGCAGGGACTTGGGAAGAAGGTGCTGATCTTTGCCTTTCTGTTCCTGGCTGTCCAGCACCTGCTCTAGTGCCTCTTCCCTGCAAGGCAGGGACCCCGTGTGAATCAGAGCCGGTGATGCGTGTGGGCCTTGTGGCCGCTACTCAGCGGGGCTCAGGGTTAAGGTCCCTCTTGAGTTTGGATGTGAATATCCTAAAGCTATCAAGTACCTGTGAAACTCTGCTTCACTGCTCTTCTCCTTCTGAGAGGTAAACAAATCATATTTTTAAGGGTATTTTGTTTTAGTGTTAAATAGCATCCCACGAGCTGCATTTTTATTTATTACATACACAAAAAGTAAATGTGTTTCTATAAAATACAAAGTCTAGAGTTGGAAACTCTGGGAAAACTTGCTGAGATGCACAAATGTTTCTCTCTGTGATGTGCAATATGCTTGGCCGCCATAGATGGTACTTCATGTTTAATCTGTAAATAAGAACTGTATTTAAATTAAATGGGAAATTTTTGTAAAAGGACCAAATGTTCTTTTATAAGCATACTAAGGAATATCTTGTTCTTTGAAATTTATTAGGATTTTTATGAATAATTTTTATTAAAAGATTCTCTTTTTGAGTTGTCACTGTGTTTCTCCTTTGCATGCTCTGCAAGACCAGGGAAAATCATTTGGAGAAATTCTAAGCTTCGATGACTAAAATCTTCAGCTTTTTGGTTTTGTTTTTCTTACTGGCTGAGCTGCTTTGTGAGATTGCTCTCCAGTGTCTGTCCCAGCTTTATGTTTGAATTTGGATGTGAACATCCTAAAGATATTCCTTCCCTTGTGAACCATCCCCTCTCATTCGTCCCACTGCTGGCTTCTTATGTTCCCTGCCAGTGCTTCAGTCTCAGTGTTGTTACTAGTTACCTGTGTTTCTGGGGATGCTTCTCTGTTGTCGTGAGAAAGGCACCTCATATCTTCTCTCTCTGCTTAAGATGGAATAGTGGTGTTTAGCAGTGAGGGCACACATCTCCAGAGGCTTGAAGATTTTGAAGCTAGCCTGGGCTACATAGAGTTTAAAAGCAAAACAGGCCAGGCAGTGGTGGCACATGCCTTTAATCCAAGCACTCAGGAGGCACAGGTACGCAGATCTCTATGAGTTTGGGGCTAGCCTTGTCTACAGATTGAGTTCTAGTATAACCAAAGCTACACAGAGAACCCCTGTCTCAGAAAACCTAAAATAAACAAAAGTGCCACCTTGCTGGTGATGTAGGGAACACTGCCCTGGGGAACCTTGAAGAGGTGATCATCTGCCCTCCCCTGCACTGTTCTGTTAGTTCCTTGTGGTAAACTCATTTGTGGCATTTCAGCATCCCATCTTTGGGCCATAGGCAATTGTGAAAAACCTGAGACTGAGCAGCGTAGATAGGCTTAGGAGAGAACCCTAAGATAGGAAGCGTTGACTTCTGTGAAGGAGTGCTGACTTCCATGGAGATGCCACTCAGCAGTGAAAAGCTCTTTTGCTTTCGGGTTGGCTCACAATGTCTGTAACTTCAGCTCTGGGGGATCTGACGCCCTTTTCTGACTTCCCTTAGCATCCACACTAGTGTGCATGTAAGCACATACATGCACAAACTCGCTCATATGCACACAAAAGTTAATTAGATTTTAAAGATGCTCTACTGTTTTAAGGTGTTGGTGAAGTGCCATGGCTTTATAACCACCTTCAAAACCTCACTCTTCCAAGTTCAAAGACAACAAAAGAAGCCAGGAATCCTGACTATGGTGTCTATCCATTTTTCCCAGGCTTCTTTGCCTCAATAATTATGAGCATACATGTCTTTGGCCAGACAGTGTTGAGTGCTATGGAGCAGACCTTTGTGAAGACCCAGAGAACGTCAGGGTTGAGAGCCAGGGACTGTGCGTCCACATTGTGTGAGGTAAACTAGGATTATTTTAAATTATAGGCACACATGTGCATCTGTACATGTGAGCACAGGTACCTGTGGGGTCCAGAGGCTGTGGATTTCTCTTGGAGCTGGAGTTGCAGGCAGTTGTGAGCAGCCCAATGTGGGTGCTTCATTGTGTTGACCAAGCTGGTCTTGAACTACAGAGATCCGTTGATCCTACCTCCCCTTTGCTGGGACTAAAGACAGTCAAGCACTACCATGCATTCCTGTTTGTGCCACGTTGTTGTTGTTATTATTACAATTTCTAACAGTTTTTAAAACCAGACTTCCCATTGTCTGATAACCCCATCACCTTCCCACTAAACCCTTCCTCCCAAGCCCCTGTCTTACTTCAGTGTATATGTGTCACTGAACTTATGTATGGTTGCTTTCATGAGGATGGTGTGTGTGTGTGTGTGTGTGTGTGTGTGTGTGTGTGTGAGAGAGAGAGAGAGAGAGAGAGAGAGAGAGAGAGTACATGCACACGTGCATATGTTAGTCCTTCTGGGAGTAAGCCCAGGGCTTTAAGAAGTATTCTGCCACTGAGCTATCACAAGTAACTTTTTGTATTTTTGAGATCCTTAAGACTGCAGGAGTACACCATCATACCTGACTTTAAACAGGAAGTGTAGGAGGGGTTGAAGAAATATGTGGGTTAGCCTCAGAAAGGCCTGACTGGAAATTTTGTTTTGTCCCTTCTGAGTGTGTGGCTTGGATCCAGCTGTTCCCTTCATGTAGTTTCTTGTTCATAGCACCTTTCCTCCCAGGGCTGTCAGGAGGGCAGGGTGAACTTCAGTGCCATCTTGTCAGAATGTGCTAATAGCAGCATCTAAAATCTTTACCTGTGTCCTTCTGCCATGTGGTCAGGGAAGTGCACTATACCTTCTGTCTTAGAATATGAGGCCTGAGTGGCGACAGGTGGTTACTGTGCCCTCATGCCACCAGCCTTTGTGGGACCCACTTTTCATATGGAACTTGTACACAGATTTGCAGCCTTACCACACTCACACCTCAGTGATGGGCATAAGTTCTAGTTCTCTCCTGAATGCGCTGGGAAAATGATCTTCCTTGTAATCAACACTTGAACCAGTTTGTACCAAATGACCTCAAGTTCTTTTGGGAACCATTGTTAATTGTCTGTCTCTATAGTCTCAGGATGGAGAGAAGCGAGATGAATGTTCCTAGAGGACACAGTTAACAGGTCTCATCAGGGATGCCTTCCCAGAGGGTTGGGAGAAGGAGGTTGGGTTGGGCTGACAGACCTGCTTTTGGCTTCAGGAACTTGAGAATGCTAATTGCCCTTGATGCATCAGGAAATAAAGACCTTTCACCTCAACTTGGAGTATTTTGTGTGACTTCGTGGGCATGAGAAGAGGAGTTTGGGGAGTGGGGGTTAACACTGGCTCAGCACACAGAAAAGCCTGCTTTGAGATTGGTTTTCCTCAAGCACTAACCACCTTTGCGAGATGGGCTTTTTTGGGGGATGTTTTGAAACTCATCTCTGGGAACTGGTCTGTATGTAGTGAGTAGTCAGGTTTTATTTATTTATTTATTTATTTATTTATTTATTTTTTAATGGATTCTTTGTGGATTTCACATCATGCATTCCAAACCCTTTGTATCAGCCCTCTGCCCTTGTATCCTCCCCCACAAAAGAAAAGAAAGAAAGATAGAAAAAAAAGTTGTCCTAGAAGCTATAGAGTTACAGTATGTCATAGTATACCCTTCTGTCCACACAACTTTATTTACAAATGTTCTTTGCAATGAGTCATTGTCTCTGTTTCAAGGCCCCTGGCTTCTGCTACACTACCTATACTGGATCCTTATGGGGACTCCTCTTGGATATTTTGTGTCATGGAGATGCAGCTTTGAATGTGCAGGATCAGCCCTTTCATGGACTCCAGCTGTTCATAGATGGGGTAGATGTTGCCATGGGTAAATTCAAAGCCCTAGATATGGGCCTGGGAAGTAGCTGAGTTGGGCAGTCTGCCAGTTCTGAACTTGCAGGGCCAGGGTGAACTCTCCACTACTGCCCTGGCTAGCTACCCAGTGCCACAACTGGCAGGGACAGTGCTGAGTCTGGCTTGGCCATGTAAGGGACAGTATGACATGGTTCCTGCCCCTGGAACTGAGCCAGCAGGATGTGGGTCTCCACGAGTGTTGATGGTTGCTATGGGAGTGAGGCTTGTTTGTATAAAAGTGTGCGTGTCTATGTGTGTGTGTGTCTATCTTCATGTTCCTCCTTCAGGAAATATTCTCTCTGCAAGTTTATTGGGGGAATGCTCTCTCAGCCAAGGATAATGACTCCATGATAATTAGAAGTAGTATGAGTCAAGGGTATGTGTATGTCTCAGCAAAATGGTAAATGCTGAGACCTTCAGGACAGCTCTTGAGGCTGTGGGTAAAAACTCTGAAAACATGAGTTTGAAAATCTGTAATTTCTTAACTATGCAAAATATAAGGATGTAATATGAATTGTATAAGGTTCTCATATCTAAAAGATCAGAGACAGCTGCACTATGAGCCAGCCTGTCAGGAAATTTCTAAGGAAGGAGATAGAGTAAGGTCCCACTCAGCTAAGTTTTTGTTTGTGCTTACAAAAGCAGGCATATTCCTGAGTTCACCCAGCTAGTTTATTGTCTGTGCTTAACAAAGGCAGGCAGATCTCTGAATTTTTTTGTAATGTTTAAAAAAAAAATGTCCTTGCTGTCTCCTAAGAATCAAGGGGCCAAGGTTGTGGAATGCTTATTCCTGGGATGGTCAGAAGGGGACATAGAGTAAATGACTGAATTGATATGTTAATAAAAGACTGGGCTTTTGGTCTACATGAGAGGAACTAGCAGAGAGCAATAGATGGTCTTTTTTTCCCCCCCTTTTTTCTTTCTTTCTTCCTTTCTTTTTTTCTTTTCTTTTCTTTTCTTTCCTTTTTTTTTTTTTTTTTAAAGAATTTTTCCTAGCAAGAGTTGAGCTGTCTGGAGACCTCTGGAAAGTGATCTTGTAGAAATTTGGAAAGCTCTTTTAGAATTTATTTATTTATTTATTTATTTATTTCTAAAAGGATTTCTGATTTTGGTTGGAAAATCCATGGCGAACAAACACAACCCTACTAGAATTTTTCATAAATCTTTCAGAATTTCTAAAATAGGATTTCTTACCTTGGTATGGTCAGAAATTCCAAGAATTACTTAGAGAGCTAACACAGCTTATAGAAATTTTTTCTAGCAATTTCAAAGAGATAATTGCTTGGAGAGTGAACAGAGCACTTTAAAAATGTTCCTGGCTTTCTAATTTTGATGGGAAAATCCAAGAATTACTTTTAGATTTTTTTTAAAAGATCTTATTTATTTTTATTTTACATGAGTGCACTACAGCTGTCTTCAGACACACCAGAAGAGGGCATTGGATCCCATTACAGATGGTGATGAGCCACCATGTGGTTGCTGGGAATTGAACTCAGGACCTCTGGAAGAGCACTCAGTGCTCTTAAGTGCTGAGCTATCTCTCCAGCTCCTAGAATTTTTTAAAACAGGATTTCTTGATTGGAAAACCCAAGATATGTGTGTATGTGTGTGTTTTATCTGGCTTTGGTTGAAAACCCATGAGCTATTCAGAGCTTTTAGAAATTTTTTTCTATCAAGAAAGAGCTGTCTCAAGCAGAGGGAGCTGTCTAGAGCAGAGAGCTATCTCAAGCAGACTACAGAGCCAGGAACTACCTACAGAGAGCTCTCTAGGAAACCATCTTGAGCAGACTACAAGGCTGTCAGTTTGTACCCCACTAATGACTTTGAGTCATTTGTTTCACCTCTCCCAAACAGCCCTTCTCCCAGTCACCATGACCAAGGCAACTCTTATAAAACAACACATTTACTTCAGGGCTCGCTTACAGTTTCAGAGACATGCATGCAGGTAGGCAGGTCCTCGGCAGGTCAGCTCCCTTGTTCTCATGTCCTCAGGACCAGCTCACCGGAGGCACCTTTGCTAAACAGGGTGAGCTCTACTGTGCTGTCCAGGTAAGGTGCAAAGCCTGCTCTCCTATGTGCACCTTGTGAGGGGGCAGGGCCAGTCCTTCCTCTCTCATGACTTCAGGGCCAGCTCTCCTGGTTGCCACAGGTATTGAGGGCATCTTTCCCTTGCCCATGCCACCCTTTGGCAGAAGAGAGGCAAGGCCAGCTGCAGATAGAAAAGAAATAAGATACCCATCTCAAGGACATCTGAAAAATTTACTGCAAAAAAAGTAATTAATAAAACAAGGAAAATAAAGAGCATTAAAAAACAGTTACAACCAGAGAGTGTAAAAGTAATTGGGTGTGTGTGTGTGTGGGGGGGGGGTTATATGTTTCCTTTGCTACCAAATAAGGGTGTTTCTATGCCTACACTACCCTGGTTTAGCTCCTGAGTAACTGACACGAACACTTTTTAAGGAATATTAATAAGCTGCTGGCATTATGATGGGCAGGTTCTGAGCTATTCTAACCCTCTAAGGCTGCTTGTTTCCCAGCCACACGATCCTTTACCTGCAATCCGAGCCTCACTCTGCAATCAGTACCTGGCTCACTCTGCAATCAGTACCTGGCTCACTCTGCAATCAGTACCTGGCTCACTCTGCCCCACCAGACTGCTTATGACTGCTCCTTGATGGTGACCTCGTGGCGAATCCTCCCAGCCCCTGCACATGGCCTCTCCACACCTTCCTCTCTTCTTCTCCCACTTCTCCTACCAAGCAATTGGCTGATTAGCACTTAATTAATCAATAAGAGATGATGGAAACCAATTTTTATAACACTGAGACAAGAGATGCTGGACCATACCAATATCCAAGACTACAAACAGATGTCCCGGCATAGAAATCAGCATCTGAATACACAGCGCACAAACCATCCCCCAACAATAGCAGCATTGTTTGTCAAAGTAAGAAAAAAAAAAAAAAAGAAATCAGCTCAGACCAAAGCAACAACAAAAACAGCACAAACCAGAGAGAGAGAAAGAGAGAGAGACAGAGACAGAAAGAGAGGGAAGAAATTACCCTACTATACATCAAAACTCTTTGGAATATTACAGAATGAAGAATAACAATCAATTTATATGTTGTTCACAACTGACCCAAAAAAGTCCATTGCTTAGAGATACAAGCACATGTGGAAATTTACATAAAACATAGGGAACCAGTTTTCCTAAAAATCAACGTGCAGATGTTGTAAATTTGTATAATTTTATGTAGCTTTGCCTATTTTAAAAAAACATTTATTCATTTGCTCATACTTTTATTTCCATATGCTTTAGGGGTGTCAGGAAAGGGGGGCAAACAACCTGAAGTCCTGGCCTGACCAGCAAGATGTTTTTGGTGGTGGGCGGCAGAAAACAACCTAGAGATGAGCAAATGAGTGAGCTAACGCTACCCGAAGAAACATGAAGCAGTCTATAGTTCCAGCATTCAGGATGGTGGAAAGTTCAAGGTCAGCCTCAGCTATATAGAAGGACTGTAAGAGCCAGAGTTAATGGGGATCTGCCCTGAACCAGTGTCTTACTTAGGGTTTTACTGTTGTGAACAGAGACCATGACCAAGGCAAGTTCTATAAAGGACAACATTTAATTGGGGCTGGCTTACAGGTTTAGAAGTTCACTCCATTATCATCAAGGTGGGAACATGGCAGCGTCCAGGCAGGCATGGTACAGGAGGAGCTGAGAGTTCTACATCTTCATCTGAAGGCTGCTTGCAGAACACTAACATCCAGGCAGCTAGAAGGAGAGACTTATAACCCACACCCACAGTGACACACCTACTCCAACAGGGCCACACCTTCAAATCCTGCCACTCCCCGGGCCGAGCACATAACACACCATAACAAACAGCATTTGCCTGGGACAACGTGGCTGCTGTACAGGAGCTCAGAGCAGCTGTGACCACGTGTGCAAGACCTTTGCAAGATCAGATCAGCCAGAACCCAGCACAGATGTGGGAGGGTTTATGAAGCCCTACCAATAGCGGAGGAACTGTTATTGGTTGTTGGCTGCTGGCATATGGGGCAGCAGTCTCCTTCAGGGATGTGTTCTCAGAGGCCACTTGTGGTCCTGCTCCCATGCACACACTGACAGCACTAAGTGGACATAGTGGCTCTGAAAACAAAGGACATGAAGTTGAGGGAAAAATGGTGGAGGGATAGGGGAGGAACCGAAGGGAAGGGGTTGGGATGAATTTGGTCAAAATGCATATGCATGTATGAAAATCTCAAACAATAACAGAAACAGGAGAACAATGAAGTATGATGAAGAGGCAGCTGAAGGATGGAGCTTTTTCAGGTGCTTTGCCTCAGGCTGACAGCTCTGAGGTTGTATTTGAGGAGAGGTCTGGTGGAAGTGGGCAGGCATGTAGATGTCTGAGCCTATAGTATCGCAGGATGAGTGGGTGAGAAGTGAAGGGGCCGAGCCTGCGGAATGGCAGAACCCTTGCAGGTTCACTCAGATGGAAGGATTATGTTCTTTGTGGTGGTATGATTGCCACCTCCCCCCCCCCCTTTTTTTTTCTGGCTCCTGGAACTCTGGCTTGTCAGAGATCACTCTCAGGTTCTTGTCCTATGACACCCTTCATTTCAAAGCCACTTCCTACTGTCTAGTCCATCCGCCTTTAAATCTCTCTGACTTCTTGGTATCTATTTTGAACATAGGAGAGCAGGCAGCTGTGGGTAACTCTTTGTTACAAAGCAACAATCCGTGCCTGATTTACTCTATTTTGAGTGTAAGTGCCAATAAAGACTATCTCTCCATCACAGGCTCACAAGTAAGTAGCCACCAGCTGCCAGCATACCAGGAGGCATACACTGATACTTTATTTGTGGCAATAAATAATGACACCTGGAAATAAATCCTATCAGAATCACCAGCTACAATGAGCGTATCAATCTCACCAGAGGATTGTAAAATCCCCTCATCTGGGACTATAAAAGAATTACCCCAAGACTGAATGTGGCAGGGCCTGATGACTTGTCACTCAGTCACTTGTCATGAGTCCCATGCAGGAACATTGTCCTGCTTCTGTCCCTCAAGCTTTACCTGAGCCCAGTTTTCTTGACATTGACTCTCAGACCACTTCAAACGGACCCTCTAAATTTCCTGCCACCCAGACTTGCATCTGGCATCTCTGAATAGCATCACACCTGCAGTTTAGAACATACCTCAAGCCGGGCGTGGTGGCGCATGCCTTTAATCCCAGCACTCGGGAGGCAGAGACAGGCAGATTTCTGAGTTCGAGGCCAGCCTGGTCTACAAAGTGAGTTCCAGGACAGCCAGGGCTATACAGAGAAACCCTGTCTCAAAGAACCAAACCAAACCAAAAAAACAAACAAACCAAAAAAACCATACCTTGTCTGGTCTGCTACAGACTTCTCTTTGCACTTGAATCACTTTTTTGCCTTTGTCTTCAGGACATCCTCTCTGAACTCTGTATTTTTTTTTACAGCCTTCCTTAGCCATTCTATAGCATATTTCTCATGTAAATTACCATGGGAAGTGAATGTATGATCTGAGAGTTAATTAGCATTGGAATGCAAGAACATGTAAGTGCCAATGGCCAACCATCAAGTGAAATGAGGGTTGCTTGAAAAACTAAAATTTGACCAAACTCACATAGCTTATGAATTTATTGCTATTCAATAAATTGACATTTTAGAAGGGTATGGATATATCTGGATCTTTCTGACACAAAATGCTCAGAACATATCTTCCCCACATCACAAGCAGGACTCCATCACTCCGGTCCACTTCCAGTTCTGTCTGCTATTCACATGTACCATGCTGCTGGCTAGTTGTCTGAAAAAGAACAAGCCAGTCAGTATTCCAACATGGAGTCAGGAGGGACTTATGAGGCCCACCCCCAGCTGAGGATCCACTAGCAATTCATGGCTTTTGGAGGAGAGAGCATCAGTTTTCTCTAATGATGTGGTAGGCTGACCATGCACTAGTGGATAGTCCCACACACATAATCATATGGGTAACACAGATTGCACTTTGGTTTTAAAAACAAACAATAAACAAACAAACCAAGAAAGGAAGAAAGGAAGAAAGGAAGAAAGGAAGAAAGGAAGAAAGGGAGAAAGGGAGAAAGGGAGAAAGGAAGAAAGAAGGAAAGAAGGAAAGAAGGAAAGAAGGAAAGAAGGAAAGAAGGAAAGAAGGAAAGAAGGAAAGAAGGAAAGAAGGAAAGAAGGAAAGAAAGAAGGAAGGAAGGAAGGAAGGAAGGAAGGAAGGAAGGAAGGAAGGAAGGAAGGAAGTGCCACGTACTCCGGTCGAGTCAGCTTGACAGGCTGTGAAGCCTAAAAGCCACTCACAAGGCAGAGAGTTTCAAGGAAGCTCTCCTTCTGGAGTTTTGGCGTTCTCATACTCATACTCTATTCCCACGTTTGTCTGATGTATGGATCTATGAGCTCTCTTTTAATATTTTATTATAATTGCCCTTTAAGATTTAATTCTGTTATAGTTAGTTTCCCCAGTGTTCCAAGAACCCAGAAGCCTCCGAGCTTAGAATCCTGTGAGAAGGCAGCAAGGAAGTTTACCTATTCAGTAACTAATTAACCATTACAATAGACAGAGCCAGTGGTTCAACTGGTCTGCAGAAAGAGCCAGGGAATCTCACTTAGATAAAAATCTTTAGTACAGGCTACATTGCATATCAAAAGCAAGTTGGTATACTCTCCTGACAAATGGAGATTCTCCAGATAAGTTAAGAATTTAGCAAGGCCTAGGAAATTAGGGGTTTGTGATATTGCATTATTCTTGAGGCCTGCCAAGAGCAGAACCCCCTGGTGCTAGCCTTCACAAGGTTCAAAGGTATTAACACTAAAGTGTGAAATTCTTGCCTGTCATTAAGCTGATCCTAGGCAGGACTGCTTTATCTTTATTGTAAACATTTACCTGGTTCCTGTAATTCCTTTTGAAGTCATTCCTTTGTTTTGTACCTGGTAACTTCAATGTACCTTGCCTGATGTGACTTCCAACCCCTTATATTCTCTGTACTATAAAAAGCTTGATGCTCGAACTGACAAATACATTCAAATTCTACACAACCTCTCCTGTGTGCATCTATCTGTCGTCTCATCCAACGCTTTGCCCACCTGCGACTAGAGACCCGTTCCACACAGACATAGGGACCCAGAGGGACTGTGGCAAGGAAGGAAGGAAGGAAGGAAGGAAGGAAGGAAGGAAGGAAGGAAGGAAGGAAGGAAGGAAGGAAGGAAGGAAGGAAGACGGACGTGAAGTTGGGGGAAGGTCAGCGTTAGGGTTAGGGTGTGGTGGGGTGGCCATGAACCTGGGAGGAACTAGGTGGGAGGAGTTGGAGGTGAATGTGCCCAAAATACACTGTATGCACATATAAAATTCTCAAAAGTGAATGAAAATATTGTATTTTTATTCTTTGAGAATTTCATACAGCATGTATTTACCAAATTCTTTTCCATTTCTCAACATTTCCCTACCCCATGGACTTTATGTTCTTCATATGCTCATCTGCCTTATGTGTCTGGAAAAAGGTGTTGCCTTGAAATAGTCTGCCACCTCTGGTTCTGCCTTGGTGTTCTATTGCTGTGAAGAGACACCATGACCAAGGCAATTCTTCTAAAACAACACATTTAATTTGGGGCTTGCTTACAGTTTCATAGACCTAGTCCCCATTATAATCATGGCAGGGAGCATGGCAGCATGCAGGCAGGCATGGTGCTGGAAAAGTACCTGAGAGCTTATATCCCATACCAAGACCACACACCTAATCCTTCCAAACTGTACTGGCTAGTTTTATGTCAGCTTGGCACAAACTAGAGTCATCAGAGAGGAGGGAGCCTCATGTGAGAAAATGGTATCTATAAGGCTGGGCGATTGGCAAGCTTTTATGGCATTTTCTTAATTAGTGATTGATGGGGGAAGGCCCCACCCATTTGGGGTTGTGCCATTCTTGGGAATTTGGTCATGACTTCTATAAGAAAGCACACTGAGGAAGCCATGGGGGGCAAGCCAGTAAATCATACCCTTCATGACCTCTGTATCAGCTCCTGCCTCCAGGTTCCTGCCCTCGCTGCTTTTGATGATGAGATAAATCCTTTCTTCTTCAAGTTGGGTTTGGTTGTTTTATCACAGCAATGGTAACTCTACCTGAGAACTATGCAAATATGTACTTATGGGAGGCAGTCTCATTCAAACCACCACAGACTCTTACACTCTTTCTGAGTATTCTTCTGTATAGATATCAGAGCCTTGAGGGGAGGGTTATGATGAAGATATCCCATTCCAGTTAGTTGTGTTAATGACCATTTGCAAGAAAGTTTCTCTGCTGAGGTTTGAGTCATGCACTGATCTGTGCAGATAGCACTGTGGCATTAGGAGACATTTTATTGCTATGTTCATTTAGCAGAAGAATAGTACTAGATTCAAATCCCGCCCCATCTTTCTGGGTAATTAGCCAAAGAGTTTCAGACACCCCTCAAGCACTGTAGGGTGTTGTCAGTACTACTAGTTATCCCTCACAATCCAACAGTAAGAGCCTATTGCAGAAGACCGTAGGCTTAGATTTTTCAAAATCTACTTTTAATAAGGGTTCTTAAATGCTTTAACCTCCCTTCTAGCTCACCACCCACCAGAGGTAGTGGGAAGGAAAAGGTTAATAGAGCAAAGGGGCATGTGAACCTGTTTAGAAATTGTTCTTTGGAGCAAACCTAATCTGTGTTGTCAGGATATCAGCTGTTGGGTTCACAGGAATCAGCAGTAGCAGCAGCTTGATCCACCCACAAACACCGTTCACAAATCAGCAACTGAAGCCAGAAGAAATCTTGAGGCTCTGCCAATCGGCCTGAGTCTGAGAAAGTGGCAAGAAGCCACAGCAACACCATTAGAAGTTATGACAAACCATGGCCAGCAAAGAATGGCAAGGTGAATCAATACCATACGGTGTCATCAGTGAAGATCAGTGTCAGCAAAGCCCAACGATGCCCAGCAGAGAATGGTAAGGCACACCCATACCAAACAGCTCCATTCCCTGCCTGTTGGGTTATACTTATAGCCTTTCCAAACATCATGTGTTCTCTCAAGCATATGTTCTAGCAATGTATCACGTGCATTATTCCCGAGCTGCTTCCAGAAAGACACTAACCACGTGTCTGCTCTCAGCAAAAACATCCTCTCATAAGACTGCTTCCAGAAGAAAACATCACATGACACAACCGAGTCTCCAAAGAAACCAGAATTTTCTACTTGAGAAGATACCACACACTTATGGCATAGACTATGGGGAACTCTAGCTGGTGCTCAACTAGAATCTCCACCCCCACTGGCTAGCCTTTACAGTGATGGAAGGTACTATACATGCTACAGAAGGAGAAATGTATTCTTCAGTTTCACTGAGCTATAAATCCTGATATAGGACATAAAACCATGCCAGGAAGTTTGATAAGGTAGAGAGGTTGAGATCCAGAGACTCAGTGGGCACACACCTGAGACTTAGGCGACACCCCGCTCCCTGCCTGATTCCTGGCCTGGAATACATGCTATGCTTCTCACATAAAGAAACAGGTCCTATAGTCATGTAGGCCCAAAACAGAGTTTTCCCATGCTAATGAGGTACCTAGAGGCCTGAAAGGCTTAGCCAATAAGATTCCATTCCCAGACATTCCTCTCTGCAAAAGGTATTTAATCTCAGCTCCACCCTGAGAAGTGGATATGGTACAGTATGCATCCATTTTCCACCATGAACAGCCAATAAATTGTTTAAAACCATAGAATGTCTCTTTCATCAAGATCCTTTGTGGGGAGCTGTGAAGAAGGCATTTGACTACAGAGCTGCAACTTAATTCTCCCATAGAAGGCCTCTTTGTGCTCCCAGCCTGTCACCAAGCAAAGGACAATCACTGCTGGGACAAGCTGGAGCTCCCCTTTCTCCTGCCCAGTCTAGATGCTGGCCCCAGCTCATGGGCTTCCCTCTCCCCCAACTCTGTTCTCAGCTCTTCCATGATTCCCAGTAGTATCTGGACGTCCAAGAGTCTGAGAACCCCACAGCCCGGCCTTGTCACACGCCTCGGGGAACCCCTGAACCAGCTCCAGCTTCCTGAATCTCAGACTGTGCTTTCCCACCCCCAGAGCGGTGTCTTGGTGCTTCCTACAATCTGGCACCATCCTAGGTGGTGGCGTGGAATAAATTCAGTCAAACTCCTTGCATTTGGTCTCCCCAAGAGGCAGTGCCCAGCAGACGTGGATCCACACCCTGAGAGCTCTAATACAATATGCCCACGATGCAATAGTAGCACAAATGTTATGGCAGTAACTGCCCTAAGTAAGGGCTTCTACTGATGTGACAAAACACCATGATCAAAAGATCCCGGGGGAGGAACGGACTTATTTCAGCTTACAACTATCAGGTCGCATTTCATCACTGGGAGGAGTCATGGCAGAAACTCAAGGCAGAAACCAGGAGACAAGAACTGAAGGACAGCCCATGGAGGAGTATTGCTGGTTTGATTGCTTCTTCTTCTTCTTCATCTTCTTTTCTTTTTTTTAAAATATTTATTTATTTATTTATTTATTTATCTATCTATCTAATGTATATGGGTACACTGTAGCTGTACTAATGGTTGTGAGCCATCATGTGGTTGCTGGGAATTTGAATTCAGGACCTCTGCTTGCCCCAGCCCTGTTCGCTCCAGCCTAAAGGTTTATTAATTATTACATCTAAGTAGCTGTCTTCAGACACACCAGAAGGGGGTGCCAGATCTCATTATGGATGTTTGTGAGCCACCATATAGTTAGTTGCTGGAATTTGAACTCAGGACCTTCAAAAGAACAGTCAATGTTCTTAACCCCTGAGCCATCTCTCCAGTCTGTTTGATTGCTTCTTCTGGCTTGTTCAGACTGCTTTCTTATACTACCTGGCCCACCTGCCTATGGTGTCAGCTCCTCCTGTGGTCTGACCCTCCACTTCATCAACCATTAATGCACTTATAGACTTGCCACAGGTAAATGCTATAAAGGCATTTTCTCAACTGAGAGTCCCTCTTCCCAAACAACTGTCGTTCCTGTCAAGTTGACATAAAATTAATCAACACAGTAACAAAACAATTTTTATGTTGGATTAAGGACCTGCTTCATGAGACTGAACCCATACCTGATATTATTATGAGGCTGAGAAACTGAAAATATCGTATTTCAGCAATAAAAATGAAAAGAATGTGGAGGCAGCTCTAAGCCTAGCATCCAGGCCCCCCACTTCCCGTCCACGACTTCTCTCAAACTGCTACACAAGCAAGGAACCCTGTCTGTCAGCAATCCTGGAGAAGGGTTGCTTCTATACACCCAGACTTCCTGTCTGTTGGAACAGCTTCATTTCTGCCTCACCCCACGTTCACAGGAGAACTGAATACACTTGAAGCCCTCCTTGCCCAGAACCTGTAAGTAAAACTTACATGCGTATGTCTTTATTTACAGTATATTGAATTTGTACTTATCATCTGAAGAACCAGGGTCCGACCTGGGTCAGGGTCTGGCTAACAGTTCTAGAGTGATTCTTTGGACTCAGACCATTGGCTGACACCATTGGAAGCCCCCGTGAGGACACTGGTTGTAGGCACCCGGAAGTCACCCTGGCAGAAGGGTCATCTTGTGAAATCTCTGTCCAGCTCCCATTCATTCGGCTTCCAGCTGATGGCTACCAGCGTTGGTTCTAAAGCCACTTTATCTACGGATTCTCAAAACAAGGTCTTTTTCCTTTTATTTCTTTCATCAGATGTGATTGATCATGGAGTAACACATAGAGGCCTTTTAAGGCAAATACTGGTGACAGTTTTGCACAGCTTGCATAGCAGTCTCTCTGTGTTAGGGACTGAAGATTTAGGCCCCTTCTTTCCCATTCCCCTGTTGAAATTCAGGCCTGAGTATGGGATTAGGATGTGGGGCCTTTGGGAGTTGATTAAATTAATGAAGGCAGAAGGATCCCTCATGATGGGATTCGTGTTTTCCTGAGGAAGAGTCACCTACATCTGCCGCTTTGTCATTTAAAAACGGGAAGCTGCCAAGATGCAAAGGGGAAACCACTCTCCCCAGAACCAGGCGATGCACTAGTCCAGGGGCTTGTAGCCTCCAGAACTGTGAGAAAATGAAGCTCGTCCCGTAAACTCCCAAGCTGATAATCTGTTTTGGCAGCTGGAGTTGTGAGTTGAAGACAGTGTGAATGCTAAATCTCATTAAGTGCATTTTAACACGCTAATGATATCTGCTTTCCCAAGTTGTGAAATATAAGTCAGAGATTTAGTTTGTTCTGGTGCAGTGCAAACAATGCCCACAACATCCATCAGGTTATGGGGCAGGGCACATGCACATCATCCCTTGGAGAAACTCACCAGGTATTTGTGATTCGTCCAACCCTGTTGGTTCTAGTGTACCCTTACTCTTTGCCTTCCGGGGCCACAAACAAAGAAGAACAGTTGCCAATAGGTTACTAGAACACTTCTGAGTGGGTCTCTGGGTAGAAAGGGTTTAATTTTTGTAGCTCCCTCATGAAAAGAGCTTTTAATGAAAATGTAGCTATTTGCTTCTACAGTGCCATCGGGACTTGCTGGATCACGGAATCTCAGAGTCTCTTGAACTTGCCTCAGACTGTTCCTGGGAATTAGAGAAGTGCTGTTCAGGGGGCCAGTGGGCAATAAGAAAACCAATAACAACATAGTTTTCATGGCCTCAAGAAAAGGCTTCTAAATATAACTGTAGGTTTTTAGGCCTCTACTTTTAAATGCTATCCAACTGTGGAAAAGGGTCATTTTCTCCCATGGCCTTAAAGACATCCTGTGTTTCAGTGTTAGGTTATAAATATAGTTGCAAATACTGTTCATTTCCACAAGAGACCACTATTGCTTTGCTTTTTCTAGTGGTGCCTGCGGAAAATAGAGTTAGAACAGCCCAGGAGGTGAAAAAAAAATAACTGTTCCCAAACCCCAAACAAACAAAAAACAAAACCAATCTAGTATTTTTAAATATAGCACAGACCCTGTCTCAGAAAAAAAAAAACAAGAAAAAAAACATAGTATAAAATATGATCTCATGGTCCTTTGGAAGCTTGTGTTAAAGTCCTGGTGTGTGTGCTGACTGCAATGAGGGGTGGTGGTCGTAATGAGAACATCACATCTGTGTGGGGGTCTTAGTTGTCGAGTCGCAGGTCTTAAATGTGTGTGACCTGGCTAATACAGTATCCTGTGCTCAGCATTTTCATTTTCCAGAGAGTAATCCTGAGGTGTAGGGAAGGGCCACACACTGCTTAGTTAGATGGCAATAGTTCAGCACCAGCAATAAGAATGGGAAAGGAGAAACGGAGACTCGTTCTCTGGAAAGCACACCAGGGTTTTCTCGGTGTTCAGGTGGGTGGTTTCCTTTTCGTTTGTGACATTGTTTTCAGCTGGACAAGGATATGAGACAAAGCTTAGAAGGCTGCCCCTGTCTCCACACGCAATCAAGAACAATGCCAGATTGGGAGGTTCCCCTCGGGGCTTTCTGAGCCTCTCTTTCTTGTCACCTATCACCACCAGCGGCTTCTCTACTTCCTAGACCCTCCTACTGCTTCCTGTCTGTTTTCAGTTTCCATGAGCTATATAAGCAGAAGACAGGAGCCGTCATCAACAGTTGTGGGACTGAAGCCAGACTCTTCTCCAAATTAGTATTCTTCCCAGGTCTCCTGATTTTCAGCCTGTCACATAGGTTTTGGGAGGTGGTTCAGTCAGTGATGTTCAGAGGCTTGGACGACAAAAGATGGATATGCTTAGCAAATCCTCCTCCCCCCTCCCCCTCCCCTCCCCCTCCCCTCCCCCTTCCCCTCCTCATCCTCCCCCTCCCCTCCCCCTCCCCTCCCCCTTCCCCTCCTCCCCCTCCTCCTCCTCCCTCTCCTCCTCCTCCCCCCTCCCCCTCCTCCTCCTCCTCCTCCCATCTACTCTCTTTTCAGCTACAGCTCGTAGTTCTGAGACTACATCAGAGTTCTCCTTTGTGATCTCTTTATGGCTTTGCTACTGGACAGTGGTCCTCAGACTTGAATATGAATCCCTGGGAGTGGCTGCTAAACCATTTCCGACAGCAGGAAATCAGACTCCACCTTTCAGAGGAGTCTGAAACACAGGATGTCTTTAAGGCCATGGGAGAAAATGACCTTTTTCCACAGTTGGATAGCATTTAAAAGTAGAAGCCTAAAAACCTACAGTTATATTTAGAAGCCTTTTCTTGAGGCCATGAAAACTTTGTTGTTATTGGTTTTCTTATTGCCCACTGGCCCCCTGAACAGCACTCCTTTCTCAGGTGGTCCAAGATCCCTCAGTGGATCACAGCACTGAGAGTTTGCTGGGAGACTATTGCCCTGTCTGGCCCTCAAATCCTTCGGGGACTGATTTAACAAGGATTGCAAAAGTGGCTACCTGCTTTCCATCCCTATGGACTCTGCTGTTCAGTAGCTGTTGCATTAGCATGGGAAAAACTGTAGAAAGAGGCAGTCTCCCCAGGAGAACTTGTTTCTTACAAATGTGGCTTCTGAAATAGCAGCCACACCACTTGGGAACTGGTCAGCTGTGCATATTTAAGGGCCACACTCCAAACATACTACACGTGAAACTCTTGGAGATCAGACCCTGGCCCCCCTGTGCAGTAAAGAGCTGGCTCGGTGAGTCCCAATAAAGATGCAGCTTTCCCAATGTGAGGGTCGGGGTCCCTTCCTCTGTACCAGGTGTGACATACCTTGAGATCTATTTGTTATGTCCCTGTTGTCTGCAGTTTCCATATCCCAGTTTTCAATTTCCTATGGTCAATTGAAGACCAAAAATACTAAATGGAAAATTCTAAAAATAAGCAAGTAGTAAGTTTTATGTTTATTATAGAACGTTGTTGTGATTGTCTTGTTTTTACTATCACTGCTAATTTCTTCTAACTTTTCCTAATTTAGAAGATAAACTATCATAGGTATCAATAGGAAGATAAGAGCATATATGGGGATCAGTAGTACCGTCTACGATTTAAGGCACTCCTGGGGGGTTTGGAACCCATCCTTTGTGATAAAGGGGAATTTCCAGCCTTAAGCTTACAGGAGCAAGGATGGGAGCTGTTCCCCGCTCTCCTGTGTGTGTGGACAGTGAGCATCTATTAAGCATCTATTAGGTGTACTCATAAATGGTTATTTATTTATTTTACTCTCTAATGTTATCTTGTTGCCTAGCCTATGTGTTATTAATAGGTGAAAGGTAGTTTGCTACTTCAGACTCAGTTATTCAACAAATACTAAGTACTATTATGTACCAGGTATTCCTAACACAAGTGGGAATATGGTGATGTAATTATGCCTTTGTATAAACAAACAAACAAGCAAACACTACACCTTAGTTACTTCCTTCTTTCTTTCTTTCTTTCTTTCTTTCTTTCTTTCTTTCTTTCTTTCTTTCTTTCTTTCTTTCTTTCTCTTCCTTCCTTCCTTCCTTCCTTCCTTCCTTCCTTCCTTCCTCCCTCCCTCCCTCCCTCCCTCCCTCCCTCTCTCTCTCTCTCTCTCTCTCTCTCTCTTTCTTTCTCTCTTTTTTCCAAGACAGGGTTTCTCTGTATGGCCCTGGTTGTCGTGGAACTCACTTTGTAGACCAGGCTGGCCTCGAACTCAGAAATCCACCTGCCTCTGCCTCCCGAGTGCTGGGATTAAAGGCGTGCGCCACCAAGCCCGGCTCCTTAGTTACTTTTTTATTGCTATCAAAAACCACCATGACCAAGACAACTTATAAAAGAAAGTACTTAGTTTGAGGGCTCATAGTTCAGGGGATCAGAGTCCATGACCATTGGTGGGAAACATGACAGCAGGTAGGCAGGCATAGTGTTGGAGCAGTAAGTTAGAGCTTACACACTGAGACAACAACCAGAAGGTAGAGAGAGTCTGAGTTAACTGGGGATAACATGTGCTTTTAAAACTTCAAATTCCACCTCTAGTGACACACCGTCTTCAACAAGGCCACATCTTCTAATCTTTCCCAAACATTCCTACTGAGGACCAAATATTCAAGTATATGAGCCTACGGAGGCCATTCTTATTTAAATTACTACACAGTATAATAGCAAACAATAGCCAGAGCTTTGAGGCGGAAATAGGGGCTGAGGATAGTTATTTGGGTGAAGAGGCAGCTACCTGTATTTTCTTGAGTAGCAGAATGGCTGCTTCCGTATTTGTTTTAATCCTTGCACTGGGAAGACCATGTAAAAGAAACTTTGATTCTGTTGGAACTGTCATCTCTGAGGCTTACTGACCTCATCTGCTAATCTCAGCCTAGTCCCGGAAGCTTCTAGCCTCCTCTCTACAATCTTATCTAGGCCTAGAATGTTTTCAGCCTCCAATTTATAAATACATTTACCCTTTCTTATCCTTTCAGAGCTCTGACTGGCTGGTTAAACTCAGCTGTCCTGGCTCAAACTCCTCTTCAAGCTGACTGATTCAATCCATCTTCTTTCTTGGGCTCTGACCGAATTGTTCTGCTTGGCCTCAAACTAACTCTGGCAATCTGTTCTAACTTATCGTCTTCTCATTCTCTGGCTCATTCTTCCTTTACCCGTGTCTAGCTTGCTTTCTCTCCAACCTATCTCGCTAAAACTCTCCCAGGAATCTGCCTTCTCTCCTTTCTCTCTCTTTGCACTGCTCTCCTAAGCAGCTTCCCTTTCCTCTCTCTTCTCATGAGAATCGGACGCATCCTATTCTGTCAGATCTTTGATTTGTCACTTTGTGTGCCCTTCAGTCAGACATTACTTTGAAACATGGGTGTTTCCTTCTGCAACCTAGCTTTACCTTTCCTGTTTGGGATTAAGGTGTGTACTAAGTCCGTGTCTGAAGTCCAGCCAGAGGGATTAGAGATGAGTGCTAAGGCTGAGCCACACCACTACTATAAGCAGGGTTTCCCAGTAAACAACAGTCTCATGGTTCACAGTGTGATCAAATATCCTGCAACAAGAACACCTTGGTTTTCACCCTGTGTCTTTCAGTCCCCAAAGTTCCATCTTCCTTATCCACTGTTTTGGGAGCAGGAACAGGACCAAGATCTGTGAAATCAAAGCATCTATCACTTTAGCTCCAGCAACGGGCACAAGCTATGTAAGGGGAATTCAGCTGGGCGCTTTTCCTAGATGATACTGGGAAGACAAAAAGAAGATCCTAGCAGCACTTGATGGAGTTATCAGGATGTGGGGATTTAATCTTGAGGTTTCTAGGGACCACTGGGAGATACCAGATTTCCCAAGTTGCAAAATATACTCAGTGTGCAGTGGAGAGAAGGGAGGGGCCTGGACCACATCATTTGAATGGCTAGATCCTCAAGCCAATACTTCTAGACATTTCAGTTTTATCAGTAGCTATATTGCACTTATGTTGGTACCGGTTTTTGTCCCTTCGAGCACAAGGACTCGAAATATTAAACCTAGTGAACACACATTTATTACCCATTTCTGCTACTTTTTGGCTGAGCCAATTAGATTCTTTGTGACAAGGGTAGGTTGAGGGGGTTCATGCAAGAGGAGAAAGTCTGCAAGACCTAACGTAGGTGTTCAGGAAGAGGTGAGTAGATCCCAGAAAACAATGCAACAGTAACAACAACAATAGGCTAACATCTCTTTCAGGGTAACCAAATGGCATTCAGGATTTGTGTTTAAGAAATGTGACTTAGTTCCCAGTGAAGAACAAGAGGCTGAATTGGTTTTTTTTTTCCCCCTCTAGTTTTAGACTTCAGATGGCACTGGCTAGACTGGTTGAGGGGAGACATTCCCCCCCTTCCCTCTTTTCAATGAAATACAATTACACTGAATTCATGGTATTCATTGTGTCAAATTCCTATGTTTCCTGGCACTGGCTGAAGAGATATATAATACGATCCTGATAAGGCTTCTCTTTCTGACTCAGACTGTATGCAGATAGATAACACTTTCTTTGGGCAACACTTTCTTTTTTCTCAGAATTATTTTGGGGCTAATTTACATTAACTCTTAAAAAAAGAAAAAGAAACCACACATCCATCATTTTGAAAACAGATTTCAACAAGAAAGAAGTAAAATTTGCTCAGCCAAGACACCCACCACAAGGTTTGGTTTTAATAATACACACAACAGGAATGGGGGTGAGGGAGCGAGCTAATGGGTAAACGCTTCTAGCTGGAAGAGGTGGGGCAGGAAGTGCTTTTTCCAGCCAAGAACAGTCTCTAATACATCACTGCAACCCTGACAACCCCGGAGGGGCAAGGATGCAGTGGTGGTCTGGAGGAGTAACTTTTTTATTTTTAAGATTTAGTTTTAGTGTGTGTGTATGTGTGTGTGTGTGTGTGTGTGTGTGTGTGTGTGTGTGTGTCTGTGTGTCTGTGTGTCTGTGTGTCTGTGTGTCTGTGTGTGTCTGTGTGTGTAGACCTGCATGTCAGATGCTCTGGAGCTGAAGTTACAGGTGCTGTCTGCTGAGCCATCTCTCCAGCTGTGGAGCAGTTGTAATCAGCAACTCTTACATTGGGTAATCTGCCAAAAACAGCCCTTAAAAGTTTTGCAATTATTATTTCATTATTTTATGCATACGGGAGCTTGGCCTGCATGCACGCTGATGCACCATACACTTGCAGTGCCCACAGAGGCCAGGAGAGGGCACCAGATTCCTTGGAACTGGAATTGCAGATGGTTGTGAGCTGTCTGTGGGTGCTGGGAATCAAAACTGGGTCCTCGGGAAGAGCAGCCAGTGATCTAATCGCTGAGTCATCTCTCCATTCCCAGAGACCTTAAATACAAGGCCTCATGTACCCCAGGCTAGCTACTGAAATTACTATGCAGGCAAGGGTTACCTTGCCTTCTACCTCTCCTTCTACCTCTGGGAGGGTAGGATTATATTCTTCCATATCTAGTTTTTGCAGTGTTGGGGATCCTACCCAGGACATTGTGCATGCTAGACAGGAACTCTATCAACTGAATTACATGTCTAGTCCAGTTATACTTGTGGCTACTTAGTGTTCATGTTGAGCCTATTTCTCAATCTTTTATCTATTTTTTTTAACCTTTCCTCAGGAACTTTTCTTTTAATTTTGCAAGACAGGGGACTACATATATAGTCCAGGCTGGCCTAGAACTCAGCACTTTTTTCCAAGTGCTGGGACTACCAAGCACACACTGCTGATTATAGCACTAGCCCAAAGAACCATTAAGACATTGTTTTATGTATGGAGAAACAAAAGACACCCTGTGTCAACGAAGTGGAAGCAGAAACTGACTCTTGAAAGTTGTCCTCTGTGTTCACAGCCTTCGTGGCACTGCCGCTGAGCTCCAGCTGAAGGAGAGGTGGGTGGGTAAGTAAGGTGTTGCCCATACCACGGCGCGTACAAAGCAGACTGCTCGCAAATCCACCGGTGGTAAAGCACCCAGGAAACAACTGGCCACAAAAGCCGCTCGCAAGAGTGCGCCCTCTACTGGAGGGGTGAAGAAACCTTATCGTTACAGGCCTGGTACTGTGGCACACAGTGAAGTCAGATGCTATCCAAAGTCCACTGAACTTCTGATCCGCAAGCTCCCCTTTCAGCGTCTGGTGCGAGAAATTGCTCAGGACTTCAAAACAGATCTGCGCTTCCAGAGTGCAGCTATTGGTGCTTTGCAGGAGGCAAGTGAGGCCTATCTGGTTGGCCTTTTTGAAGATACCAACCTGTGTGCTATCCATGCCAAACGTGTAACAATTATGCCAAAAGATATCCAGCTAGCACGCCACATACATGGAGAACTTGCTTAAGAGTCCACTATGAGGGGAAACATTTCATTCTCAAAATTTTTCTTTTCCTCTTCTTCCTGTTATCAGTAGTTCTGAATGTTAGATATTTTTTTCCATGGGGTCAAAGGTACCTAAGTATATGATTGCGAGTGGAAACATAGGGGACAGAATCAGGTATTGGCGTTTCTCCACGTTCATTTGTGTGTGAATTTTTAATATAAATGCAAGATGTAAAGCATTAATGCAAGCAACATGTTTCAGTGAACACATTTCAACAGTTCAACTTTATAAAAATTATAAATAAACCTGTTAAAATTCTCTGGACAATGATAGCATTTTGTATTTTTAAAAAAATAAGTAAATTTCTTATTGACGGTTTGTAGCATTTTTATCATCCAGTAGATCCCATCCATTCACTATACTTTTCTAAGTGAGCTGTCCTGTATGCAAGTACGTGGTTTAATGTTGTCTCTCTTCTGTGCTGTTCCTGGAAGTTTGCTATTAAAATACATTAAACTATAACAATGAAAAAAGAAAGCTGTCCTCTGTCCTCCACACATGTGTGGCACACACACACACACACACTCACTGTAACAACAATAACAATAAACGTTTCTGACAGAAGCACTCTTTATATTCCCTCCTGCTGTTATTAGACATCTGGCCTTTCTCAACTGTAACCAGTCAGGTCTTTTGGAACTTGGGACACACCCTGAAGTTGTTTCAGCAGGGCCTTTTGTCTTGTATCTTGACTACCTTAGGTCATTTTGCCTAGAAGCAGAGCTTGGGGCTTGAGACAAGAGATTTGAGCCTCTATAGGTATTTCCCCTCCCTTCTTCCTTTCCTTCTTTCCTCTCTTTTTGAGGCAGGATTTCACACTGTACTTAAGGTTAGCCTGGATCTCACTGAGTAGTCCGCACTGCCCTCAAATTTGTGGCAATCTTCTTGCCTCATTTTCCAATTTGTTGGGCTTAGAGGTATGTGCTTCTGTGCCCAACAGTTGTCATTTCTTGAGGAGAAAATATCTACAGAAGGGTTGAAGGAGGGCTAGGGGTGCAGTTCAGTGTGGAGTGCTGGTTCACCATGCAGAAACCATGGGTTTGATTCCCACACCCCCAGTATGGTACAAATTGGGTGTGGTGGTACAGGCCTGTCCACCCAGCCCTTGGAAGTCAATGGCAGGAGGATCAGAAGTTTGGGGACACCCTGAGTTAGAAACCAAACACACCCACAAAACCCTCAAACAAAATAAAACCAAACACAAAAACAGTATTCAGAATCCCAACTAAAGCAAAAGAGATTGACAGAATCCAGCCAGCTAAAGGAAGGCGTTGAGCAAGGGTGGTGACTGAGGTAGTTAGCTTTGTACTAGCGGGCCAGCCTAGTAGCAATGTGCCTGTGTCTTTCTGGGGACGTGGCTTCTGCCATCTGAGAGCAGATCACTGGAAAACTGGTCACTTTATGCTATCAGTGGTCAGCAGTCCCAGTGGATAATGTGAGGATGGGGGGACAGTCTGGATGGGGAACACAGGGTCTTCTACCATCATCTGGTTGGACATTTATCTAAGAGCTTTGGCTCAGACCTTGGTTTTTCAGACTTTTAAACTTAAACCAGGCATCGGAATTTCCTCTGGCTGCTTCAGCCTTCACCTCTCTAATAATTGTGACCTTTGGTCTTTGTACCTACAAGGAGGATCTTCTTAAGTTAAACTTTTTTTTTATTGTTTATAGTTTCTGCTCAGCTTTGAGTAGGTGTTTATTATAAATCTGCTTCATTCTTTTAGCATCGCTAAAGGGGATGGGCTTGGTGGCCTCTCACTAGCTGCTGAGGGTGACATAGGCTGCTTCTCCAGCAGCCCCAGTGATCCCATCTCCTGGTATGTATAGGCTTGTAGGATCCTTTCCTCAGAGATATGGACTCTGGCTTGAACTTTTCTCTGGGTCCTGATGTATAATTTTCTATCATGGTTCTTTGTGTTAACAGGAAGGCACTATGATGCTGCTGGCAGAGATTTTGACAGGGTGTATGTACAACTATTAATAGGTGCCTTTTGTTTTTTTATTTATCAAAGCAGGATTTTTTTCTGTGTAGCCTTGTCCTGGAACTTGTACTATATGTGTGTCTTGCTTAAGGATACCTCAAATTCAGGCACCTACCTGTCTCTGCACCCCCCCCCCCCGAGTGCTGGGACTTAAAGGTGTGCACCACCATGCCCCGCTAACCAGGTGCCTTTAATGATTAGGACAGGACATGGCAGGAGAGCTTGAATGTTTCTCTTGCCTTCCTGCTGTAAAATACTGTGACCTGTATCCTGCTGACATTCTTTCCTGTCTTGTTGCTTGCCCTGATGACATAAGCTGTTTGCTGGATGTGTGGACTGCCTTGTGGAAAGGGCAGTGTGTGATACACAAGTAGGACTGTGACTGTCAGCCGCATGGAGCCTCAGCTGTCAGCAATGAGTGTGGAAGCAGATGTTTCACTAAATTATAAGGGGGCTGCAGCAGCGCTGGGGGGAGGTGAGAGCAGGAGATCGAGTGGCAGGCTTAGCAGCTAAAATAAAAATAAAATCTAATTTATTTATTTATTTTCTCGGTGGCATGGCCACATTTTGAGTGCCCAGAGGACAGTTGGCTCTTGTCCTGGATTGCTCAGTTGTTTTGCAATAGTGAGGCTAGAACTCAGGATCCTGTACATGCCAGGCAAGTTGAGCTATAGCACCTTAACTCTGACAGGTAGGTTTATTAGAAGCCAGGCCTCTTGAAATGCTTTGACTGTGTATGGCTGCACTGCCTGGGTCAAATCATGCAGCTCGAAGGCTGACTATAGTCAGAAGGACGCCAGTGTTTGACGTGGGGGCACTTCTGAATCTCTTGAACAAATGGGGCCCACAACAGCTTCCTATCCTATTGCCTTCTTTATCATGGAGTGGCTGAGCATCTGGAAGCAGCTGTCACTAACTTGCTCATGTGAATTTGGTCGTGTGTGTGTGTGTGTGTGTGTGTGTGTGTGTGTGTGTGTGTGTGTGTGTGTTTCTACCCAGAGAGGCCAGGTGTGGATGCCAACACTGAGGGCTTTCCCCAACTTCTGAAGGCATAGGGCACACAGCACACACATTTCACAGGTGGAATTGTCCCATTCCAAGTTAGCGAAAAGATGTCTGAAGTTAATAAAGTTACTTTGGGTGAGTACATATTAACTGTAACGAAATAAAACGGGATTGCAGAAAATACAACCCAATCTTCTGTCTCAAAGGTTTATTAACTCTAATCCCACTGGAATCAGCTGGAGGATCTGGCAATGTAATAAAGCAGACTCATTTTTTTTCCCACACCTTTTCCCCCCTCAAGTGTTGGTGATACACAAAGAACAATATTACAAAAAAAATGTTTAAATTTCCCCTGCTAATTTATGACTGACTTTTGTGCTTTTTAAAAAGGGGTTTTATTGTTTTCAGACTCCAGTGGTTTTCCACCACACCTTTGTTCAAAGCCAGGATGGCAAACCCAGGGTGCTTGTCTTTGCTTCCTGATCCCTTGCAGGCATCATTAAGGAATCATTGAAGTCTTTGCTAGTGACTCTAGATGTGGCTTAGAATTCTCCCTTCGTCAGCAGTTCAAGTGGATCTGAACTCCAACTGCTATGTTTGGATTAGGAACAGAGATTTTAATGTAAATAACAAGATAATCATTTCTAGAATCCCAATAAAATTTGCTTGGAACCATCTACATCTGGGAAGAAAGAGACTATTATTGTTGTTTTGAGGGTGACTAAGGAGGCATGGTTTAGCCAGGTGAACCACACAGTGGTTAAATGATGAGAGTTCTATGGTGGAGTAGCGGAAACCATCAGTATTAAGATCAAGATACCTCTCAGCACTTCGTAAGTCTCCCCATTGGCTTCGATGTGTGTAACTAGAGTCTGTCTCACAAGGTCTGGGGCTGCCTCTCAGCCTAGTGCTTCAGGAAGAGCACTGAATTCAGTTCCGACTCTACCCTGCTTGGCTTCCTTAAAGAACTATGTGGCAGATGTCCTAGTGATTTGGGAAGAACGAATTCTGGAAGGAGGGAGACTCAGGAAACAGGTGTTAGTGGAAGAGTTGCTGATTAAATGAACATAGTCCAGCATTATCCAACTCGTGGTTTTAGAGGTCATGTTCCATGACTGGGAATAAAGGTCAACTTTAGGTCAGTAGAGAAATGGCATGCCAGTGGGAGCTTGTAGTAGAACCACATGACTCAAGGCCAGGCAGTGAAGAGAGTGAGGAGGGGGCTAAGGTCCTACAATTTCATTTAGAATCATGCCTCCAAGGACCAGAATCCTCTCCGTAGACTCTACCTGTTAAACTTTAAACAACTCCTTTAGGATGTCACCCTGAGCTTTGACTCATGGGCCTTGAGAACATTTTAAATCTAAACAATTGAATGTATGTCACTATAAAAAGATAAGTGCTATTGATTTTGTTTTTAAAGAATAGTATACAATTATTCAAATTGATTCAGATATTTTTCATGAATTTGATCATTTGGGGATCCTCTGGGACCTTATTAAACTCTATCAAGTGCTTACTTACATATATGCAAATTTAAAAAAAACATTGTAAGGCAAAGGACACTGTCAACAGGACAAAACAGCAACCAACAGATTGGGAAAAGAACTTTACTGATCCTACATCCAATATATACAAAGAACTCAAGAAGGTAGACTCCAGAGAACCAAATAATCATATTAAAAATGGGGTACAGAGCTAAACAAAGAATTCTCACCTGGGGAATACTGAATGGCTGAGAAGCACCTAAAGAAAAGTTCAACCTCCTTAGTCACCAGGGAAATGCAAATCAAAACAACCCTGAGATTCCACCTCACACCAGTCAGAATGGCTAAAATGAAAAACTCAGGTGACAGAAGATGCTGGCAAGGATGTGGAGAAAGAGGAACACTCCTCCATTGTTGGTGGGATTGCAAGCTGGTTCAACCACTCTGGAAATCAGTCTGGTGGTTCCTCAGAAAATTGGACGTAGTACTACCTGAGGCTCCAGCTATACCACTCCTGGACATATGCTCCAACATATAACAAGGCCACATGCTCCACTATGCTCATAGCAGCCTTTTTTATAATAACCAGAAGCTGGAATGAACACAGATGTCCTTCAACAGAGGAATGGATACAGAAAATGTGGTACATTTACACAGTGGAGTATTTACTACTCAGCTATTAAAAACAATGACTTCATGAAATTCTTAGGCAAATGGATGGAATTAGAAAATATCCTGAGTGAGGTAACCCAATCTCAAAAGAACACACCTGGTATGCACTCACTGATAAGTGGATATTAGCCCACAAGCTCGGAATACACAAGATACAATTCACAGACCACATGAAGCTCAAGAAGAAGGAAAACCAAAGTGTGGATGCTTCAGTCCTTCTTAGAAGGGGGAACAAAGTATTTAAGTGAGGAAATATGGAGAAAAAGTGTGGAGTAGAGACTGAAGGAAAGGTTATCCAGAAACTGCCCCACCTGGGGATCCATCCTATACTGACACCAAATCCAGACACTATTGTGGATGCCAAGAAGTGCTTGCTGACAGGAACCTGACATAGCTTTCTCCTGAGAGGCTCTGCCAGAGTTTTACAAATACAGAGGTGGATGTTTGCAGCCAACCATTGGACTAAGCACATGGTCTTCAATGTAGGAGTTAGAGAGAGGACTGAAGGAGTTGAAGGGGTTTGCAACCCATAGGAAGAACAACAATATCAACCAACCAGACCCCCTCAAAGCTCCCAGGGACTAAACCACCAACCAAAGAGTACACATGGAGGGACCCATGGCTCAGCTGCATATATACCAGAGGATTGCCTAGTTTGCCCTCAATGGGAGGAGAAGCCCTTGGTCCTAGGAAGGCTCTATGTCCCAGTGTATGGGATTACCAGGGCGGGGAGTCAGGACCCGATGGGTAGGTGGATGGGGAGCATCCACATAGAAGCAAGGAGAGGGAGGATGGGATAGGGGGTTTCTGGAGGGAAAACAGGGAAAGGGGATAACATTTAAAATCTAAATAAATAAAATACATAATAATAATAATAATAATAAACTTTATCTAGGTTTTGACCCTTGACAACCATCTACCATGACCTTTTCATTGCCTGGTCAATAGATGAAACTAATGGATTTGGGGCATTTCTTTCTTTCTTTCTTTCTTTCTTTCTTTCTTTCTTCCTTCCTTTCTTTCTTTGACCTCAAGATATACTACAGAGCAGTAGTGACAGAAACTGCATGGTATTGGAACAGAGACAGGAATAGAATTGAAGATCCAGAAATAAAACCACACACTTATAGACACTTGATCTTTGACAAGAAGTCAAAAATATACAATGGAAAAGAGAAAGCATCTTCAATAAATGGTGCTGGTCCAATTGGCAGTTGGCAAGTAGAAAAATGAAAATAGATTCATATTTGTCACCTTGGACAAAGCTCAAGTCCAAGTGGATCAAAGACCTCAACATAAAACCAGATATACTGAATCTCAAAGAAGAGAAAGTGGGAAAGAGCCTCAAAGACATCGGCACGGCAGGGCAGGGGGATTTCCTAAACAGAACTCCAAGATCAAGCTTGAAGGCTCAGGCTCTAAGATTAAGAACTGATAAACGGGACCTTATGAAACTGAAAATCTTCTTTAAGAGAAAGGACATAGTCAATAGGACAAATCAGCAACCTACAGATTGTGAAAAAAAATCTTCACTAACCCCATATCTGATAGGGGGCTAATATCCAAAATTATATATAAAGAACTCAAAGGGCATTTCTTTGTGGCCCTTGCAGGATAGTCTCATGATTCTGTTTTCCTTCTCAGAGACGGGCTGTGTGTTGTCTGCTTAAGAATGTGCTTAACATGTGGAAGCCCTCTGATGAACATGCCATCATTTAGAAATCATGTCTGCATCTGTATTGTGGTTCTGTTTTTGCTTTTTAAAAGCTCTGACTACGCGTTAAACTTATTTTAAAGAAACTAAAATTGCTTGGTATGCATTTTTTATGCATGTTTGACATACAAATAATGAAATTCACCACAACCCAAATAAGGCCCAAGAAGCTTGTGATTGGCTAACACCATGGTGTCATAATGTCTACCCAGGAGAAAGCACAGAAAGGCAGCAGACTACTTGCCTGGAAAGACAGCAGCCCAACTTTCCTGCAAATTTTTCTCTCTTATCTCCTTTGTTGAGTGTGCTATGCAAACCATGAGGCTCAGAAATGTTCATAGCAGAGTAGGAAAAGCTGATGGAGTGTAATGTTGCTTCAAAACTAATAATGAGTTTGTAAGATCGCCTGTCCTAATTGTGTGTGTGTGTGTGTGTGTGTGTGTGTGTGTTTGTGTGTGTACCATTTAAGTTGTACATTGGTGTGATCAAAGTGTTGTTTAATCTTATAGAGCTGTTTAGGCCAGAGGAGGAGACATCCCCAATATGATAGACTGCAGAACAATAGCTGATCTGTTTATTACTCACTTCTCCAGGCTTTGATAGAATTTGTTAGGCCTTACCATATTCACATTCTGTCTTGTTCTGCATACAACTACATAAGAAGTTACTTCAATACTTAGTGACTTATGCTCTTGAACCTTGTGGGTCAGGGACTGAGACTGGACATGTCTGTCTGGTGATGGCTTGTTTCTTTTAGGATGTCAGGGTTTTCATTTAAGAAGGCCTAAAAGTTGAAAGGCATGAAATTTCAGAGAGCTGGAGTCCATGAGGCAGGTTCATTCCTGCATGTTTCTAGTGTCTGGTTGAAGGTAGTTCTGAGTCTAACCCTGGCTTTTGCATACAGCTTTAATTCTTCACAATGTGGTGGTTTTGCAATAGCCAGACTTCCTAAGTTCCTGGATAAGCAAGTGGTCCAGAAAATGCACCTTGTCTCTCTTGACCCAAATGTTTCCATCAACTCTCTTCAACTCTGTTGTTTTTAATTATTTGCCACCGTGATTGGCCTCAAGGTTGGGGGCATTAGACTGGATCTCCTGATGGGAGTTCACACCGTAGAAGGTCAATTTGCAGCCATGTTTGGAAAACAGAGTCCCCCCTCTGTCTCTCATGAGTGTGGTTGTGAGAAGGTCTAGGCTGCATAACCCGAGAATGCTTAGAACATGGGAGTCAGACAACATCACAGGAGACCTGCTGCTGGCTTCATTTCCTAGAGTAGAGTACTGTTACTTTTGTAATATAGAGTGCCCCATAGGGAGTTGATAGTCCAGTCAATTAGCACACTACCCAGCATGTAATGATTAATCTTAAATACTAACCAAGGCAGTTGTTAGCCCCCGTGAAACCTTTAGAGAAATTAGGGAAAGATGCCTGTGTATGTGGGGGACTGCGTCCCCTCCCACCATGAGGCTCTTTTGCAGCACACACACATGACAACAAAATATTATTCTGGTAATGATTGCTGTTGTAATTGATTTCCTCATAAAAGCATCAAAGCTCTTAGTATGCCCGGAGCTTCTCTGATTGCTTTGCCCTGCATCCACTCCCTGCTGCCCTTTCTGCTGTCTCTCTTCTTGCCCCTCCTTTTTGTCTTCTGTGATCCTACATTTTCTCAGACATTTAATGCCTAGTGGGTCAGCTCACAAATTGGTTTTGGAGGGGGCAGATTTCCAGGAATGCTGGTGGCTTAACAGTACTAAATATGCATTTGAAGTATTTCTGAACATCTACAAAATTCTAATTACATATGATATATGTATATACACACATATAATATGTATACATACATACATACATACATGTAATACATGTATATCATCTCTCTCTATATATATATACATATCATAAGTATAGTTATGGTTATCATTGCCATAATGAAACACCATGGCCAAAGCAACTTGGGGAGGAAAGGGTTGATTCGTCTTATGCTTCCACATCACTGTTCATCACTGAAGAAGGTCAAGATAGAAGAGGACTTGAACTTGGAGAAGGAGCTGATACAGAGGCCATGGAGGGATGCTGCTTACTGACTTGATCCCTACGGCTTGCTCAGTCTACCTTATAGAACCCCAAGCTCCCAGCCTAGGGATAGCAGCACCTACAATGGACTGGGCCCTCCACTATCGATTACTGAAAAAACACCTACTGACTTGCATACAAACTGATTTTATGAAAACATTTTCTCTATAGAGGCTTATTCCTCTCAGATGATTATAACTTGTGTCAAGTTGGCATTAAACTATCTAGCACAGGCAGGTATGTTGGAAGTATGTTTTCCTGAAACTCCTTCAGTTTGGTGTCTTGTGTCTACGATTTTCCATACTTGACAATTTTTCTCTGTGTGATGTGTCTGTAGGGGGAATGTGGTGTATAGATTGGGTGTATCAGTGTATTTGTGCAATATATACATATATACACATGATATACATGTACATGTACATGCATATGTATGGGTGTGTGTATGTGTGTTTAGTGTGGGGTATGTACTTGTATGGAGTATGAGTTTAGGCCAGGGGATGAGGTCACTTAGAAGAAGGGAAGAGGAGATATAGTAAACTTGATGCTGTATTCCTAATTTGACTAAATTCATCCACATTTTAAAAATTTTATTCTTATAGTAGCTTATTGCAAGTTACTGGTTTCAAAGTCCACATGTCTCTGCAGACAAGAAGTTAGGAGCTGAGCCTTATCATGCAGCTCTACAGACTATTCGGTGGGCATTTAGTTTACATGTAGATTTGGAAGCTCTCAGGTTTCTGACAGGGACAAGATATGTCCCAGTGCCTCTGTCTTTTGACAGCTGTGACATCATCCACAGCTTTCCTGAATTCCCTGTCTCCAGCACTGAGAGGTGAGCAGCCTTCTTTCACCTTGGAGTCACCAGGGGAGTTTGCTTAAAATGTAAGTCCCCCAGTTGCCAATAGCTCCTAAAGTAGGGGTTTATTTCATGTCCACCTCCCCTTCCCATGCTGGGATTTTTGTCTGGTTTGATTTTGTTTGTGTTTTGTATGCATCATCACAAATACTGTACCAATAAGCATTAAAAACAAGCTCCTCAGGAGTCTAGGTTCATAAGTGCCAGTCCTTCCAGAAGGCGAGAAGCCTGGAGTGAGAAGGAATGAAACATTGGTTGAAAAGATAAACATATTCAATTAAAAAAATTTTTTTTCAGATAGAATCTCACTGTACATTATTGGCTGGCCTGAAACTCACCATGTTGATTGTTAATGGCCCTGAACGTTGACGGTCTTCCTGTTTCTGCATCTTAAGTGCTAGGATTATGGGCCTAGGTTACCATGCTTGGCTCAAAAATCTTTCTTTCTTTTTTTTTTTCTTTTTAATTTACTTTTAAAGAACTTTTATTTGCTTATTGTGTAAGCCAGAGGACAACTTTCGAGAGTCAGTTCTCTCCATATGGGGCTCAGAGATTAAACTCAGGCTGTCAGTCTTGGCTTCTAGCCCTTTTATCTGCTGAGCTATCTCAGCAGTCCCTGGTTTATTTTTCTAGAAGTAGAATTGACCTGTAAACCATCCTATAGACAACTAAGTGTGTGTGTGCACACGAATACGTGTGTGTGTGTGTGTACACTATATGCATATGTACACACATATGCATTCATACACACCCCCACAGACAGTATGAAGTGCTCGGAGTGAGCAGTAGTTTACTAATAGTTTATATTTTTCCCTCAATACATTTATGTAGGTGCTGCTTCTGATAAATCACTTGGTTTGAGCAAATTTGGAGCCATAAAGATTTGCTGTGCCAAGCAAGGTCTGTTAGGAGAACATGGTGGGCGGGGAGGGAGGGAACAAAGTGTTGGTGTCCAAACAGCAGAGTTTCGTCTCTGCTTCCTTCCATAAGGGACATGGTAGAATCACTGCCACACTCACATTAGGCAGAGAGGGTTTCAATGATAGGAATGAATTCTTCTAAAAGTAAAAGTGAAATGTTACAAAGAAAGGCTTGGGGTGGAAGAACAGTAGGTGTTGGTGCTGTGAGTGTAGTGTTCGTGAGGTTACTGGTACTTCTAGTTTTTTTGCTAAAAGGCTTTCTGAAAAGTCCAATCTAGAGCAGAATTGTGGTTATTCTCAAGAAAACCAAATCTGTGAACATAAAAAGAGTTTGAGTTGATTGTGCAGTTAGGGTGGGTGAATTATATGGCACGTGAGTGATATCCTAATAAAATAAAATAAAAATAAATAAAAAATTAAAAGCAGAACAAAATTCATATCTAATCATTCTGTATGAACCAGGTTGTTTCCATTGTACATTAATGGGTTGATGCAACATATTAGGACAGTTTTCATCTAAGTATGACCTTGTTCTTAGACTTTTAAACAAGACAATTTTGTAATGGAACCATACACTATAAATAAAAAGAAAAAATAGGAAGATGGTTGGTTCTCTTTGAAATGATTGTGAGCACCGCTCTTTTCTGTCTATATTTGGTTGCTTTGTTTGCTGTCCATTTGGACTTGGGGAAAGGAAGGAGATAGTTGGCTAGGGATGAGAAATAATGGTCAGTTATTGGGCCGTTCTTAATGTTTTTGTATGTCTCATTTGCTGAAATCTATAATTTGAAAATGGTTGTTCTTTGAAATGTTCTCATCTGTCTGAGTTTCAATCAATTTTTTAATCGTGTAAAAACAGCAGGATCCACTGAAAAACAGCCACGGCTTCAGAAAACCACACGTTTCTTTTTACAGGGGACAAAGTAAGGAATGCAATGCATTTTTTCACAATATCCTATCTAATCGCAGGGCTCCTCTGAGTGGCTTGAGGGGCAGGGAAAGAAAGTATGTTTTTAAATGAGGAAAATATAATAAAAAATGATCACTGTTAGGTTTATAACAATGACAGAGATCAAGCTTCCTAGCAGCACCCGACGAAAAGCAAATTATACTAGTCATATTGATTGACTTTTCTCCCTCCTTTCCTAACTGATTTATTAGCCTATGATATTCCAATCATTCAGCAAGCTTGATGCATCATTAATATTTGAGGTTATGTTTTTTTTCTACATCTCCATTTTACTATGGCCTTCCACTCTTTCTGCCTCCAGCTTTACTTGAGCATATACGAGGGGTACAAACTGGATAGAAAGAATCGACCTGCAACTGGTCCAAGAAAGGGGAAGCCCCGAGGAATAAAGAAAGCACCAGGCAGAAACTCCAAAGTTGTTTCCTGGGTATGATGTTGGGTGCATCTTTTTCTGGTTTGGTTTGTATCTGTCTGACTGGGGAGAATCAGGGTCCCCCAGGGCTCCATTTGTCTTCTTACAGTGGCCTTTGCTCATGGTTGTTACCTCCACCTGTCATGGAAAACAGTCGCCATTTGTTTAAAGGTGTCAATCTGTTAAAAAGGGACAAGGAGAAAACTCTTTGTAGCCTCCATCTCTAGTGGGAATTCTACAGGTCCACGTGGCTCTGAGAAGCTGACAACAGACTCTTAAAACAACTTGAGAGATTAGGGAAACTGTGGGGCACCCACTGCCTTCACTTTGCTTGCTCACTTCACAAAACTTTGCTACTGTTTTCTTTAGGTTCAATGCACTTTAGTGTTCACCTGTCACAGGTTCAAGGCTTATAATTGCACTTACTGCTGCTCTCTTTTGGAGCAAGATTCAAGATAGGAAAAGGAGTGTTTCCTTGGGTGTGTGACATAGCAGAGGGAAGAAGAAGCCATGGGTAAGAAGAGGAAGGTGGGGACTGTAGTGTTTGTCTGTGGTGTGCTGTGAGAATTATACATGCAAAGGGCCGGGCACTGTGCCTGGTGTAAGGGCATCCTTTAACAGGTAGCAATTGTGATTCTCCTTAGAAAGAGACTCACTGAGATCTGGAACAGTGACTGCCAGTTTTTCCCCTAGACTTGAAGTCCTGCTCATCTTACCCCACCCCTATTTCCTGGTTCAGATGTTGGGTTATTTTGATGAAGAAAGCTAGATGCTGTCATGACTCAGTATTAGTCAGCGTTGCCACTTGCCTTGGGTGGTTTGCTTCAACCCTCCAGGCCTCAGTTATCTCCTAGCAAGACTGTGCCTTCTTTTGGGAAGTTGTGGGATGAACTTAAATAAGTGGCAACATTGCTGTCAGATAGCAAGCAACTCAATGCAGGGGGAGCTTGATCCTATTTGCCTGTACCAGGTCCTTGTCCTGCCTCACATCAATTTTCCGTTTGCTGTTTACTCTCCATCCTCAGGTCTCAGTTTGAACGGCAGCTTCTTAAGGAGGACTTCTTTGGTCATGACATGTGTGCAAAGACGTCTTCCTGTTACCTTTCAACAATTCTGCTATACACTTATGCCTGTATTATGCACGTTTGTCATCTGTCTTCCCTGTCACACCCTTAACTGTATGATGTCAGAGCAGCCCCTCTCTTGCTTTCTGTAGTACACCTAGTGCCAAGCACATCCTATGTCTGCAGGGGACAGTTATTGAATGAATCATAATTATAATTGGTGTGACAAAAGGCTGAGGCAGTATTAAGGTGGGTTTCTGACAATTTAAACTTTCAAGTAGGCTATCCTTAATTGGGTATAATCTTAAGCAAACCCCCAAGTACCAAATTCTCCCTTTTTATAATTACAGGCAGGCTCCGGAATTCTGATGCTTCGGAAATGGGAGGGGACATCCAGTGTCTAGATGGGTTATTTGCATTTTAATTTTATTCCCGTATTGTCTCCTCTCTTGCTGGAATACCCTTTATGAGTTTTAGGCTTTTTCTTTTGCCAACCATGCACCAGTTTTTCTATCAAAAATGACTAATACTGTCCAGCATGTACCATGTGCCAAGCACCCTGCCAAGGCCTTCACATGTGATTCACTACAGTCACGCTTTGAGTTCAAGTCATGATTTCCATTTTCAGAAAATAGCATTGGACTATGACAATGGTTTTTGGGGAGAGAGAGGGGGGTGAGATAGAAGGAGAGGGAGGAGGTGAGGGTGGAGAGAGAGGGATCAAGAGCAGATAGAGATGAGAGAGACAGAGAGAGACAGAGAGAAAGAGAATGAATACTGGCAAGAATGGATATGGAAGAAATGATGATCAGAGCTGGGTATTATAACAGAGGGGTCAAACAAGCATAAAAGAGAAATTCCAAGTCCAAGACGTTCACTTAAGAACTCTGACATCCGGAGATAAGCAGCAGATGTGCCAAGGGTTTGCCCTCAAGCGCCACTGACACGGAGATCTTGGCTGTGTTCTGCTGGAGTTAGCATGGCGTGCCCTACTTAAGGTTTACTGGTGAGGAGGAGGCAAGGAACACCCATCACCGAGAAGCCCAGGCAGGCAGAGGCCTGCAAAAGTCTCTTTCCTTTACTTCCTCACAGAGGGCGACTCAGTAGTAAAGGGACCAGCGGAATCAGATGCATCTTCCCAAGGCTCCTTCACCAAGACTGTTCTTTGAAAATGGGACAGAAACCTCTGAAATGCCAAGTGATAGGGTTTTTGCCAAGGCAACAGAATGCTAAGGACTTCAAGCAAAGATTCTTATTACAAAAAGGTGCTAAATTCTGGAATCGAGTTTAATTATACCTGAGGTATTTCTGACTTGCTGTGTGGGTGGAGGCTCTGCCTCTCTTTCTATTGCTGCTATTATCACATGGCTGTACAGCTTAATTTTTCCCACCATGGAGCTTTTTAGTCAACTTTCCAGTCTCTCCCAGCCAACTACCCCTGGGAGGTAGTCTCTGACAAAGAACTCACCCGCCAACAAAAGTTGCTCCCCACTCTAGTCTCTATTAGCAATCAGGTTATCTGCCCTGGGTAATCATCAGGTTTAATCATTCGTGAGTCAATTGCCAGGACGGTGTGGGGGCCAGCGTCATATACTCCAGAGGCCAAATCTGTGAAGCACGGATGTGCGTGTCAAAGCAACACTGGCTGAAAAGTGCTTTTTGTGTTGGCTTTGGGAGTGGGGAGACATGGAAAATGTGGATCGCAGCTCACCCTGCCTAATGGGAGCCCTCCTGATGGATCCGCTCTTCTTTTAGAGATGCTAGAATTCCTTTATTGCTGTATATGCTATGCTCCATCTCTCAACTTCGGCTGCTCTCCATTTTTTTGCAGGCCGCCTCTGAATAATTTACAATCAAGCATTTCTCAGTGCTTCTGCAGGTCAGCAGGTGCACCATTGATGGAGTTATTTTCTCTATCAGTACATCCAGCAGCGGTTAGCGCTGGTGTGTGTGTGTGTGTGTGTGTGTGTGTGTGTGTGTGTGTGAGAGAGAGAGAGAGAGAGAGACAGAGAGAGAGAGAGAGACAGAGACAGAGACAGAGACAGAGACACAGAGAGAGAGACAGAGAGAGAGAGAAAGAGAAAGAGAGAGACAGAGAGAGAGAGAGAGAGAGACAGACAGACAGACAGACACACACACACACACAGAATGTGTGTGGCATGGCAAATAAAGGCCATATTTGTTGTTGTTGTTTGTTTCCTTGTGTCAAACCTTGAACCTCATTCAGAGGAAATCCACTGGCCTTAATGTGAAAGCAAAGCCTGTTGGGTCTCAGGAAGTCTTTGCTCTTTGCTAGCTCAGCAGCTTTTCTCGCTTGCTTTACTCCTGCAGTGTTGACCTTCATGTTATGTCTATTTTTTTGATGCTTTTAAAATAAGTGACTACAAACACAGTGTCTCACAACACCACCCATCTATTAAGGTCTTGCTGTTTTACAGGTTGGGAGCATGGGCAGATGAGCTCTGTTTTCTGGCTAGTTTGCCAAAGCTAAAATTCAAGTGTCATCTGAGCTCAGTGTTATATCTGGATGTGCTGGTGTGTGTGTGTGTGTGTGTGTGTGTGTGTGTGTGTGTGTGTGATGCAAGTCTTGGGTTTAGTCAGGGCATGGGCAGAATTCAGTTCCCTTCAGTTGGAAGACCTGGGTTCAGTGCAGTTCGTTACCTGAGAGCCTCTCTCAGCTCCTAGAGACTTCCTGGATTCCTTATCACATGACCTTCTCCATCTTTATGTCAACAAGGATGTGTTGTGGGCTCCTCTCCCTACTGTTGGTGCTAGCGAGAGAAAAATATCTGCTTTTACACGCTCCTCATGATTGGGTTAGGCCCATCTTAGTATTCTTATTAAAGTCCCGTCTCCCCCCACCCTCCGCCTCCCTGCCTGCCCTGCCTTTTTAAAGATCGGCTCTTGCTGTGTGGTCCAGGCTAGCCCCAAATCCTAGATCCCTTGACCCCTTGGTTTTAGGCTCCTGAGTGCTGTGATTGTTATGGTTTTGTTATAGTTTTCTACCATGTTTAGTTTGCCTAGTAATCTTGACTAGAGATGAAATTTTGCTATAGCCTAGGTACTCATGGACATGGAGATTAGTGGACTACTCTTAGAATTCTTACATGCGTCCATAAGTGCAAACATAATTTGCATTTGATCTACACTCTGCTTGGAACTCCTCCCTGTGTGGCCACATGGTTTGCTATCTTCTTGTCTTTATCTGAAGGCTATAGGAGGAACAATGGTAGCCACCTCTATGTAAACACTGGGGGCCATGCAGCCGCAGAAGCATCTCCTGCAGAAAGACCTAATTGAAGACTGCCGGAGAGACCAAGGGCTGCTGGTGCAGACAATGGCAGCGGATTGAGAACTGCTGTTTAGAGGAGATGCTTTCTTGGGACCAATGGGGCACGGGTGGAGGATATTAAAGGAGCTTACAGCAGTGTTCAGATGAGCTTGCTGTGGCATTTCTCACCTGCTCCCAGAGTCTGTGTTGTTGACTCTGTGCCACCTCATCAACCCCCAAGGGCAGGTAGGGTTAGGCAAGGAGTAGTCCAGGGCACAGGCAACAGAAGGCCACTTCAGTTTAGAGATCTTCAAGATAACTATTTCTAAAAAGAAGTCTGTATTTCCCTTCACAATGTCTAGGAGAGATTATATAGGTTGGAGTACCAGGATTGAATCTGGGGTCTTGTGTATGCCAGGCAAGCATTTTTAACCACTGAACTGTGTACTTCTTTATTTGGAGACAAGATCTGGTTACTTTGTCTAGGCTGGCCTCTAATTAACTCAGTATTGCAGTTGAGTTTGGCTTTGAGCTCCCACTAGTCCAGGCTGGCCTTGACATTGTGAGTCATCTGCCTTAACCCCCTGAATAGCCTAGATTACAGACACCTTTGCATGTGTCATCAGGCTTGGCTTACATACTTTTGTTTATTATTTCTCTTCCTTCACTGGCATCGAGGTGTCTTGAGGATGGAGCTTTGCCTGCAGTGTTCACAGCTGCGTCCTTGGCTTCTGAGATAACTCCCAGCACATCTCAGGATGTGCGTTACATCTACAAATAAGCGAGTGCATAAACAAACCGTGTTTTCTTCCTTGACTCTCCTACTAAGATATGCTCCTGCATTTTAACTTTATTTTAAAACTGTCACTGTTTTTTTTTTTCATTCTAACTGTACATCTTATGGATTTTCTTCTTTTTAATGTCTTTATACATTTTTAAAATTAAGATTGATTTATATCACTTACCTCTATCTCTCTCCTCCTCCTGTTCCCCTCCCAGGCCTCCTCCCTCTAACCCCTCTACCCCTCTTCACTCTCAAGGTGACACCCTCTTTGTTGTCGATCACTATTGTTTATATATATATATATATATATATATATATATATATATATATATATATGTGTGTGTGTTCATATGTATGCAGGAATATGATAATAATCTGCCTAATCGAATCTGTTTTGTTGTTTGTATGTATATGGATCTAGGTGTGACTACTTTGCATTGGATAGTCAATCAGTCAGGAGGCTCATCCCTGGGAAAGGCTGATTCCCCCTCTCTCAGCAGCCGTTAGTTGACTTTATTTCTTTGTTTGTGAGAGGGACCCTGTGAAATGTTCCTGCTTCAGTGTTTGCATGTCTACTGTGACGATGAGGCTGCTTTGGGGTAACCCATGCTCCTGCCAGTACCCCCCACCCCAAACTCATGCTCTGTAGGAAACCACAATAAATTCATTGGTTCCTAAAGGCAAACACTGGTGGAATTATACCTTGCTTTATTGTCAGAGATTTATGAACAGGGGGCAGATAGTGTTTATGTATTCTTTCAACACCTTTTTCCCAATACAATCTCCACTCTTTTAGGTCTAGAGTAGGGTCCATAGCTTATACAGAGTTCTTAATTGGCAAAGTTCTTAGGAAGATCTGTGTGGTCTCTAGAATTCATATACTGAAAACAACCCCCAGTATGGTTATTTCAAAGAAAGATCTCTAGGAAATGACTCGGGTGAGATGAGAGCACGGGACAGCATCTGATCATGGAGAATTAATTTTAGAAGAAATACCAGAAAGCTCACCCTCTTCCTTGTGCATGTGACTGGACAGGCTATGTAAGATCACAGGAAAATGAAGCTGTCCAGAACCCAAGTAGAGCTCCCCCAGGCCCATGGGAGGAGCCTAGAAGATCATGAGTGAATCCCAGATATTAGCCATTAAGTGATTTACACGGTTGGAGTTTGGTTTTGCTTTGATTGTGTTGTGTCTGTGCCCTGGTATGTCTCTCTTGAAGTAAGGAGGTGTTTAACTGTTTTTTGATTTTACAGGAGTTCACAGACTGATTTTAAAATAAATTTTAGGTTCTAAAAGAGACTTTGAATTTTTAAACAGATTTTAAGCAAATTTTAAAGTGTATGCATTTGTAACGACTGTGGGACTTAGATCTGTAAAATGTTTTATATGTGATGTTGATATTAATGTGTGATCTTGGGAATCAACAAGAAAGGAAAGGTTGTGGCTTAACAGTGATGTGTTTATGTGTCAAGTTGACAAGGGGCCGATTGTGTTGCATAGCTTTATGTCAACTTGATACAAGCTAAAGTCATCCGAGAGGAAGGATCCTCGATTAAGAAAATGTCTCCAAAGGATTAGGCTAGAGGCAAGGCTGAAGGGCATTTTCTTAACTAGTGATTGATGGAGGAGGGCTCAGTCCATTGTGGATAATGTGATCCCTGGCCTTGTGGTCCTGGGTTCTCTAAGAAAGCAGGCTGAAAAACAAACAAACAAACAAACAAACAAACAAACAAACAAAGTAGGAAGTATAGACTTAGCAAGTACAGAGATGAGCCACATCTGCCAAGGAAATTATTAGAAGAGAGGTATGTACAGAGTCCAAGTCAAGTGGAGTCCCAGGTTACTAAATTATTCCCTATGTTACCTGTTTCAGGGCACGTGCTTTAGTTTGTCATAGTCGTTTCCTCTTCCTGTACTTTCTCTTAAAATCAAGTCTGAGTGTGGGGCATAAAATTCTGCCTTATGTATATTAGGCACATGGTTTACCACGAAGGTATATTTTCAGACCTGTGCTGATATTTCAAAATAAGGAACTACATGTCAGTATCCTTGCTTTATCAAAAGTTGGGACATGATAGATATATTTACCCTGCCTCATTGCTTCCCTTCATTAGCTTGGCCTCTGTAGCGCTTTAACTTCTGCCTAGTCTGAAAGATCTATGAAGCTAGAAATATGCCTGCTCTTTTTCTTGTTGGGTTCTCAGTACTTGGAACAAGTAGTGATCAATGAATCAACATTTATTGAATTAATGAGTGTCTGATGTCTTAGGTTTCTAAGGCTATGATAAAGATCATGACCAAAAGCAACTTGGGGGAGAAAAGAGTTTATTTTATCTTACATCTTCTTCTTTTCTTTTTTTCCCATTAGTTAATTAATTTATTTACTTCACATCTCAATCACAGTCCCTTCTCCCTCTCTCTTCCCTTCTCCTCTGAGTAGGGGGAGACATTCTATTTTGCATCTTACAGATCATCATTGGGGAAGTCAGGACATGAAACTGGAAGCAGAAACTGAAGCAGAAAGCATGGAAGAATGTTGCTCACTGGCTTGTTCCTAATGGCTAGTATAGCCTGCTTTCTTATAGAACCTGCCTATGGATTGCACTATCCACAGTAGGCTGGGCACCTCCCACTTCAACAATTAGTCAAAAAAAAAAATGCCCTACTTGTATACAGTCAATCTGAATGAAGGCATTTCCTCAGTTGAAGTTCCTCTTCCCAGACACCCTTAGCTTTTGTAGAGTTAACAAACAAAACCAAAACCAAAACAATCCCAACCAATCAGGAGGTGGGCTTTGTGAGAGTTTGAGACTCCACCTCACTTCCAATTTGTGTTCTCTGCTTCTTGTTTGTCAAGATTCAAGCTCCCTGCTTTCTGCTCTGGACACTACACCTGCCATGCTGCCATGCCTCCCTCCATGATGGGCTCTCAGTTTTCTGGAACCATAACCCCAAATAAACACTTTCTTCTATAGATTGCCTTGGTCATGGTGTTCTATTGTGGGGCTGTGATAGGCAGCCTATTTTGGTTGAATGAGGCCTGCTCCTGCAACCCAGTAGAAAACTCTACAAGGGACAGAAAAGTGAGCCACATTCCCAGAGTCAGGTGCCTGACACCACAGAGCCCACAACTCCATAATTCTGTGACTATAAGTCACACAGACAATGTCTCAAGCTCCTGGCATTCTGGTTAGACTCCACCCCCACAGTTACCTGACTATAGCCAGGTATGCTCCTCCCCACAGTTACCTGATAGCCCAGCCCACTATAACAGGGGCTGCTTGGTCCCCCTCGCTCTCTTTAAGCTTTCACCTTTCTCACTCTCATCTCTAGCCCTCCTCTCTCTCCCTTTCCCCCCTCTCCACAAGGTCATGGCCGGCCTCTCTCCCTCTTTCTATCTTCTCTTTTTCTTCCTCCCTTTCTACAATAAAGCTCATACTGTCTCTGCTCATCAAGGCCCACCCATGCTTGAATGATGGGATAGGCTTTCTCCTAATGAGTCATGACTAACCTCCTGCCAGAAGGCCTTCCTGCGCTCCAGCCATGGACAAGACCAAGAACTCTAGCCTGCATGGGAACCACCCAGCGCCTCCCTCTCCCCCTGCCCTCTCCTCCCTTCAGCCCCTAGGGACTATACCAAATTGATACATTTATAGTTCTTTGAAAAATTCCTGTTCGTGATAGATGGAAAACTGCAAATATGAGTAAGCCAGTGACATTGACACCCATTTGAAGGTCACGTTGTGCTCTCAACCTTGGAAGTTGGCACTTCAGTCTAGTAGGTACATAGCTGGGGCACGAGAGTTTCCTGTTTTCACTTTCTAATATCTGATACTGTGGGCTGCTAATTATTCATGCACTGATCTATTTGGAGCTCAGTGGGTTTTTGTTTTTCAAATTATTTCCAAATTTGATTAATGCTCCTGTCTTTATTTGGCCTCCTGGTGGCAAAGTGTGATGCCACGTATCACACTCACCAGTGGGTTTTCTGACATTGTGGACCTCAAAGAAAATTTCCTAAGGAAGGTACTAGATCATACTATGAAGGCAACACTACCTTGCAAGAGCTGGAAGGAGGGGAAGACTTGCTCCTTGGGCTAAGGGAAGACAATAAAGTATAACCTAATTTTAACAGGAAAAAGAATCCTCTGAAATGAAATCATTTTCCATAAATCCTGGCCACCTCTGTTGAAAAATAACACTTTTGAGTTTTGGGTGTATAACAATTTTAATTTCCACTATGGTTTGGATGTGAAACATCCCTGACAGATTTATGAGTTGAAAGCATGGTCCCCAACCTAAGAGAGTCAGAGAAGACTGGATCACGATGGCTTTAATGTTATGGGTGGGTCATTACACTGATGTAATCACAGCTGGGAAGTCTGCAGGTGGGCATGGTTGGAGGAAGGAGGTCCCAGAGGGCTTGTCTTGAGCCCTTGCTCCTCTGCCTCTTTGTGCCCTGTCTGCCAAAGGTGAGCTGACCTGCTCAACCATTTGCTTCCCACCACATTATGTACCCAGAAACAGTGAAGCCAGGTGATTATGGTCTGAAACTGTAAGAAAGAACAAAACTTTTCTCCTTTTAGCTATCTTTGCTAAAGTGTCAAAAGGTTAATAATTCTTGTACGCATGTGAACTCATTGTACATTCGTGAACTTTCAAAATGGGTGGAGAGATTTTAATGAGATTGTGGGTTTAGTTACTTGTTCTATTGAACTTGCTACAAGTTCATCTCACTGGTACTTGCATAGCCTCTGAGAGCCTCTTGATTGATTGGAACACAGAAGGTCCGATGGCAATTTCTTCATTTTGTGGCTAGGGTCTGAACCTTTGGCCTTAAACACTCAGAAAGTCATCTAGTGCTCCTAATATCAGTGTTGCAGACCCATCTCTTTATGCGTCTACATCATCTGGCCTGGCAGCCAATCGGCTTTCAAGCTTTCATTTGGACACTCTAGAGATGGATCACTTTCCATCTGAGGAGGGAACTGATCCTTTGCAATAACATGTTTTGTTTTCTTTTCCTGAGACAGGGTGCTTTGTGTACCCTGTGTAGAACTAGTACTGTAGACCAGGCTGGCTTCAAACTCACAGAGATCCACCTGCCTGTGCCTCCAGAGTCCTGGGCTTATCACCCAGCACCCTGCACTACCACTCAGCCTGCAATGACATTTAGATGAATTTCCCTTTTATTCAGTTGTACATCAACATGTCTAAAATATTGACCAGTTTTAAGAAAATGATTAATATATGCATATTAATCTGTCAGTATAAATTGCATGTAGTAAAACATACTTTTCTTGCCTCTCTCCAGGCACCCTTCAAGCATATTTTATGTACATGTGTGTAGATATTCTTGCTTTTGGGCAAGTGTATGTTGACAGTTTCCTTGCCTTCATTCTTCTCCATATGAGTGTGTATGCATGCACACATTCATGCCTTCTCATTTCTTTTTCTTTTTCTTTTTCCTTTTTCTTTTCTTTTCTTTCCCTTTCTTTCTTTCTTTCTTTCTTTCTTTCTTTCTTTCTTTCTTTCTTTCTTTCTTTCTTTCTTTCTTTCTTTCTTTCTTTCTTTCTTTCTTTCTTTCTTTTTTTGAGACAGGGTTTCTTTGTATAGCCCTCGAACTCAGAATCCACCTGCCTCTGCCTCCCAAGTGCTGGGACTAAAGGCGTGCACCACCACTGCCCGGCTTGCCTTCTCATTTCTTAATCTTGGATAGTCTCCTGCAACATATAATGGATTTTTAGCTATTTTCACTCATTGTCACCTTCTGTCTTCCCTCATTCTCCCACTGAACCCCTTCTTTGCACCAAGTCCTCTTCTTACTTATATGCTTCCTTTCGTGTGTGACCCACTGAGTTTCATTAGAGTGGCTGTCATGAGAATGGTTGAGAGCTTATTTACTGGGACACAGAGAACTTATCAGTGACTCTTTCACTGAAGAATGTGACATTTCTTTCCCTGTCACCATTAACTGTCAGTGGTCCCTCAGGGATGGTGGGGCATCATGACTCCTTTGCCCTTCCATGATGAATTGTTGATCCATTCTCCATTCATCCATTGTTGGCCCATTCTCATGCAGGTCTTGTGCAGGTAACCACAGCTCTTTGAGTTCATGGCCTGTGATATTCAGAAGAGAGCATTTTGCAGCACTCTGTCCTAACCACCAGTTATTACATTCTTTTTATTTTCTATTCATGGTATTATGCCCACATGTATATCTGTGCACTATATGTGCAGCATGCTCTTGGAGGCCAGAAGAGGGCCTTAGATTCCCTAGGACTGTAGGGAAAGATGGTTGTGAGTTGCCTTGTAAGTTCTGGGACTAAACTCGGGTCCTACGGAGAGTAGCCAATGTTGTTAACTGCTGGGCCATCTCAGGTCAGGGGTGAAATAAAGAAAGAAATGAAAGACGTTTTAGATGTTGTGTCTTTTTAAAAGCGCAAATGATGTCATACACTTCAAGTGGTCCTGCATCTTATTCTTTAAAAAGTGTGCTTTAGAGATCACTTAACATCAGCACACATGTCCTGCTGAATTCCTCTTGTTGCATCTAGACCTGAAGACCTATCTGCAGGGCCTGGTGAGAATGTATAATTCATATAAATGGAAGCTCATTAGCTACTCATAGTAATGTAGAGTTTTTTAAAAACAACAGCAGCAGCAACAGCAACAACAACAACAGTAACAATAACAACAACGGCAGCAACAACAACAACAGCAGCAACAACAACAACAACAGGTATTTTGTGGGTTCTACTTCTTATTGCTTTCATGCATGCTTAGCTTTCCCCAATCTTATTCCTTACAACGTCAGCTCATCATTCAATCAATCTATTTAACCTCCTTATGGAAGCGTTACCAAATTCCTCTGCAGAATTTAGGGAATACTTTGCATACATTTACATTATAGCATTCAGCACAATTTAAATCTCCCTGGGATGTTTTAATGGGTTTGTCTTTCTACCTCTACTGGAAAATTATACCATTTCCATTCCAGGTTCTGCCTCTTAACTTTAGAGGTCCAGACCTGTCGTGGGTCTTAGTGATGTGAGGTCAAAATGGGGCCACCCAGATCTGTGGTTTTAACAGAAATCACAGGAAGTAGGAGGTGACAGGCAGTGTGAGCATGAAAAATATCTGTAATTAGACTTCACCACCATTTTTTTTCAGTTTAAAGATTTTTGGATGCTATTTTTTGCTTATTTTATTCTTAATTTAAAATTAATTCTTTTAGGATTTCATGCATGAATGCTATATTAACATCACAGTTGCTCCCTTCCCCTCCAACTCCTCCATGCCCCGATTCCTTCTCAGATTCATTACCTCTGTTTTTAAAATGTAGATATTAATTATTTACAATAATGAGTTTCATTATGGCATTTTGACTCATGTACACATAGCTTTTTAACCATGTTCACTCCATTACCCTCTTATTTCCTTCCCACTTGAGGCTATTCTCTTCTTTTTTCTAGTTAGTCTTGATAATCCGTGCATATCTACTTGAGTATGTGTAAGACTCGATGAGTTTTTTCTAGGGTTGTTTCCAGAAGCATGTGTGAATATACCCACTAAAGAAAAAAAATGTCTTTTTTTACCTATCACTCTCTACTGTATACAAATCCTTGGACAGGAATGGAATCCCATCATCCCCTCCTGCTCCCATGACACGGGATTGACAGGTTCAGTCTCATAGTGCTATTGTGCAGGTGAACACAGCTGTGCAAGTTCAAGAGTGCAGCTGCCACGCCATGCCTGGAAACCAGCATTCCTTACCATTCCCCCTCCCTCCTCCAGCTCTTTCTCTCAGGCCCTTCTTCCTAGTCCATCTCTGAACCTTGGAGGTGATGATGAAAATGTCTCTTTTATGGCTGGGCATTCTACAGCCATTCATTCTCAGTACTTAAACCATTTATGAAGTTACCTCTGATCGAAGCAAAAGGAAGCTTCTCTGGCTAAAGGTGAGAGCAGCTATAATCTATGGCTGTGAATTTAGTGATTTCCAAGACTGTTTGACCAGTACATCATATTCTGTTAGAAGACAACACCAGAAACTCCTACACTAAGGGTTTTCAACCAAGTTTTGACATGGGTTTAAAAGTAATAGATGTGGAAAGTAATAGATGTCAGAAGGCAGATGGTTACCCCCTAACACACCTGGCCATTATTACACTGGTGAGCTCATCTTACCCGGGGGATTGGTATTATTGCATACAAGGTACAAGCTGAGTAAGACAATTCTTCCCCTGCGGCATGAACAACATCTGGCAACACGAGGGCTATTAGTACAGATGAAGGGTCTAACCTGGTTCTAGTTTGATTTCTCGGTGTCCTGCGACAAAGGCGTTAGTTTCATTATAATTTTAAGAAAATTGCTTAAGCTTGTTTGAGATGTGGTAGTTATTCATCACTTACAATGTTCCTCAGAAGAACACGATGAAATGGGTTAAAATGACAATTCCTGGTTCCTTTTCTGGAGATGCCATTTTAGCAGACAGAGATAGATGTTGACCATTTATAATTAGCAGGCTCCCGTGGAGGCTTCGATTGGCAAGGCCTGGTGGGAGACTGTTTTCTGGGCATGAAATAGAAGGAAATATTTTGATCCTGGAGGCATTTGTAGTCTAGATGGAGAAAGAGAGGGTGTAGTAAAAAATGAGGTAGAATTTGGGCACAAATTATGTGTTGTAGACAGAATATGAACTGTCTCTCACAGACTTAATGAGTGCTTGGTCCCCAGCTGGTGGCACTATTTTGGGACGGCATAGAGAACTTAGTATGATGTACCTATATAGAGGAAGCAGGTCCTTGGGGGCAGGTTCTTGAGGTAGGCCAACTTTCTGTCATGCCTTCTGTTTGTTGACCTGTCATTGTGTGCCCTGGTTGGCTCTGCTGTGCCTTTCCTGCTACAATGGACTGAACTCTCTGAAATGATAACCCTAAACAGACCCTTCCTCCTTTAAGTTGTTTCTGTCAAGTGTGTGGTCACAGTGATTTGGAAGGTAATGAATGCCCGATGCCGAGCAGGCACTTGTGGAGAGTGATCCAGTCGGGCCAAGCATGAGAAAAATTTTCGTGGAAGTAGGCCAGTTCAGTTTTCACAGCTTCTCAGTGCTTATCACAGAACTATTCCCAGTAACTAAGTCCTGGACAACCTGGTTGTCAGACAGCAGAGGACGATAGGGGAGAACGAAGCCCATGCATACAGGAGAATGAAAGCTCTCTCATTTACAGAAAAATGGATGCATCTGGAAGATAATCATATGGAGTGAATTAAGCCAATTCTAGACAGACAGAATATTGTGTATTTCCTTCCATTTGTGGCTCCATGGAGCCATGTCTGGACACATTTACAGATGTTAAAAAGGAAGAACATACCAGGAGGTGATCAGGAACCAGGGTGTGGGGCTGGCTGCCTTGTCAGGACTAGGGCTCTCCTGTTTATTGGTTGCCTGAGCTTGGCCAGGTGACTTCATATATCTAGGCTTTTCTATTCAGTTTGCTAAAAGGAAACAAGATCTTACTTCAGGAGACTGTTGTGAACGTTAAAAGGGATTATTTAGGTAAAAATCTTAACAGTAAAAAAGATAAACACTGATGAAAGTACTTTTCTTTTTTTTAAATAGTTAAACTTAGCATAGATCAGAATTTAACCTTAAAGCTCCTTTTCAGGGAAGTTGAATGTGGTTTACTGAGCCCAAGAAATCAACAAAACAAGAAAAGAATCTGTCAGAAAGAGGGACTGGTATACTTTGTAGGACCGTGAGATTTCTTCTTGGAGCCCTTCAGCCTTGCCTAACTACTGATCGAAATTCAAGGTTGATTAAAATGGTGTATTAATCAGGGATTCTCTAGAACAGTGGTTCCAATGTGTGGGTCACAGCCCCCTTGGGAGGTCACATATCAGCTATCCTATACATTAGATATATGTATTATGATTCACAGCAGTGGCAACATTACAGTTATAAAGTAGCAATGAAATAATGTTATGTCTGGGGGTTATCACAACATGAGGAACTGTATTAAAGGGTCACAGCATTAGGAAGGTTGAGAACCACTGCTCTAGAGAAATAGAAGGAAAATGAAAAATGTATAAAGAACTTATTAAACCAGCCTTGATTAAAGTATCAACAGCATGTCTCATACTCCAGAGGTTGAGGACCCATTATTTGCTTGTCCCTTGAGGCTGGTGCCTCAGAGTTGGAATAGCAATACAGTAGCTATTTCATACTGGAGAGACTAACTATCCTGCTTATGAGGCCAGGTGCCTCAACAGCCCCAGTCTGGTGCTGCAAATGTGGGAGGTTTCTGGGGAGCCCCTGGTTCTTAGCCAGTCATAGAAGCCTGGAAACCTAGCAGTAGGAGGGTAAACCAACTCAAGCGCACGCCAACGGTGGTACTTGGTTAAGCAAGTGAAAGGCAAACATCTTCTTTTTGCCAGGCCTCTTTTCTAGTAGGATGCACCAAAAGGTGCTACCTACTTTTGGGGTAAGTCCTTCTACATTAATTAAGGCACTTGGAGCAGTTCTTCTGTGGAGGCTCTTTACTGAGGTGACTCTAATTTGTGACAAGTTAATATTAGAACTGATCATAATAAATGGATTTTAAGACTCTAATTTGTGACAGGTTGACATTAGAACTGATCATAATAAATGGATTTTAAGACCTATTTAAGAATGAGCCCACTTAAGTTATAATACACTGGGTTGTTATTTGAGGCAAACAGCACAAGGTAAGAATTTGGCTCAAACAGGCCAAGGCTAGTGAATTATGAAAAAATTTCAAAATCCTATTGAAAATGAGCTGGTATATGGATTAAAGTTGCTTTATTTACTAACTTCCACTTCTCCTTTTTTGCGACATGGTGTAATTCATAGCTTAGGATGGCCTGAAAGTTGCCTCAGTCTTTCTGCCTTAGCCTTTTGAGTGCTGGGATTATAGACACATCACTGGGTCTAAATATTCCTTGTGCCATAGTTTATACATTATTCTGATTGGAGGTGTAGGGCTATGAAAAACAGATATTTCTTTTATTGTGTATCTGTGATATCAGCATAGATAGGGATGAAGTTAGATAACTGATACTCTCCTCCCCTCGCCTCTCTTCTAACCACAGAATTCTTTATTTGGTAAAGACCTGGTGCCTGTTCTGCGCTCCATGGGTGATAAATAACCCCCGGTATATACAGTGTTGAACAAGAGTCTTAGTGAGTAGTATATCAACTACTTTTCTATTGCTGTGATAAAATACCATGAGCAAGGCAATCTGCATAAGAAAGAGCTTATTTGAGCTTGTGGATGCAGAGGATAAAAGTCCATGATGGCCAACCTAAGGCATGGCACCAGAAGCAGGAAGCTGAGTGCTCACATCTACAAGCACAAAACAGAGAATGCAAACGTGAAATAACCCTTAAACTCCCAAAGTCTGCCTCCAGGGACTTACTTACTTCCTCCAACAGGTCACACCCCTTAAACCTCCCAAACAGCACCACCAATTACTGCTCAGGTGCTCAAATGCTCTAGAGATTGAGGTGTGTGTGTGTGTGTGTGGGGGGGTTGGGGGTAGCACCTTATCGAAACTGTTCAACAATAGCAATAGTTAGGTGGAGCAGTGAAAGACAAAGGAAGACAGAAAGAGAAGTAAGGGACATGAGGGAGAGCACCAAGGAGAAAAAGGAAAACAAAGGTACAGGAAGAATGCAAACAAACAAACAAACAAACAAACAGTAAAGAAGAAAGAACACAAAGCATAAGGTCAACCAAAGAAAGGAAGGTTGAGAGATGTAAGAAGGAAGAAACATCACAAGAAAAGGAAAAGAAGAAAGTGGGAGGTGTGACCAACTTTTTTCCCTCCTGTGTGCAAAGTTCAACAGAGAAGACAAGAGCTGTTTGGTCCAATAGTGGTGGGCATCTCTTTTCCTTTTCTTTAATGAACAAAACACCACTTGTTCCTAGGTCTCTGCTGACAGCAATCCATAATGTTGTTTTTCTTACCGAAGCACTCCAGGGTGATAAGGGGAGACAGCAGAATGAATGCTAACGAGCAGGACAGCTATTATTTTTGAGCTTTAATGAGGTACCAGACAAGAAAGGCAGTAATTTCTACCTAATGATCAGCTGCGGTCCTTAGATTCACGCTACAGGGCTGTGTTGGTTTTATTGAGCAAGGTCATCAGTGCTGCTGACCGTGTGCTTGGTAAAAAGCCACTGATTTGATTCTGGTGGTGGAAAGGCATAGGCATGTGGTCATTTTATAGCATTTGATTCCTACCCTCTCAGCAAGAATCGGAAAGAACAGCTATTTATTTTTAGAGAGAAATCCATTGAAGGCAATTTTATGGCACTCAGGTTGGAACAATAAATATGTAAGCATGGTAGAAGTTCCTTAGGCTGCTTGCAAAGAACTTTCAATGCTCCTGAACAGTGGTCCATCTTGGGAAGATGCTGGTACTCAGTTACCTTTTGGTTTTATCAGTTATTAAAAGACACTTTAGAAGTTATTCATATGAATTGTAAAATGTGCTGCTCAGCTTATCTTTTGAAAGACTGAAGGCAGGACAGCACACAGGCCGCTACTCCTATCCCTCTTGTAGCAGCAGACATTGCTAATTGATTGCTGTGCATTTCCCATCATGCCCCTAAGTGCCCAAAGGAATTTTTTCTCCTTCCTTCCTTCCTTCCTTCCTTCCTTCCTTCCTTCCTTCCTTCCTTCCTTCCTTCCTCCCTCCCTCCCTCCCTCCCTCCCCCCTCTCTCTGTTATTCTTCCATTTAACACTCCAGAAAGACGTTATCTAGAGTCACTAGACTTAAATTTTGATGTCCGTTGAAACCTCTTGACACTCCAGTATAGATCCAAGTGAAAGCTATTTTCTTCTATCCTTACATATAAAACCCCACGTATAGCAATGCTTAAAGATAAACTTCCCAAGCTTGAATTTCTAGCTGAATTGCTCAATGGCTCATTGCTTGTTATGTTATGTCACTTTGAAGAGTGGGCCACGTTAGAAGCTCTGCTGAGGAGTTCTGACAAGATTACTGAGGCAAGACTAGCTTTTATTGTTTGAGAGCTTTACCCCATGCTAGACATCGACAGAAAGCAGCACCTGGAACAAATGGGAAATTGTATATTCCAGCAGGGCAAGCAAACGAGCTGCAGTGAGAACGCAAGCTCTCTGTGAAGATGGAAAGCTCTTTAGGATGGCGAATGAGTACCGGCTGACCCTGAATGCTTGTGCCTGCCTGCTTGATGTCTCTCATCTGTGCAACCTGATGTTGCTAGCAAAGGCAGGCAAGTGACCACACAGAGCACAAGAGTGAGATAGAAGGGGACATGCAGGCTACCATTTTCAAATTTGAGAAGTGAAATGGTCTCATTAAAAATTCATTATTCATAGGATGACAAATGTAGCCCTCATCTGGGGTTGACACATGATTATTAGATTCCTCGGGATTTCTTGAATTTGTTTTGCAACTGACATAACACAAATGGCTCCAGCACTTTTTGAACCAAGGAAGCAATTTCAAAATCCGATATCGCAGGAAAAGGAGAACAAATAGACCCTGTCTGAGTATACACTAGGCCTAAAAATACATTGCTGCAATTTCATGGATGACCTGTGCTGTAATTTACTTCTGGTGGTTCACTTACTGAAATTTTAATTCCTGGGTGTCTACATTTAGCCCAAAATGATCTCTATTTGAAAGCCATTCCACGACCTAGCTTCAGAAAGAGAAGATGGGATGAGGGGGCATAACTGATTTCTGTAGTGTGGCTGAAAAGATCACAGGAGGGCTTGACTTCTGACTCTGCCATCTTGAACAAGTTGCTAAATCTCTCTGGTTCTTAGTTTTTCCATCTGCCCTTGGGATAATTATATGTGTCTTAGCTTTGTGAGATGGAGAAATGAATTAGTTCATGTGACATGCTTAGGATAGTCATGATACACTGAGAAAGCACAATATTATTGATATATTATTGATTTATATATATATTATAATATATATTGATATATTATTGATTTATGACTATATCATGGCTTTGAATGACAGAGGTCTTTGGGCTTTAGGTATTATTTAGAAAAAGATCTTCTTGGGACTGTGAGGTAGTAAACCTTAAATATACATCCTGTGTTTAGATTGTTTTTATTTTAAGATTCTGCCCAGAAGCTCAGAATACCCAAGATACAATTTGCAAAACACATGAAACTTAGAAGAAAGACCAAAGTGTTGATACTTCGATCCTTCTTAGAAGGGGGAACAAAATATCCATGGAAGGAGTTACAGAGACAAAGTGTGAAGCAGAGACCAAAGGAATGACCATCCAGAGACTGTCCCACCTGGGGATCCATCCCATAAACAACCACCAAAACCAGACACTATTGTGGATGCCAACAAGAGCTTGCTGACAGGAGCCTGATATAGCTGTCTCCTGAGAGACTCTTCCAGTGCCTGACAAATACAGAAGTGGATGCTCACAGCCATCCATTGGACTGAGCACAGGATCCCCAATGAGGGAGCTAGAGAAAGCACCCAAGGAGCTGGAGGGGTTTGCAACCCCATGGGAGGAGCAACAATATGAACCAACCAATTCCCCCAGAGCTCCCAGGGATACTAAACCACCAACCAAAGAAAACACATGGTGGGACTCATGGCTCTAGCTGCATATGTAGGAGAGGATGGCCTAGTCGATCATCAATGTGAGGAGAGGCCCTTTGTCCTGTGAAGGTTCTATGTCCCAGTATGGGGGAATGCTAGGGCCAGGAAGTGGGAATGGGTGGGTTGGTGAGCAGCGGCAGGTGGGAGGGGATAGGGGGTTTTCAGAGGGGAAACTAGGAAAGGGGATAAGATTTGAAATGTAAATAAAGAAAATACCTAATTAAAAAATAAATAAAAATAAAAAAGGAAAATGCCCCCCACCCCCAAGATTCTGCCCATAGAATCTAGTAGGTTTTAGGAACATCTGTTTCTCCTCCTTTGTTGTTACACTGTTTTTTTTTTTAAAGGTTTATTTATTTTATGACTTCATTTATTTTATGATTTTATTTATATATGACTTTACCATAGCTATCTTCAGATGGACCAGAAGAGGGCGTCACATCCCATTACAGATGGTTGTGAGCCATCATGTGGTTGCTGGGAATTGAACTCTGGACCTTTGGAAGAGCAGTTAGTGCTCTTAAGCACCGAACCATCTCTCCAGCCCCCATTCCTACACTCTGTGTGTCACGACCTTGAGTCTCTTCCCTTTTAAGAAGGGGCTGATTCTGCCTCCTCCTTGTCTCTCCATTCTTACACAACTTTCTTTGGTCAACAAGGTTTAGTATGTATGATGTAAAAGGAGGGCTTAGAAATTACAGAGAGGCCCTTGGTCTTGTAAAGATTATATGCCCCAGTACAGGGGAATGCCAGGGCCAAGAAGCAGGAGTGGGTGGGTAGGGGAGCAGGGCAGGGGGAGGGTATAGAGGATTTTTGGGATAGCATTTGAAATGTAAATGAAGAAAATATCTAATAAAAAATTGTTAAATTAAAAAAAAAAAAGAAATTACAGAGGGTTTCTACTGCTTCTGAGTCATCATACAGTAACACCCCAAGCATTTTCAGTCTTGATAGAAGTCCTTTGAAGTAGAATTCTAGTTTGTGTGAGTTAATTCTTTAAATTCATTACTTTTCATGGTTTGCTTTGTCTTCCCTGAAGTTCAAAATCAAGGTCATTATCAAGAAATTTTGGCAGGCATCTTAGCTTACACACTGTATAACATACCCAAAGCAGAATGGATGTAATTCCACTGGTCTTAAAATCATTTGCAAATTATATTACGTTCCCCGGAAAATTATGCTATCTTATCAAAAACAAAACAAAACAAAACAAAACCCCCCAAAAAACCAAAAAACCCAAAAACCAAACAAAAAAACCCCACAAACCTTCTGTGATATATATTTATATCTATGTATCTCTACATCTCTACATCTCTACATCTCTACATCTCTACATCTCTACATCTCTACATCTCTACATCTATCTATCTATCTATCTATCTATCTATCTATCTATCTATCTATCTATCTATCTATCTATCTAAAATCTCCATGAAAATGCCCAGGTTAATCGGCAGGAGAACTAGAAATACAATGAGTATCTCTAGTTTGGTTGAGTGAGTCTTTCCAGCCTCCTAGAACACATTTGCATCTAGGAAAATCCTGGATCTGAACAGAAACCTCTTGGCTGACTGCCCAGATTCCTGGACAATAACTGATAATCGATGTATACCACTGAGGTTTTGCATTATTTGTTATGCACGCTTAGGAGAGCAATCAACAATGATTAAACTTCTATGAAAGGCTGAATTTCTTGTGCTGTGGTTCCATTTTATCTACAAGGCTCTTCAGATATATTTGAGGCTCCACGAGAGGATGACGGATCGTACTGACTTTGGACTGCAGGGCCCAGGCTGGGGAGTTATATTTGCTGGCTGGATTCCTGGCTTTAGCTTCATTCCTGTGCCCATTGGATTGTTAGTTTCTGCCTTTGTACCTTTGCTGACTACCTCCCGTCAGAGCTACAGACACCAAGGTGGAGTCGGTTTTGGAAGTCCCAGATAGACTTAAGACTCCCCTTCCCTTCCCTTCCCTTCCCTTCCCCTCTCCCTTCCCTTCCCTTCCCTTCCCTTTCCCTTCCCTTTCTCTCCCCCCTCTCCCCCCTCTCCCCCCTCTCCCCCCTCCCCCCTCCCCCCTCTCCCCTCTCCCCTCTCCCCTCTCTCATCAGGGTTTCTCTATCTAGCCTTGACTCTCCTGGAACTCACTCTGCAGATCAGGCTGGCCTAGAATTTACAGAGATCCACCAGTCTCTGCCCCCACCCTATCAAGTGCTGGGACCAAAGACATGCTCCACTACACCTGGTTCCTCTCAACACTTTCTAAACATCCACAGGAGCCGGGCGTGGTGATGCACGCCTTTAATCCCAGGACTTGGGAGGCAGAGGCAGGCGGATTTCTGAGTTCGAGGCCAGCCTGGTCTACAGAGTGAGTTCCAGGCCAGTCAGGGCTACACAGAGAAACCCCCTGTCTCGAAAAACCAAAAAAAAAAAAAAAAAAAGCCCCCCAAAACAAAAAACCCCGCCCACACAAGACACCTTCTCAATCTACACAAAACTCATACTTTATACAAAATATATTGTTTTTTAATGGTAGTTCGCAAAAGATCTTTGCAAAAAATTATACAAATGCTTAAAACTTTATGGAGTTATGATCATGGAGTTAAATCGTATGGTATAGCCCCTGTTAATTTCACCACAGTTTGGACTTAACAGTTCATTGATTCACATTGTGTGCACATGTGTGTGTGTATGTGTGTGCGTGTGTACATGTATGTGTTATACTTTCTAAATGGACTTTTAGCTTTAAGGGACATGGATAAATATTCTTGTTTTCTCATCTGCCAAAATGTGTGGCAGAGTGTTTCATAGCCAGTGGGACAGTGGGACATCAGTAGATACTAACTCATGGAGAAACATTGGTGTACTTTCTAATGTTGGAGTGGCTTGTCACATATTACTAGATGGAATTTTATCTTGCAGCAGGCAAACAGAAAATTCTGGGTCAATTTATTAATCACATTCATTTTCCAGAAAACATACTAATAGCTCCGGGAAGTCTTGGTCTTCAGAGAAGAATCAGCATTCTAAGGCCAAAATGATGGCCTTGTAACTGGGCTATGGGAAGGGCCGGAGTGTTATTATGAAGCACATAAGTGGTTTAAAGAGAAGAAAGAAAAAAGACCAAAACTCTGAAAAGTGTCCAATTTGTGTAATGATTCGTGAACTAATCTGGAGAAACAAAAATGCATATTTTCCCCTACAGCCCCACAAGAGTGAAGACAGAGTACAGCTCCTGGAAGTGACTTTGCCTTACATCAGTATTCTGAGACTCAAGTGTCAACCACTAGTAGATGCCCTTACAAACCTTTCAGACCCCGAGGAAGTTCACTCTGAACTCCTTTGGATTTGCGCTGATGGCAGAGACTCCCCCATACCATAGGGACCCCCCCAGAGTTTACAAGCTACATTGTTAGCTAAGTCACCCTTCGTCACAGTTCTTGCAGAAAGCCTGGAAGACTATGTGAGGGAAAAATACCCCAAATTTGAAAAAGGCAAAAGAGATCATTGTTTTATCACACTGTAGTGCAAATGTGGTGGGGCAGATTCTTTGTGGATGATCCCGGTCTACAGAGATTCAGGTTGTCCGTGGACTGGGCCTGGGTGGGACGGCTGTATTAATAAGGTAGCAGATGGGAATGCTGTAGACTGGTAGGGTATGCATATATGTATACATCCTGTGTGTGTGGTATGTATGTATGTATGTATGTATGTATGTATGTATGTATGTATGTATTATGTATGCTTGTATGTATGCACATATACATGCGTACATGCACACATATAATATTCAGTGAATTTTCTTCTTCTACACTTATTTTACATCTTTTTAAAAAAAATGTCAAAGTCATCAGTACTTTATGGGTTACACAAAAACTGATTGTGAGTTAGATTTGACTAATTGGCAGTAGTTCGAGCTGCTTCTCCTAGATGAGGCCACTTTATAGTTCCATGGGGATACATCTTAACTTGCAAAACCTGTCACCATCACAGATGATTCTTGTCTGAGAGGCATATAATTCCTCTTTACGGGTGTAACTAAATTTTGTCCTGTGGGGGTACAGTTGATTTCTCTGAGGTAGTAAAGATAACTTCAACATAATTTATAACAAAATCAGCAGTTTTGTATCTCTGGGCAGATTGAGTTTAGTGGTCTCATGTTTGTTTGTCATGGAACTTTGACTCATGTGTTTCCTTTGACTCAGAGCACGCACAGGCTCATCAATGAATGAGCAGAATGAAATACTTAACACATATTTATTTTATATTTGCACGAACGTTATGTGTCTAACGATTTGGAAGTTATACTGTAGTGGTGGCATGGCCCTCTGGTGTGAGTTTATAAGTAGTTAAGGCTGAACTTAGCTATGAGTAAAGATGTTGCTTCCTAGTGAGGAGAAGAAAAAGTGCAATTCTGCCATTTCTGAGCTGTCTAGCTGTGGATGTTTTGCAATAACTAATTTCCCCCATCTTGGGAAATATTTATGTGAGAAAAACAAGAAAATATTTAAATTTATAAAAGTCTGCACTTTTAATGAAAATTCTGTTACTAAAAATTTAATCGTAAATTCTTCTTCCTTCTTCCTTTTTCCTTCTTCCTCTTTCTTTCTTTCTTTCTTTCTTTCTTTCTTTCTTTCTTTCTTTCTTTCTTTCTTTCTTTCTTTCTTTCTTCTTCTTCTTCCTCCTTGTCCTCATCCTCCTCGTCCTCCTCCTCGTCCTCCTCCTTCTTCTTCTTTTTCTTGTTCATTGTGTGTGTGTGTGTGTGTGTGTGTGTGTGTGTGTGTGTAGATGGGATGTCAGAGGACAGTTTTGGGGAGTTAGTTCTCTCCTTCTAAGGATTTCAGATTTCCATGCCAAGAGCCCAGGGAGCTGTCTCATTGGCCTAAGGTTTTCAGTTTTCAAAGGCTTTACATATTAAGACAGATCTTGTTGTAGATGGTGGCACATACTTATAATCCCAGCATCCCTGAAAGCAAGGCTGGAAGAGTGTTAGTTTGAGGTCAGTCTGGACTACCCAGAGAGAACCTGTCTTGAAATATCAGGAAAAAAAAAAGATCTTTCTTGAGTAGTATGATGAATGTTCCTCACATGGCTGGGAAATCTATCAATTATGGGGCTAATTAATGTTGATGTTTAAACTCAGAATGGAGTCATATTAATCAAATGCATCTATTTGATGGGGGTTCAGCTAATTAGGTTCTGAGGCCTCTTCTGATAAGCTCTGCCTGTGCTAATGAACCCCATGGATCACCTTATTAGGCTCCGAATGTCCCCATCATTCCCCTTTGTGCTATTAAGCTGTGTTTAATTTGTTCCCATGGTTCTCAGAGTCAATAACAAGGCCTTTATTTTTACACCATGAAATTCCAGTTCGAAATGCCTGCTCTCTGACATTCAGTACAGTGCCTGTGTAATGCATGCCACAGAAGAAGCAGCTTAGATAGAGGACTGTTAAACACTAGAAAGAAAAGAAAATTAAATTGGCATTAATGAAGTGTGGGAGTAATACAATGCTAAAAATAGGATTGATGACAAGAGCAAATGCAACTTTAAATTGGAAATATTTGCTATAAAGCAGCATGAGGATAGAAATTACAGGTTTAAGTGGCATTAATTCTTTCTCCCAAATTTTACCAATCAGCTAATAAACATTTTTGGGGGGGGTGTTAATTTGCCTACATTAAGTTTACACATCTTGTTATAGCCTGATAAGTTTAGAAAACCTTGTGCCCATCCAGGCCAGCATGGTTCTTATCATAACAGAGAATATTTACAGCATTGCTGAATATTTGCTTGCATGTTTTGGGAATTACTCCTGCCATTCCCAGAGGCAAGCACTTCATGGTTTTTACTACTGGCTATTAGCTTTTCCTGTTCTTGAGCTTGCATAGACAAAATCTTCCATCTCTCTCTGTGCACTTACCTTATTCAGTTCTTATATTAATATTAATATGTTGCTTCTTGTCTGTGTTGTGACTGTGCTACAGTTTACTTACTGATGAATGTATCCTGTCAATGAACTCAGACTTTCTTTCCCCTGGTTTTGGATTTATGAATAAGTTCCTATGAGCGTTCCTTATAACTCCTTTTGTAGGTATGTATCTAGGAATGAAATTTCTAGGTTGTAGGGTAACAACGTTTAACATTGTAGGTTATCATCCAATACCTTTAAAAAAGGATGTGTATAATATTTGGTGCTGTCATTTTAAAATTCAGCTGCTCAGTTGTGCATATGGTGATATGGCACTGCAGTTTGTAGTTTGCACCTTTCTGCTGACTCGTGATGCTGAGTACTTTCTAATGTGCCTATTAACTATTTTCACATCTTTTGTTATAAGTTATTCAGACTATCTCATCCTCCTCTTTCTACTTCTCCTTCAAACTAGAGTGTCTTAATTTTCTACTTTTAGTGCTAGGGATTGAACTCAGGGCCTGGTACTTGCTAGGTAAGTGTTCTGCTGTCGACCTACTTCCTCAGCTCTGTAGGAACTCTTTACATACTCTTTTCTTAGCAACATACATTGCCTCACTGAGCTTTCTCATTGTTGTGATGCTCCCTTTAATGGGCAGAAATCTATGATTTTCATAGTGTAGAATTCCTATTTTGGGGTGTATATAACAAGACCATTACATATTTTCATGTAACAGTTTTACAGGTTTAGTGGCATGATTTCAAGGCCAAGGTTTAGCTTTATCTTGGCTGTATTTATGTAAGCACCATATGATTTGGAATATTGTAGATTGATTCTTGAGACTGAGGAATGTAAATGACCCATTTTTTTTCATGGTTTAAGCTACGGTATATCCTTCATTTGAACTTTGGGTTTAACTTGTCAATTTATATAAAAAAATCTGTTAGGGTCTTTATAATATTTCAGTGTCTATGTAGATAAATGTGGGGGAGATTGACAAGCTAGGAACAGTGGGTTTCATGATCTCGGAATAATATAGTTCTCTATTACTTTAGGCTGTCTTTATGTCTTTTGGCAATGCTCTGCAGTTTGAAATGCTTTTCAGGAGCTAACTATGTTTTCCATGAATACTACTTCTTATGTCATTTTTGGCAGTGTGTCAGAGAGTATCAGTCAATTAGTACTTGAGTTATTCCTCTCAAGATTCAAACTCTGTAAGGACTTCTGTTGCCTGGCTTAGGTATCGCCCTCCCTTGCAAATGTCCAGGAATGGGCTGAAGATTTTGACGGACAGTCTTTTTTTTTTAAAATTATTTTTTACACTCCATATTCTATTCCCTCCCCCAATCCAAGATAGTTTTACTGAGATTGTACAGGTTCAGAAAGTGGTGGGAAGGACACAGACCCATAAGGGCACAAAAGTCTACTCTTTTTTAAATTAGTAATTTATTTTTTACTTATTCACTTTACATCCCACTCACTGCCTCCTCCTGATCATCCCCCCGATAATACTTCCCCCTTTCTCCCCTTTCCTTTTCCTTTGAGCAGGTGGGGGGTTCCCCCCTTGGGTATCTTCCCACCTTGGCACTTCAAGTCTTTGCAAGGCTGGGTGCTTCTTCTCCCACTGAGGGAACTGGGTGGGAGAGGGGATTGGGAGAGGCATAGTGGAGGGGTTGGGGGTTAGTTGTGGGGAGAGGGAAGGGGGGTGGCCCAAGGCCATGAGAATGAATAGAAACTTGCAAGGGACAGGGAGGGAATAGGGGTTATCTACAGGAAGAGACCTGGGATAGGGAAGGCACCCAAGAATCAATGGGGGAGGGGGTGTCCTTAGCTGTGACTTGAAACATTGGGGATACGGAGCCTGGGGAGGCTGCCTCCTGTGGCTAGGCAGTAATTTCGGTAGAGCGATAGGGATGCCAACCCACCCACAAAACTTTGGATCCTTATTCTGTCACAAGAAATTCAGGGACTGGAGTCTGAGGGAATGGCCAACCAAAAACCAGCCCATGGGCAAGCACCAATCCCTGACAGTATTAATGATACTCTGACACACACACACACACACACACACACACACACACACACACACACACACACAATACCCTGTTATGCTTGGAGACAAGATTTTGCTCTTACGAGACAGAGACAACAAGTATCTATTAGTAGTAGCTGAGCTAGAAACCTTATATTATCTCATTTAATCTAATTACTATACATGTAGTTCATGTCCCATTTTCATTTTAGAATATAGGTACATTTTGAGTAATTATAACATTTGCCTAACACTTAAAAAAGCTTAGAATAGATTATCTGTAGTTGGAAGAATTGTAAAGCTATACCCCAACCACTGGGATATATCCCTTTCTTGTCTCGTGACCATAAAGTCAAATACCCGGGTGTGAAGGGACTTTGCAAATTAAGGTTTCTAATCAGCAACGTTGGATTGGAGAGTATATCTTACATTACTGATGTGCACATAGTGTAACCCCATGAGCTGTTTAACACAGGAAAGAGAGCACAGGATACAGAAGAGGAGGAAGTGGATGTGGTCGATGGGGAGGTAGGGGAAACCCAAGGTCTGAGATAGACTCCATGTGCTATTGCTGGCTTTACCAGAAACTGAAGAAGACGTGGAAGAACCTAAACATGCGAACATTTCCAGAAGATGATGGTATTCCCTGACAGCAAAGAAGTGAGAATCTCAGGCCTACTACCACATGGAACTGAATTCTGGTGACAACATCAGTGAATCTGTGGGTAAATCATCATAGTTGCTATGAAAGCCTCTGAGGCTCCACAAACCATAAAGGCTATTATAACTGCACGCCCAAACCAGACGCTAAGGCCATATTGCTGAAGGCATTGCATGCTTAGGTTGCAGGACATGGACAAATTGAGCTAGGGTTGAATTGGAAACTCTCCCTGGCTCTTACACCCTTTCTGACTCCTCTTCTTCAGGGTTCCCCAATCCTGATAAATATATAATGTTTAGGGATGAGTATTCACAAGTCTCTCTTTGTACATTGTCCAGGTGTCCTAAGTATTTGTTCATGCTCGCAGATCAGTGCAGTCACAGGCTGGCTTGAGAAGGGATTTGCTTCTCTCAAAATCAGTAACAATTTTATTCCAGTGATATGCTTGTTTTCCTTGCCTCCCATAACTAATTGCTATGGATGCCTTGTCTTAAAACAATAAAAAGGAGTCAGTTTTCTTTAATGATGTGCCCTTTGCTATGTCCACCGCACTCCAGGGCAGGCCCACTCCAGGAGAAGGTAGGCAGCACAAGCTGGAATCTGGGGAAAAAGAAAATTCAAAGTTGGGTGGATAGAGAGGAAAAGGTAGGGAGGGCAAACCAGAGGAGCTGGGAGAGGTGTGGATATGATTTAAAAAATTATTTAAATCTATCAAGAAAATAATGCAATTTTATTAAAAACAGTATTTATTTGCTCATTATTCTGGAGCCTGGAGTCTAAAATCAAGGTATTGACAGGACCTGGTCCCTTGCAAATCCTCCAGAGAAAAATTCCTCCTTGATCTTATAATATTCTGGTATCTTTAAGCACTCCTTGAACTATAAATCCACGACTACAATATCTGCTCATATCTTTACATGACAGAGGTCACTTCAGTCTGCTGTAAGGATACATGCTAAATTTAGAACCTACCAAGCTGGTCTAGAATGAATTTTACTTTGATACCCTTAACGTAGTTATATCTATAAAAATTATTATTAATGTCTTACAAATAAGGTCATAGTCACAGATTCCAGGGGCTAGAATATAGTTGTATCTTCCTAAGGAATACTATACAATCTACTATGGGCAGGCAGAAACTATAATATTATCCCTATTTTATGGATGCACACTTATTTTTGAGACAGGGTCTTATGTTGCTCTGGATGTAGTACTCAGCAAAGGCTTGCCTCAAATTCTTGGCAGTCCTCTTGTCTCAGAATCCCAAGTGCTGGGACTACAAATATATGCTGCCATACCTGTTTTATACATACAGTGTGTAGTTTTAGATATAGAAACATAAGTAGATAATTCACATATAGGACCAGGAAAAAAAACCAAACAAATAGCTTGGACATAAGTTGGCCTCCTTGGCTTTTCTTTTAAGCTCTTCAGAGAAAGATCAGTCAATAAGTAGGGAAAGACAAAAATAATGCTCAACTAATCTTTTACCCCATCCTCCTCCTCCTCCTCGTCCTCGTCCTCCTCCTCCTCCTCCTCCTCCTCCTCCTCTTCCTCCTCCTCCTTCTTCTTCATTCATCCTGTGACTCAAGGTCATGGAATAACATTACCTAAAGGTATGTCTCCTAGAGGATTCTAGATTCAATCAACTTGACAATATTAACCATTGCACAGAGAAAGAAAAGAGAAAAAGAAAGGAAAGAAGGAAGGAAGGGAGTAAGGGAGGGAGGGAAAAAAGAAAGTAAAATTGCTATTGATCTCTAGATTATCCTGAGACAGTTCTTTATCTGGGTCTGATGTATAGATGATTTAGTCACTGCCTTTGGACCTCTTGGTAAAAGTTGGTTTGTTTTTGGTTTAAGAGCCAAGCTGCATGAAAAATGGCTTTCGGCATCTCAGTCATTAGTTGAGGGGCCAGTTTATAACTCTTATCTGTGCCGATCATTTCCCCAGGAGCTACAAAAAAGTATAACTGCTTCCTCAGACAAACATTGCATCATTCTGTGCTGGAGGAAGAAATCATTTGAATCCATTTTCTCCAGCCTGCATCTAGGGAAATCAGATTATAGAGTCCTTGTATCTAGTACTGTCAGTGGGTTGGGAATTACAACTGGGCTCCTTATCTAGCTTTAGAGTTAGCAAAGCATCAGAGAATTGGCTTATTACATTTCTCCTTAAAAACAAATGATTTGCTCCTTCCCCGGAAACTCATTTGACATGTCAGTCACTAGGCATGCCCTGGCCCAACACTAATGGGCTCGTCTTATGTGAAGCTATGGCTTCATTTTCTTTTCAGTGTGTGGTGTAATGCAATTGTCTCTCACTCTTAATTTTATGAAATAATGGGGCAGAAGAGGATCTATCAAGGTTATTAAGTCCTTCCTCAGCCTTGAGATACATTTAACTCTTGGTCTTCTGAACTCATCAAAGTGATTTAGCAGTGACTACACAGGTAATTCAGGCAAAATGTCTATTCCCTTGCTCTCACTATTTAGACCTGCTTCTGATTGCTTTTGTAATGAAAGGCAGAGAGTTGAACAATTCCATTAAGTAAAACACTCTATGAAACACAGAAGGCATTGGTGGCATCAATGCTGTATGATTTTTAATAATCAGAACTAATGCTATATGCCACATCACAGTTTACAAAACACTGTACAATTGTCCTACATAAACTTTGTGAGATGTGAGGCACTACATTCATTTTAAAGAAGAGATAAGTGGAGATCAGAGTAGTTCCATACATTATTGGTATCATTTGAATGGTGGTGGAGGTAGTTGATGCTAGAGCCAGGTCTTGGACACAGTATTTTGTCTCTTTTATACAATTAAATTCTTTTAATTTAGATGTAGATGTTCAGGGAGTTGAAAGCAAGAAACATAATTAAACAATTTGTTTCAACTGGAATTTAGAAGGTGGTTGGGACTTTGAGGATCCTCTAAACTATCATTTTATTTTACTAATTGGGATTAGAAATATGGCTTCTCAAAGTTCTCTAGAGTCTGTGTTAAGTCTGATCTTGTGCAGGTGTTTCAGCGTCTTTTATAGAGATAGGAAGCAAGTCTTCAGCAGTGGCAAATAGTACTTATGTTCAGGGTTTAGGTCCAGACCTATGCCCAAGCAGTGTTAGAGCTTGTGGTGAATTTAACATACTAGTTCACTTTAAATTTTACTCAGGTTTTCTTCTATAGAACAATTTAAAAATGTTGATTAAATAGCGAATACAGAAAGTTATAGATTCCTGAATGAGCCAGAAATAAGCTACAACTGTGTTTCTCTCTGAACTAATTAGGGACCCCAAGAAAGATGAATAAATGTTAGCCATAATATCTAGCTACATAGAAAGCCTCATTAAAATCTCCAGTGTAAAAATAGAATGAACCACATTTTCTGGCAGACACAAGCAATTAATAAAGAGAAATATAAGTAAATAAGGATTTTTTCCCATGGGAATTGTAAAATCTTTAATGAAAAGTTCTCAGGTCAGTGACAAAAATGTAATACACATTTATTAATATCTAGGAGACACAGTTGTTGAGTAAGCCATCCATAAAAAGGGATAAGGTGTTAGGAAAGTTGTGATAAGTGGAAAATTCATAATATTAAATTTCTGCATGAGTTAGTAAGAAGCAAATGAATCAAGTGTTTATTGCAGAGAGTTAATGTAAGCCTTATGGAAAATCCTGTCTTAGGCTGCTCAGGTGCAGGACATGCTAGTCAGAGCAACAGGTACATGTTCGGTCCCTCCCATGCCTGGTTTTGAATCCAAAAGACTGAAGTTCCTGATGCCCTTTCCTGCCCCATTGCCCACCCCTGCTGCCATGCCCCCACACCTACATAGATGAATATCTGCTGCTTAGGTACAGACCACAACAGTCAGAAGAGCAGGTTTAGGCCACTCCAGCAAGAAAAAACACAAGTGAATTCAAGCAGAGACTCAGAACCCCAGATAATTGGCCCATCCTTGGACTTCCTCCACTCTCTCAGTGCCCCTCCCTCTTTCCAATTTCCTCTCCCCTTCTCATGACCACATCCCATCTCCAAACTTGGACAGAGATATCATATCGGAACAATGTCCAAGCTAGTCCAGAAAAGTTTAATCCCCAACTTGGACACAGACTCTCTGCTGGACCAGAGGTTAAGTTGGCTGCCAGAAATCTAGGCCCCAAGGCCAGCAGTCCAAAGAGAAGACAGAAACTGAGAAATGAAACATCCATCCAAAGTAGACAAATTTAGGAATTGGCACCTAGACCAATAATCATCCCAAATCCAGATTCCTAGACACTAGTCTAAGAAGCGAGTCAACAACATCCAGGGCAATATGGTATCATCAGAGGCCTGCTATCCTACTACAGCACACCCTGAATAGTCTAATATAGCTGATGCACAAGAAAATGATGTTAAAACCAACTTTGTGAAGACGATAAGGGAAATGAATAAATCCCTTAAAGAAATCCAGGAAAACACAGACAATCGGAGGAAATGAGTAAACCCCTCAAAGAAGGTCAGGAAAAGAACAAACAGGTGAAGAAAAGGAATAAAACTGTTCAATATCTGAAAACGGAAATAGAAGCAATAAAGAAAACACAGGGTTATGCTGGAGTAACTTTTGACATCAGATATAGTGGTATGGAACTTCAAGTGTACGTATGGAGAACAGTTCCTGTTCAGGTGGGTATGCTGACTCAGGAAGCTGGAGTTCAGGATAATGACAACTATATAGTTGTTGGCTGTAACAGCTATGGGTGGGGGGAGTACATGGTACTTTCAGGAGTGTTTGGAGTTATGTATCCTCAACAGCATTTAGCAGAATGCACATCTGGGTAGGCTGGCTAAGGACACTGGTGTTCACACGTATACAGAGAGGTATGGCAACAGGAATCTTGGTGTGACTCCAGGAATTAGAGCTGGTGTTATGCATGTGACAGTGGGGCTGTTGCCAGTGATAGAGGTCAAGGCCAGGTATAAGCATTCAGTGGCTTCACTAAGTTTTAGGGTCATGGTACACATGGTAGCACATTGAGCTACACCCTTAGCCCCGTCTTCCCACCATTTCTGTAGTCATGTTTACTTTCTTTTTCCTTTGTGTTCTTACTACAGTTTAACTGGTCTTTTTTATATTCAGAATACCTCCTCTCCTCCCCTCCCCTCCCCTCCCCTCCTCTCTTCTTTTTCTCTCCCTCTCTCCCTCCCCTCCCCTCCCCTCCCCTCTCCCTCCCCTCCCCCCTCCCCTCCCCCCCTCCCCTCCCTCCCTCCCCTCCCCTCCCCTCCCCTCCCTTTCTCTCCTGTCTTCTTTTTCTCCCTGTGATATGGTGCAATGTCCTACTTCACCATCTCACTGATGTTACTGCGCTTATTGCCAAATGCCTTTTAATTTTGGAAAGAGAAAAACATTATTGCCTGAGAGGAGTTATTTTTAGTTTGAGAGCAAGTACAGTGAATGCTCAGTATCATATGCTTGTGCATGATTCAATGCTATATATTTCATTAATGAGGTCATTTGCCAAAGTGAGAATAACGGGCTTATTTAGCTCTGATGACAACGTGGAATATCCTCTACTGTTAGTAAAGGTGGGTAGATGCAACCTAGAAACATCAAACTGAGGTGAGGTCTGTCTCATGGAGCATCTTGCTTTCCTATATTAGATTTAAAGCTGCCAACATGAAGAGGACAGTTTTCTTAGGATTCAACTTTGGATGTTGTTACACTTCCCAGTGCTGTATTAATCGCATAGTAATGAATTTAATTTATTTAGCAAACGTTTACTGGACACAGACACCATGTGGTCACTGGGGATACATGATGTGTAAACACGTCATGTCAATAAATGCAATTTAAGAGTATTTAGATTGCTATCAATAAAGAGCTATAAGTTGTAGTGAGAGTTTCTAATTGAGGTATGCAAGCCACGAGGGCTTTTCCAAGAAGCTGAGATTTTATTTTATTTTATCTTATTTTATTTTATTTTGTTTTGAGACAGGACTTCACAGTATAACCCAAGCTAGCACCATATCATGGAAAAACCTAGAGCAAGACCAAGAAGCTGCCAGCTTTTTCCTAGGAAGACTAGAGGTTAGTTGAGAAATAGAGGATCTTGACATAATGAAAGTGGGCATGGAGATGGGCCCCACCCCATCATACTTCTTGGTCATGGGCATTTAACCCAGATTCTAGCTGCTGCTGTTTTTCTCACTTACCCACCCATCAGAGGGAGATTAGAAGTATGACTCCCTCCTTAGTGTTTAGCAATTGTGCCTGACTCAGAAGTGCCACTTGGCTTGTACTTAGAAGACTGAATCACAGTGTGGGAAACTGTGAAGGCAGCAGAGTGCTGGTAAAAAGTTTTAGGTACAGACACTGAGTATAGTGTAAGAACATCAGAAACAGTGGATCCTCATTAAAAAAAAGATTTTAATGATTTCTTTAAGAATTTCATAACATGTATTTTGCACATGCTCACTGTCAACTTCTCACCCTGACTCTTCCCAGATCCGCCTCCATCTCCCTACTCTTCCCAGAATCCTGTCTTTTAATAACCCATCAACTCCAATTTAAGCTGCTCATATATTCCTGGGTATGGGGCCACACACTTGGGGGTGTGGTTGGCTTGCTAGGAGCCATGCTCTTATAGAAAACCGATTCTCATTTTCTTGGAAGTCACAACTGTGTCTAGCTCCTCAGTTAGGAGTAGGGACTCATAAAGCACCTCTCACTCCATGCTGGAATGTCAGTTGGCTGGTCAGCAGGCACCCACAGCTGCCGTGGGTTCAGGAGTACATGGGTTTGTCATGTTCAGGAGACACAACTCCATTCTCATTCTCTATGACTTTGGCTGTTAAAAATCTTTCTGCCCTCTCTTCTGCAATGATCCTTGAACCTTGGGAAGAACTGGGATATAGATATGGGTTAGCACAGCAGCGAATTAGCACTGGTGCTAATGGCTCAGCTCGGTCTTAATGACACTCTTTAGGTCCCAGCTGCGATGTCATCTGCTCTCCTCTGTCATACTTGCTTATTGATGGCTTTCATTCACGCTCTGCCCATGTATGCTGCATCATCCCATCCCACATAGTTCCCTTTGCAGTGTTGACCACAAACTGACATCCCATTTAATTATGTATGTGTCTGTTTATTGATCCAGTCTACACCTTATTATGAGAATGTCATTTTGTAAGAACAAAGGCACTTTTGCCTTTTTATGTTGGAGGTCCTCAAACAGCATGATTACAAATGCATGGATATGTGTGTGTGTATGTGCGAGTGTGTGTATCAGAGAAAGAGAGACATAGAGACAGAGACAGAGAGACAGAGAGAGACAAAGCAGGACAGAGACACAGACAGAGAAAGAGACAGAAATAGAGTGAGGCACAGAGAGAGCAAGAAACAGAGAGATACACCCAGAGACAAAGAAAGAAACAAAGAGAAACAGCCAGACAGACACACACACACACAGAGCAGGAGACGTTTTTAGCTTATCTAGAAACTCACGCAACAAGAATAGAACAGAACTTCACATTGAACACTTCTCAGAGACTATTCTCCAGAGTGTGTTGTTGAGTCACTTCCTCACCTTCAAGCCATTGATTAAGAGTCCATCTGCCTGGTATCTGTCTAGAAATTTATTCATTTCATCAAGGTTTTCCAGTTTTATTGAGTATAGCCTTTTGTAGAAAAATCTGATGGTGTTTTGGATTTCTTCAGGATCTGTTGTTATGTCTCCCTTTTCATTTCTGATTTTGTTAATTAGGATTTTGTCCCTGTGCCCTCTAGTGAGTCTAGCTAAGGGTTTATCTATCTTGTTGATTTTCTCAAAGAACCAACTCCTCCTTTGGTTGATTCTTTGAATAGTTCTTGTTTCCACTTGGTTGATTTCGCCCGAGTTTGATTATTTCCTGCCGTCTACTCCTCTTGGGTGAATTTGCTTCCTTTTTTTTTCTAGAGCTTTTAAGTGTGTTGTCAAGCTGCTAGTGTGTGCTCTCTCTAGTTTCTTTTTGGAGGCATTCAGAGCTATGAGTTTCCCTCTTTTTTTCCATTTTTATTAGGTATTTAGCTCATTTACATTTCCAATGCTATACCAAAAGTCCCCCATACCCACCCAACCCCAATCCCCTACCCACCCACTCCCCCTTTTTGGCACTGGCATTCCCCTGTACTGGGGCATATAAAGTTTGCAAGTCCAATGGGCCTCTCTTTGCAGTGATGGCCGACTAGGCCATCTTTTGATACATATGCAGCTAGAGTCAAGAGCTCCGGGGTACTGCTTAGTTCATATTGTTGTTCCACCTATAGGGTTGCAGTTCTCTTTAGTTCCTTGGGTGCTTTCTCTAGTTCCTCCATTGGGGGCTCTGTGGTCCATTCAATAGCTGACTGTGAGCATCCACTTTTGTGTTTGCTAGGCCCTGGCATAGTCTCACAAGAGACAGCTATATCTGGGTCCTTTCAGCAAAATCTTGCTAGTGTATGCAATGGTGTCAGCGTTTGGAAGCTGATCATGGGATGGATCTCTGGATACGGCAATCACTAGATGGTCCATCCTTTCGTCACACTTCCAAATTTTGTCTCTGTAACTCCTTCCATGGGTGTTTTGTTTCCTATTCTAAGAAGGGGCAAAGTACCCACACTTTGGTCTTCATTCTCTTGAGTTTAATGTTTTTAGCAAATTATATCTTATATCTTGGGTATCCTAAGTTTCTGGGCTAATATCCACTTATCAGTGAGTACATATTGTGAGAGTTCCTTTGTGATTGGGTTACTTCACTCAGGATAATGCCCTCCAGGTCCATCCATTTGCCTAGGAATTTCATAAATTCATTCTTTTTAATAGCTGAGTAGTACTCCATTGTGTAAATGTACCACATTTTCTGTATCCATTCCTCTGTTGAGGGGCATCTGGGTTCTTTCCAGCTTCTGGCTATTATAAATAAGGCTGCTATGAACATAGTGGAGCATGTGTCCTTCTTACCGGTTGGGACATCTTCTGGATATATGCCCAGGAGAGGTATTGCTGGATGTTCCGGTAGTATTATGTCCAATTTTCTGAGGAACTGCCAGACTGATTTCCAGAGTGGTTGTACAAGTTTGCAATCCCACCAACAATGGAGGAGTGTTCCTCTTTCTCCACATCCTCGCCAGCATCTGCTGTCACCTGAATTTTTGATCTTAGCCATTCTGACTGGTGTGAGATGGAATCTCAGGGTTGTTTTGATTTGCATTTCCCTGATGATTAAGGATGTTGAACATTTTTTCAGGTGCTTCTCTGCCATTCGGTATTCCTCGGGTGAGAAATCTTTGTTCAGTTCTGAGCCCCATTTTTTAATGGGGTTATTTGATTTTATGGAGTCTACCTTCTTGAGTTCTTTATATATATTGGATATTAGTCCCCTGTCCGATTTGGGATAGGTAAAGATCCTTTCCCAATCTGTTGGTGGTCTTTTTGTCTTATTGACGGTGTCTTTTGCCTTGCAGAAGCTTTGCAATTTTATGAGGTCCCATTTATCGATTCTCGATCTTACAGCACAAGCCATTGCTGTTCTATTCAGGAATTTTTCCCCTGTACCCATATCTTCGAGGCTTTTCCCTACTTTCTCCTCTATAAGTTTCAGTGTCTCTGGTTTTATGTGGAGATCCTAAATCCACTTAGATTTGACCTTAGTACAAGGAGAGAGGTATGGATCAATTCGAAATCTTCTACATGATAACAGCCAGTTGTGCCAGCACCATTTGTTGAAAATGCTGTCTTTTTTCCACTGGATGATTTTAGCTCTCTTGTCAAAGATCAAGTGACCATAAGTGTGTGGGTTCATTTCTGGGTCTTCAATTCTATTCCATTGATCTACCTGTTTGTCGTTGTACCAGTACCATGCAGTTTTTATCACAATTGCTCTGTAGTACAGCTTTAGGTCAGGCATGGTGATTCCGCCAGAGGTTCTTTTATCCTTGAGAAGAGTTTTTGCTCTCCTAGGTTTTTTGTTATTCCAGATGAATTTGCAGATTGCTCTTTCTAATTCGTTGAAGAATTGAGTTGAAATTTTGATGGGGATTGCATTGAATCTGTAGATTGCTTTTGGCAAGATAGCCATTTTTACTATATTGATCCTGGCGATCCATGAGCATGGGAGATCTGTCCATATTCTGAGATCTTCTTTAATTTCTTTCTTCAGAGATTTGAAGTTCTTGTCATACAGATCTTTCACTTCCTTAGTTAGAGTCACGCCTAGGTATTTTATATTATTTGTGGCTATTGAGAAGGGTGTTGTTTCCCTAATTTCTTTCTCAGCCTGTTTGTCCTTTGTGTTGAGAAAGGCCATTGACTTGTTTGAGTTAATTTTATATCCAGCTACTTCACTGAAGCTGTTTATCAGGTTTAGGAGTTCTCTGGTGGAATTTTTAGGGTCACATATATATACTATCATATCATCTGCAAAAAGTGATAATTTGACTTCTTCCTTTCAAATTTGTATCCCCTTGATCTCCTTTTGTTGTCTAATTGCTCTGGCTAGGACTTCAAGTACAATGTTGAATAGGTAGGGAGAGAGTGGTCAGCCTTGTCTAGTCCCTGATTTTAGTGGGATTGCTTCAAGCTTCTCACCATTTACTTTGATGTTGGCTACTGGTTTGCTGTAGATTGCTTTTATCATGTTTAGGTATGGGCCTTGAATTCCTGATCTTTCCAAGACTTTTATCATGAATGGGTGTTGGATTTTGTCAAATGCTTTCTCACCATCTAACAAGATGATCATGTGGTTTTTGTCTTTGAGTTTGTTTGTATACTGGATTACATTGATGGATTTCCGTATATTGAACCATCCCTGCATCCCTGGGATGAAACCTACTTTGTCAGGATGGATGATTTTTTTGATGTGTTCTTGGATTAAGTTAGCAAGAACTTTATTGAGGATTTTTGCATCAATATTCATGAGGGATATTGGTCTGAAGTTCTCTACCTTTGTGGGGTCTTTTTGTGGTTTAGGAATCAGAGTAATTGTGGCTTCATAGAATGAGTTGGGTAGAGTAGCTTCTGTTTCTATTTTGTGGAATAGTTTGTGAAGAACTGGGATTAGATCTTCTTTGAAGGTCTGATAGAACTCTGCACTAAACCCATCTTGTCCTGGGCTTTTTTTCGTTGAGAGACTATTAATGACTGCTTCTATTTCTTTGGGGGATATTGGGCTGTTTAGATCATTAACCTGATCTTGATTCAACTTTGGTACCTGGTATCTGTCTAGAAACTTCTCCATTTCATCCAGGTTCTCCAGTTTTGTTGAGTATAACCTTTTGTAGAAGGATCTGATGGTGTTTTGGATTTCTTCGGGATCTGTTGTTATGTCTCCCTTTTCATTTCTGATTTTGTTAATTAGAATGCTTTCCCTGTGCCCTCTAGTGAGTCTGGCTAAGGGTTTGTCTATCTTGTTGATTTTCTCAAAGAACCAGCTCCTCGATTGGTTAATTCTCTGAATAGTTCTTCTTGTTTCCACTTGGTTGATTTCGCCCCTGAGTTTGATTATTTCCTGCCGTCTACTCCTCTTGGGTGAATTTGCTTCCTTTTGTTCTAGTGCTTTTATGTGTGTTCTCAAGCTGCTAATGTATGCTCTCTCTAGTTTCTTTTTGGAGGCACTCAGAGCCATGAGTTTTCCTCTTAGAAATGCTTTCATTGTGTCCCATAAGTTTGGGTATGAAGTGGCTTCATTTTCATTGAACTAGGAACCAAGGTGGCGTCTGCTGCTCCTGAGGCAGAGGCCTTCCGAGCCAGGCGGACACCTGTCCTCTGGTCTGGACGGTGGTAGGCTGTCTGCGGCCCGCAAAGGGTGCTGCCTCAGCGTCTCTGTGCCTCCGCCTGTCCCAGAAGCTGTCCGGTTCTGTGGCACACCCTCTCACCAGTTCAGACTAATTTCCTAAGTCCAGCGGAGTCCGAGTTTCCCTCTTAGAAATGCTTTCATAGTGACCCATAAGTTTGGGTATGTTGTGGCTTCATTTTCATTAAACTCTAAAAAGTCTTTACTTCTTTCTTTATTCCTTCCGTGACCAAGGTATCATTGAGAAGAGTGTTGTTCAGTTTCCACGTGAATGTTGGCTTTCCATTATTTATGTTGCTATTGAAGATTAGCCTTAGTCCATGGTGGTCTGATAGGATGCACGGGACAATTTCAATATTTTTGTATCTGTTGAGGCCTGTTTTGTGACCAATTATACGGTCAATTTTGGAGAAGGTACCCTGAGGTGCTGAGAAGAAGGTATATCCTTTTGTTTTAGGATAAAATGTTCTGTAGATATCTGTTAAGTCTATTTGTTTCATAACTTCTGTTAGTATCACTGTGTCCCTGTTTAGTTTCTGTTTCCACGATCTGTACATTGATGAAAGTGGTGTGTTAAATCAGGATCAAGTTAACGTTCTAAACAGTCCCATATCCCCTAAAGAAATAGAAACAGTCATTAATAGTCTCCCAACCAAAAAAAGCCCAGAACAAGATGGATTTTGTGCAGAGTTCTATCAGACCTTCAAAGAAGATCTAATTCCAGTGCTGCACAAACTATCACAAAATAGAAGTAGAAGGTACTCTACCCAACTCATTCTATGAAGCCACAATTACTCTGATACCTAAACCACAGAAAGATTCAAGAAAGATAGAGAACTTCAGACCAATTTCCCTTATGAATATCGATACAAAAATACTCAATAAAATTCTCCCTAACCGAATCCAAGAACACATTAAAACAATCATCCATCCTGACCAAGTAGGTTTTATTCCAGGGATGCAGGGATGGTTTAATATACAGAAATCCATCAATGTAATCCAGTATACAAACTCAAAGACAAAAACCACATGATCATCTCATTAGATGCTGAGAAAGCATTTGACAAAATCCAACACCCATTCATGATAAAAGTCTTGGAAAGATCAGGAATTCAAGGCCCCTACCTAAACATGATAAAAGCAATCTACAGCAAACCAGTAGCCAACATCAAAGTAAATGGTGAGAAGCTTGAAGCAATCCCACTAAAATCAGGGACTAGACAAGGCTGACCACTCTCTCCCTACCTATTCAACATTGTACTTGAAGTCCTAGCCAGAGCAATTAGACAACAAAAGGAGATCAAGGGGATACAAATTGGAAAGGAAGAAATCAAAATATCACTTTTTGTAGATGATATGATGATATATAAGTGACCCTAAAAATTCCACCAGAGAACTCCTAAACCTGATAAACAGCTTCAGTGAAGTAGGTGGATATAAAATTAACTCAAACAAGTCAATGGCCTTTCTCTACACAAAGAATAAACAGGCTGAGAAAGAAATTAGGGAAACAACACCCTTCTCAATAGTCACAAATAATATAAAATACCTTGGAGTGACTCTAACTAAAGAAGTGAAAGATCTGTATGATAAGAATGTCAAGTCTCTGAAGAAAGAAATTAAAGAGGATCTCAGAATATGGACAGATCTCCCAGGCTCATGGATTGGCAAGATCAATATAGTAAAAATGGCTATCTTGCCAAAAGCAATCTACAGATTCAATGCAATCCCCATCAAAATTTCAACTCAATTCTTCAACGAATTAGAAAGAGCAATCTGCAAATTCATCTGGAATAACAAAAAACCTAGGAGAGCAAAAACTCTTCTCAAGGATAAAAGAACCTCTGGCGGAATCACCATGCCTGACCTAAAGCTGTACTACAGAGCAATTGTGATAAAAACTGCATGGTACTGGTACAACGACAAACAGGTAGATCAATGGAATAGAATTGAAGACCCAGAAATGAACCCACACACTTATGGTCACTTGATCTTTGACAAGGGAGCTAAAACCATCCAGTGGAAAAAAGACAGCATTTTCAACAAATGGTGCAGACACAACTGGTGGTTATCATGTAGAAGAATGCGAATCGATCCATACCTATCTCCTTGTACTAAGGTCAAATCTAAGTGGATCAAGGAACTCCACATAAAACTAGAGACACTGAAACTTATAGAGGAGAAAGTGGGGAAAAGCCTCGAAGATATGGGCACAGGGGAAAAATTCCTGAATAGAACAGCAATGGCTTGTGCTGTAAAATCGAGAATCGACAAATGGGACCTCATGAAACTGCAAAGCTTCCGTAAGGCAAAAGACACCGTCGGTAAGCAAAAAGGCCACAAACAGATTGGGAAAGGATCTTTACCTATTCTAAATCAGATAGGGAACTAATATCCAGTGTATATAAAGAACTCAAGAAGGTGGACCCCAGAAAATCAAATAACCCCATTAAAAATGGGGCTCAGAGCTAAACAAAGAATTCTCACCTGAGGAATACCGAATGGTTGAGAAACACCTGAAAAAATGTTTAGCATCCTTAATCATCAGGGAAATGCAAATCAAAACAACCCTGAGATTCCATCTCACACCAGTCTGAATGGCTAAGATAAAAAATTCAGGTGACAGCAGATGCTGGCAAGGATGTGGAGAAAGAGGAACACTCCTCCATTGTTGGTTGCATTGCAAGCTTGTACAACCACTCTGGAATTCAGTCTGGCGGTTCCTCAGAAAATTGGACATGGTACTACTGGCGGATCCCGCAATACCTCTCCTGGGCATATATCCAGAAGATGTTCCAACTACTTAGAAAGATACATGCTCCACTATTTTCATAGCAGCCTTATTTATAATAGCCAGAAGCTGGAAAGAACCCAGATGCCCCTCAACAGAGGAATGGATACAAAAATTGTGGTACATTTACACAATGGAGTACTACTCAGCTATTAAAAACAATGAATTTATGAAATTCCTAGGCAAATGGATGCCCCTGGAGGGCATTATCCTGAGTGAGGTAACCCAATCAGAAAAGATCTCAAATGATATGTACTCACTGATAAGTCAATATTAGCCCAGAAACTTAGAATACCCAAGATATAAGTTATAATTTGCAAAACACCTGAAACTCACGAAGAACGAAGACCAAAGTGTGGACAGTTTGCCCCTTCTTAGAATTGGGAACAAATTACCCATGGAAGGAGTTACAGAGACAAAGTTTGGAGCTGAGACAAAAGGATGTACCATCTAGAGACTGCCATATCCAGGGATCCATCCCATAATCAGCCTCCAAACGCTGACACCATTGCATACACTAGGAAGATTTTGCTGATAGGACCCAGATGTAGCTGTCTCTTGTGAGACTATGCTGGGGCCTAACAAACACAAAAGTGGATGCTCACAGTCAGCTATCGGATGGATCACAGGGCCCTCAATGGAGGAGCTAGAGAAAGTACCCAAGGAGCTAAAGGGATCTGCAACCCTATAGGTAGAACAACAATATGAACTAAGCAGTACCCCGTAGCTCTTGACTCTAGCTGCATATCTATCAAAAGATGGCCTAGTCGGCCATCACTGGAAAGAGAGGCCCATTGGTCATGCAAACTTTATATGCTCCAGTACAGGGGAACGCCAGGGCCAAAAAGTGGGAGTTGGTGGGTAGGGGAGTGGAGTGGGGAGGGTATGGGGGGACTTTTGGGATAGCATTGGAAATGTAAATGAGGAAAATCCCTAATAAAAATATTAAAAAAGGAAAAAAAAAAAGAGTCAGCTGCTGCCTCTACGTAGGTGGAGGTAGGTTATTTTAGGCTATTCTTGGCTGCATGTAAATTCCAAGCTAACCTCAGCTACTTGAGACTCCATCTTAATACAGAACAGAGCAGTGCGGAAGGGAACAAACCCAAACAGACCCCGATTAATTATCCCTGTGAACTCACCTTACTCAGAGCACGTCCATTTCTATGCTCACTGGTTAAGCAGAATTGGTTTTCCTCTGCTAACAGGTGTGCGCTATTTTGGTACTGGTATTATTTTTCTGATAGATGAAAAGGGCCAATGGCAAGAGTGCTAGACAGATCTATTTGTGGCTACCTCACTCCTATCCCAAGCTCTATTTGTAAACACCACTGTTCTCTTCACCTTCTAATTATAAACGGATTCAGATGGAGCACCTAGCCAGGAAGCCGAGGGCACAGCAGATCAAGGAAACATGAACTCATTCAGCTGAAGAGAGATTGCAGCAGGTTTTGTAACGTGGAAAGAGCAGAAACAGTAAATTGCTGCCCTACCTTGAAATTGAATTTTTTATTTAGCAACTAGTAATGATAAGGAAAAATCCTCGTGTCTTGCAATTACAAAGTGACAAAAGTTGTGGACATTTAATTGGTATTGGAGGATGGATTCAGTTTGTTACGTATTTGTATACACACACACACACACACACACACACACAAATATGTGTCTTCATTTTGAGGGGCAACTGTCCATACATGTGTAGGCCTGAGATCAGCATCAGATGTCTTTTTTAATTACTGTCCACATTATTATTATTAATTATTATATTTTTACTGATTCACTTTACATCCCGTTCACTGCCCCCCTCTTGGTAACCCTTCCCACAATCCTTCCCTCATCCCATCTCCTATTCTCCTCTGAGTGGGTGGAGGTCCCCTGGGTATTCCCCTCACATTGGCACTTCCAGTCTCTGTGAGGGTAGGTGCTTTCTCTTCCAACTGAGGCCAAACAAGGCAGTACATCTAGAACATATCCCACCTACACGCAACAGCTTTTGGGACAGTCCCTAGTCCAGTTGTTCAGGACCCACATGAAGACCAAGCTGAACACCTGTTGCAAATGTCTGGGGAGGCCTAAGTCTAGCCCTTGTAGGTTCTTTGGTTGTTGGTTCAGACTCTGAGAGCCTCAAGGGTCAGGTTAACTCTGTTGGTCTCTTGTGGAGTTCCTATCCCCTTAGGTGCTGCAATCCTTCCTCCTATTCTTCCATAAGAGTCCCCAAGCTCCATCCACTGGCTGTGGGTGTCTGTATCTGTCTGAGTCAGCTGCTGGGTAGAACCTCTCAGAGGACAACATGGTCCTGTCTGCAAATATAACAGAGTACCATTAATAGTGTTAGGGATTGGTGCTTGGCCATGGGATGGGTCTCAAGTTGGACTGGTTATTGGTTGCTGGCTTGATCTTTTGCAACTCTTATGCAGGCAACTGTTGCTGTTGTGATTTATGTGTTTATCTGCCATGTCATATCCCGAAGACAAACAAGCTCTCCTTTCCACCCTCTGGCTGTTAAAGTCACATTTTATTCTCTGAGACATGGTCTTTTAGGGAACCCGTGTTCATTAATTTGGCTAGAATGACTGGCCGGGAAGCCTCAGGGAATTTTGTGTCTCCGACCCTCTGTGACTGGGACTTTTCATGTAGGTGTTGGGGATCCGAACTCAGGCCCCTATGCTTGCACAGAAACATTTTACTCACAGGAGCCATCTTTCCAGCTCCCCTGCTGGCTCTTTATCCACAATATGGGTCTTTGAAAATGCACTGTGTGTTTGATGAGGGACTGTTTGTGAGTGTGCCCGCTGGCTGCAGCTCTCTGGTCTTTACTCTGTAGGATGGTGAGGAAGACTGTCTGATAAAATGCAGTTAGATCTGCTTCAGAGATAATAGCAAAGCATCAATGAGAGCTAGAAATTGTCATCTGAGACTTTAGCAGGAGTATTAGACATTGCCCCAAGTTGTTAGCAAACAGTTTCATCAGTAGTTAGGTGGGATTAAAGTCTGGGGGATGATGGACTCTAATGTTCCTAGGGCTCCTGGCTTGAGCTGGGATGTCCATGCCCTACCTGTCTTTCCTCATGTGTAAAATAAAGGGGGAAGCTGGACTGTTTATAACTTTATTTTCAAGTATTTTTCCTTCCTAATGCCAGTTACATAGTCAGTGGTCTAAAGCAGTCTTTATTTTGTGTGTATTTTTTCTGTTTTATATTTTTTGTTTATTGTTATCCATGTCAATAAGGTAATGTATAATGTTTGTTTCCCTTTTCTCTTTCTTCCTTGCTTCCTAGACAGAGTCTAACTGTGGGACTGACTGTCCTAGAACTTGCTATATAGAATAGGTTGACTTTAAACTCACAGAGATCAGCTCACCTCTGCTGGAATTAAAGGTGTATGCCACCACACCCTGCACACCCTCTTTCTTGGGATAGGTTCTTACTAGGTGTCCCAGGTTGGGCTCACACTTAAGATCTTTCTGCCCAAGTTTTCTAAGTGTTGAGATTATAGGCATGAGTTGCTGTGCTCAGCCTGTTTCAGTATGTAAATATATTTCATAATATTTACACCAGATTAAGCATATTTATCTCATCAAACATTTATTTTCCTTTGTTCTGAAAACTTCCTAAATCCTTGTAGCATTTTGAAATGTATAGTAGTTATTGTCTAGAATCACCTAACTTCAACAACACCCTGGGGATGAGATCCTTGCTCCTATCTAATCTCCAGCTTAGTCCCTACTGACCAACTTTCTCCATTCCTCCTGAGCTGAGCCTCTGCCCTCCCTGGCCTGTCTGTGTACTGTCATATGTAGTACCTTTGGAGGCCAGAAGACAATATGATCTTTGGGGACTAGAGTTACAGATGATTGTGAGCTGCCATGTAGGTGCTAGAAATGGACACAAATCCTCTGGAAGAATAGCCAGGTGGTTTTAACCACTAATCCATCTCTTCAGTCCTAGCTCTTATTTTATTTGAACCGTGTTTAAATTGAGAGGGTAAAGATATAGCTTTACCAAGCCAGATTCATATTTGAAGTGAGATAGACTAACATAATATTTTGCCTTGGCATTTATGTTGACAGTTGGTGACCCTGGGAAACATGACATCAGCTTCAATTTTTTTTGGTGGGGGGTGCAATCCATTCCTACCTCTTAAAGGTCAGATATCTTTATTGGCTATTCCATTTAAAATTGCCAATAAAAATATAAAAGCAGGCTGGTTAAAAGCCTATTATGTACAACAATTATCTACTTAATAATAAAGCACTTACTCTGCGTCAGGTAGGAAAGACAGTGGTGAGCAGGATCATCAAACTCCTTGATATTGTAGAGTTTTCATTTCAGTCCTGACCTACTAGGATTTTTGCTAAGAAACCTCCTGCACAGCCTAGCACGGCTAGGATGATTTAGCCATGTCCTCTAAGATTTAGAAAATGAAAGTCCATCTTCACTGTAAGGCATTAAGTGCTTAGAAACGCAACCTGACTATGGTATTTAAAAGTAGTGTTTCAGGGAAGTGATGAGGATGTGGTCATTAGGGTGGAACCTCTATGATTAAACCTTAAAGATTCCATAAGAACAGGAAGAAAGAACAGAACATACATCACATGTACACACACCCCATGGCTGCTGTATAATGCCTTTTGCCATCTCAACAGTATACCAGGATGATTGCTCATAATAGGATTATGGAAAGAGAATGAGGGTTTGGATATCTTGTTTTCATTTTAACCCATCAATTTGTCTCCATCATGGCTGCCAAAAAATCCTGGGATTTTTCAGTGGTGAGTTCAGTATATAATCTGATCTCCAGGAACATGAGATGAAAGGGTCCCCCTGAGTATGAGATCATTTTGGGTTACACACAGAGTTCCAGGTGAGCTTGTGCTATCAAGTGAGACCCTGGCTCAACAAAACAAAGAAGTATCTTGGTAGCCCAGAAAAATGTCCTATTTCTGAGGGAGACATCTGGTGCAGGGAGAGTCTTTTTTATGGTGAAATGAGATCATGTAGCTTTTCCCTGAGTCATGTGGATTTCAGTTTGGGTGAGAAGTTAACATGAATCTGGAAGCATCAGTGGTTGGTACCCAGCTAGGTCTTATTCTGTCACCCAGGAGCCCTTTCCTTTCCCATGTGAAGCCTTCACTTAGTGGCAGGCTTTGCCTTATCCTGAGCTTTTAAGAGAAGGATTTTATCCTTTTCTTTCTGTGTCTCATTTAGCATGGTTTTGTGATGCACGTTTAAAGAAAGAAAGTCCTTACAGGTTATCTGTGATCCTTTGATACATGAACATGGAGTAAACAGATTGTCAGTGAACAGAACTGATATTCGGCACCATCCATCATGTGCCTAGGGAGATCTAGGATGCTTTGGAGAGCAAAAAGCAAAAGGCAAACTGTTTGTCCTCCCCACCCCAAAGGAAGTATGTTTATTTTTATTGAAAAAAAAAACCACTTAAATGTCAGAGCATTTTCCTCATTTATAAAATAGGATATTACCTGAAATATGGATAGTATTGGTTATTATGAAAATCAAATGAAGCCATGTAATAAATATGCCTGGAAAACTCATATATTAGCAGGATGATGTTTAGTACAAATATAGCAAGTAAATTTTCATTTGGGAAAGTTAACATTTAATATATCCCTAGAAAAATTTCACTTGCAATGAATTTGATTTAGGCTCAAAGTTCATTGATTTTTTTTTAAAGTCTGTGAATCATCATTTTGGAAGAGAGTTATTATACACACATGTGTTACTGCAAATTCATAACTTCTGTGGCCTTCCTGAAAAAAATGTGGTGATTTGAATATGCTTGGCCCAGGGAGTGGCAATATCAGGAGGTATGGCCTTTTTGGAGGAAGTGTGTCACTGAAGGAGTGGGCTTTGCGGCCCTCCTCCTAGCCATGTAGAAGACTGTCTTCTCTTGGCTTCCTTTGGAACAAGATGTAGAACTCTCAGCTTCTCCAGCACCATGCCTGCCTGGAGGCTGCTGTGCTTCCTACCATGATGATAATGGACTGAACCTCAGAACCTGTAAGCCAGCCTTAATTAAGGGCTGTCTTTTATACGAGTTTCTTTGGTTATGGGGTCTCTTTATAACAGTAAAATACAAATCAAGACAATGGCATTGAGGTAAAGGTGGTAGGCAGCAGGTTAGACAATACTCCATTCATGATGGATGTACTGCAGATGTTGCTGAGGGCTGGCCAGGGACCTGCTATGTCAGTTACCCATTTACAGAATCCCTTTGAAGGCGGCAAACAAGTCTCAGATACACTAGGTCCCTTAACTATTTTATAGATTGCATTTTAAAAACAAAGGTTTTTGTTTGTTTGTTTGTTTTTTGTTTTTTTGTTTTTTTTTTTTTTTGAGAAAGTATTTTTCTTCACAGTCCAGGGGTTCTTTGAACTTATATATCTTAGGCTGTCCTAATATTCACCAACCTCTTCCTTCCATATCCTGAGTGCTAAGATTATAGGAACAGTACTTGGTTAGATTCTTCACCTTTAAAAGTAATTTTCTAACAATGATGAAATATATCATTGGAAATCAACTTTGTACTTTCAATATAAAATTACTATGGTCTGTGTCTCAGTCAGTGTTCTATTGTTGTGAAGAGACACCATGTTGGTGTCTTATAAAGGAAAGTATTTAATATTGAGGTTGGCTTATAGTTTCAGAGGTTTAGTCCATTGTCATCATGGTAGGGAGCTTGGTGGCATGTGAGCAGACATGGTGCTAGAAAAGTAGTTGTGAGTCCTATATCCACATCCACAGGCATCAGGAAGTGAAACACACTGGGCTTGGCTTGAGCTTCTGAAACCTCAAAACCCACCCCCAGTGACATACTTCCTTTACAAGGCCACACCTCCTAATTCTTCAAAGTTGTTATGACACCCTGATGACTAAGCATTCAAAAATATCAGCCTATGAGGGGCATTCTTATTTAAACTACCACACTACCTCTTCTGTATAATCCCCCCCCCCTTATTGAAATAGCCTCTCTTCTCACAAAATGTATCCTTATTGGAGTTTCCTCTCTCTCTGCTCTCCCAGTTTCTCCCCATTGGCTCTCCCAGCCATGCTCACCCCCTTTCTCTCTCAAAGAACAGGCTTCTAAGAGAAAAATATTAAAATATAACAAAATAAAATATAATATGAAATAAAAAAAAATTATCACATCAAAGTTGGACAGGACAAACCAAGAGAAGGAAAAGAACCCAAGAGAAGGCACAAGAGTCAGAGATCCACTCATTTGCACTCTCGAAATCCCTTAGAAACACTAAACTGAAAGCTATACGATATACACAGAGGACCTTGTGCAGACTCATGCACTCTCTCTGCATGTTGTGTCAGTCTCGGTGAGTTCATGTGACCTCTGCCCATGTTGATTTAGAGAACTTCACTTTTTGGTGTCTTTTATCCCTTCTCTCTCTTATGCTCCTTTTGTCTCCTCTTCTGTGAGGATCTTTGAGCTTTGAGAGATGGGGTTTGATGAAGACATCTCCTTAAGGGCTGAACAGTCTAAGGTTTCTCACTCTCTAAGTAATTCCTGGTGGTGGGTCTGTATATTTTTTCTCATCTGCTATAGGAGGAAGCTTCTCTGATGATGGCTAAACAAGGCCACAGTGCCCACTCTTGAACCTGCAAAACCCACAAGTATAGCTCTATTAAAAAACTGATTAAAGTCAAGTGTTAGGTGTCATGAACTATAGGTAATTCAGTCCTGACATTAAGAGTAATCAAAGACAGTTCAAGATGACATTTTAGTTTCTAAAGTGGCTATAATATATACCTTTTAAAACTCAATACAGACATAGCCCCATTCTGGTAACAAATACTCTCAAACAAAACAGCTGGACAGTCACTTTTATGCTTATATTATTTATGGGTCTTTGCCCTTGGGTAATTTTAGGCTTGACTTCATGAGATAACAAAGGTATATATGTGACTTTCATTTCTAACTACCTGTGGACTTGTTATGTGTGTAGACAGGTATTTCTTTTCTGATGTCCTGACTGCCTGTTACTGTGGAATTCTTGACATTCCTAGTAAAAAGTATTAGAAAATTATTTAATGTTTGGCATAACTGTCATAAATATGCATTTTTCAAATCCCCATGAGTGCTTCTTGCTACCTTGGCACTACTACATTTCACACAAATTTGGTGACAACTACACACTGAGTGCTGGTACAGATGCTGAGAATACTGTAATGAAACTAAATACCCCCCCCCCCCCGTGTATGTGAGTATGTATGCACACCCTCCTCATTCACATTCTTAGAGCTAACATTTGCTTAGAGGAAATACACAATGATTAATAAACACAATAAGTAATAGAGAATGATTGAAAGAAACTCAGGGAAATAGGGTAGATAAAGGGGATTGTATATATCAGTGGGGCCCTTTGGTTAAGATGACCTATGGAGACAAGGTATTAACTCAATGGCTTGCAGAAGGTAAGGAAGCAAGGCATGTACATATCTAGTGACCATCATTTTAGGCAAAGCAGACAGCCAGTCAAAAGGTTTGAGATGGGAAGCATGAGGCATGTGAGAAGAAGTTTGTAAGGAAGTCACTGTGACTGTAGTAAAGTGGGGACGAGATGATTTGAAGAAGGAAGAGAGGCCAGCTGATGATGAGCATTATGGCTTTTGTAAATACCATTTTGGCTCTGAATAGATAAATTCAGGGGCTCCCTATTTACCAGCATATTTTGGGACTTATAATCTGCAAACTCTTCATAGACCATTGACCTCAAAACATCAATTGTCTTTTTTGATCTACCTTATGACCCAGTATGGTGGTATGAAAATGCCAACTTGGGCACTACTTTCAGATTCATCCCTAACTGGGTCATTGACTCATGCCATTCTAAGTTGCCCAATGACCTTGACTGTAACGTGCTTGCAAAGGCAATCAACTGTTGTCTGAACTAGAGTTTGTTGATAGTGTCTGGTCAAAGAGCTCAGAGAAAGAGTCTGTAATAAAATTGTTGACTGATGATCACCATCAACCCTGTGTTCAGACTAGATAATGATCGAGAGAGTACTATGAGCTAAGGGATGTTAAGGTATGAAAATTCTATCACTGTAGCATGATGCTGATTTTGACTTTTCTTTGTGTTCATTTCAAGGTGTGGGAAGATTTTTATAGGTCAGAGAAGGAAAATGTGAAAGAAATGAACCAGGTAAGAAGGAGCTTACTTCCTTCATGTGACAGAATAAATCCTTGTGATGAAACATGGACATTTATTGACAGGCCTTATGATAAAAATATGACATCCAGGCTCTTCTTTATGAATTAGTGTAATGGTTAGTAAGGATGGATTTTCCAAGTTTTATAGAACATTGGAAATACAAAGCTGTAACCAATAGTCTGATTAACAGATTGAAGTATGCTTAACTAGTACAACTTATTGCAAATAGAGTAGAAGAGGGTGCTATGAATTGTCATGTCCAGACTAGATATACCCAGCTGGACTGTCCCTAAAAAATATAAATGTACAATTATCTTAGATTTGTGATAGATGCTTGGATGGGGACTCCAATACTCTTGATCAAACTTATTTCCTTTTATCTCAAACAATGGTGCTTTAGAAAAATTATAGGAATATCATGTGTGTGTGTTCCTACTGTTACTCCATCACATATGACATGGTGTTGCATGCCATCTTTATTTAGGTTTCAAACTTCCAGGTCAGTATTCCTTTTTTATTGCAGATAAAATGGAACCAGAGCTGAGATCTGTGCTTGAACTTGCTCAGGTCACAGAGCAAGTAAAGAATATTCAGTCACTCTCCAAAACTAACACTCTATTGCTCAAATTTCAACCACGAATGTATTCATTAGGATTATTGTTGAACTGAGCCTGTAGGCTCATATCTGTAATTCCAGTAGTTGAAAGACTAAGAGTATTGCCATGAGTTTCATGCCAGTGTGAGATACATAGTGGTTCCAGAATAGTTTGGGCTACTCCTTTTCAAAAAATAAAACTAAAATTGTACCCAACTTTTTAATTCTCTTTTGAGACTCTATAATATTAATAGAAGTGTTTTGTATTTAAAGCTGAGTTTAAGTTAAACCAAAGGCTCCAGGCTAAAACATAACTAAAAAAGATTGTTTAGTCTTTAGCTTATAGTGGAATGATAAAATTGTTTTACTTATAGTAATATGAAAACAATATCTATTGAGTAGAAAGTATACATGAACATTTGGGCTTTTGTCTTCTCCTATGCTTATGACATGCTATTAAATATTCTCTTTGATGCTCTGGACTGAGACTGAATTTCTCCAAGTCAATCATATGATCACCAGGAGACTAACTGACTCAATTGTTCTACTGTATATGAGTTTACAAAATTATGGTTTTACTAGGTTATTAAATGCATTTAAACTTGTGGAATTTTCAGTGTATAAAGTGCTTGTAGGTATAATCCAATTCTAAGTTGAGGACACATTTAGTCACATTTAATTGCATAGAAAACATTTTGGTTAACCTGTATCAACTGTACAAATTAGTAGGATTCTGTGGGATATTTTAATATCTGTGCACTAATGACATTCATACCCCCCTCCCATTTATCTGTCTTTTTACGACCATTCCCAACATCTTGCACTTACTAGTCTATGTTTAGGTCAATATTTTTTCTTTTATGCTTTTCATATGAAAAAGAAAGTGGTACCTGTCTTTCTGTGCCTTGATAATTTCACTTAGCATAAGCGCTTCTCTTCCATTCTGTGTAGGACAGGATTTCATTCCTCTCTATGGCTTAATTATAACCACAAATTGTATATGTGTGCCTGCCATGTTTTCTTTGTGCATTTATCTGTTGATGGGCATCTAAACTTATATCATATCTTAGCTTTAATGAGCAGCCCTGCAGTAAATACAGGCACTCAGGTCTATCCTTAACACGCTGAGTTTATTTCCTGTGGACATGTACATGTATTCAGAAGTAGAATAACTCGTTCATATGGTAGTTTTATTTTTAGTCTTTGTAAGAGCCTCCAGATTGTTTTACATACTGATTGTAGCAATTATCCTCATTCTCACAAACAGTGTACGAGACTTCCCTTTAATCATTTTATCACTGTTATTATTATTATTCTGATAATAGCCATTTTAACTATGTGAGGTGATATGTCATGGTTGCTAAGGTTTGCATTTCTCTGGTGGCTGGTGCTATTAAGCATGCTTCATATATTTATTGGTCATTTATATTTTTGCTGTTGACTAGGTTTTTTTTTTTTTGAGAAATGGTATTGGGGAATATATTGAAATTGGCATTCAAAATGAATTCCAGCAAAATAACAAGGTAAGGGCAATGCTAGCTTTTGCTTGTTATGAAGGTCTCTGTTTACTTTTCTGCCCCAGAGGGGAAAACTGAGTAAATCATTTTATGGAGCCGGGAATGGAGATAGCTGGCTCCTCTCAATATGTCCTAGATCTACACAGCAAGGGTTTCCTTTTGATGATCAGTTCAAGCTGCTTCGTAAAGGGGAGTAGGCTCCAGTACCAGGGAGCAGCTGAGATGGCTCTCTGGAGTCCTTGATACTAAGCTGTGTTTAGGTCACAATCAATGTGCAGAGACTGGAGCTGAAGGGAATGTCAAAGAATAAGAAAAGGTATCAACTTTTCTTCTCAGAGCATTGACTTTAGCACTGTTCTATAAATAATGACTTAACATGTGTTTCATCAAAATTTGATGCATGTATACACTTGAAAACTCACACACATATATATGTAAATATATGTATGTTTAAGTTCATTGAGTTGGTTGGTTTAGTGGAGAGCTGCCATTATCAGAAATAAGAGTTAAGCTTTGATGTATCTGAAGTAGATTATTGCTGTTTCATAAATAAATGCCTAAATTGTAGCATTGCTCATAAAGATAGAATCTAAGTCAGGAGCTCAAACTGAAGACTCTTAGGAGAGAACTTGAACTCTGAGTGGCAATGGCCTGTGAGGGAGGTGGGATGCTCTTTGTCCTTTTGTTGCTTTGAACCCACTGCTGTCCTTCAAATGTTCCTCCTTGATCCCAGTAATACAAGGATGCTTGGTTTATTTGCCAATCTTATAACTTCTGTGCTTATTTTTCTTCATTCTTTATTATTCTTTACCATTCTTAACACAGTGCATGAAGCAAGCAGATTTTCATAATGTTTTGGTTGCAAAGACACAAGCAAGGCTTTAAAAAAATTAGTGATTGAAAATCTTAATGTGATTTGGATCAAAGTCTCTATGTAACCTTCACTGGATCTCAGTTCCCATCAATTCTGACTGCTTGTTGCTGTTGGGAGTCAGAATGGTGCAGCCACTGTGGAATTCGGTGTAGAGGTTCCTTACACGTCCAGCCATATGACTCCTAGGCATATACCCAAAGGAGTGTCTATCCTACCTACCACAAAGATGCTTGTCCATCGGTGTTCATTGGTGCTCTGTTCGTATTAGACAGGAAATGGAAACGCTCTCAAATTCTATCACCTGAAAAATGTATAATGAACAATGGAATATTATTCAGCCATTAAAAACATAAAGTTATAAAATTTACAGGTCAATGCATGGAGCTGGAAACAGTCACTCTGAGTGATATAACCCAGACCCCATAATACAAACATCAAGTTTCTACTCTTATTTGTGGATGTTAAAGTTGGAATCTGTAGCTAACCTCCATAGAGGTTGACGGCTTACTAATTCCTAAGTATCTACTTTGGAGATCACAGTATTTTAGGATGGATTTTTTTTTTTTATTCCAAACATATCCCATGGTCCACAAACCCTGCAGCCATAGTGTGAATACTCATGCTCAAATAGCCTAAACCATGTCAATAATTTAAGGGCACCATGGCTGCTGAGTGACTTCTCCAGTGGATTTCCTGTGTTGGTATTATACTGTTTTGTTTCTAAGCCTGGTGACCTGTTGTTGGCCAGTTGAAAGTTGGAAGCAGTCCCCTAGAGGGGCTAGGGGCATTACCAAGGCTGATGCTCTGTGTGAGATTAGGGTGGCAGAGTAGAAACCCAGTTTTAAAATTAAGGCTGCCATGCGTCACTGGAGTGGGTTCAGTAGTGAAAAGTTCTTCCTGCTGAATCTTGTGGTGTGCAGAATTAGACATTGAAAACTTCCCTGTCAACAAAACGTCAGGTTTCACATCTGGGGTACAGCCTGATCATTATGGAGATGGGTGAGTGATGTCATCTGTGATGCAAGGACAGATGCTGATTGCCCCACAGAAGAGAATGTGGGCTTATGGGATGTTAGCTTGATACCATTTCAGAGCCTTTGGTGAGTTCTGGGATTTGGAGTTCTAGGAGTGAGTGGGTGAATTGTTTTTGTTGAGGGTCGTCAGAATCACTCTTAGGTTTTCTGATTTGTAAGGGGGACTCAATGGACTGAGCACAAAGTTGTACAATCAAGATTAACTGCAGTGCAAAAGACAAAGAACAATCTGTGAAAGCACAGGCTCATGGGACCAGGTCTAGAGGAGATCAGGGAGAATTTTCCAAAGAGCCTGTCAGGTAGTGCATGCTCTGCTCTTCTGTGTGAAGTGTTGTCTCCGAACAGAAGTCCTGGAAAGACTCAGTGACCAAAGTTTTTACTTTCCTTTTTCTCCAGGAGGGGTGGGCTATGGAACATATCAACATTCCCGCACAAGGAAAGCATGAAGCACACTGATGTATAGGTGGTTTATGTGGAGCGATAATGAACCAGTTTTGTCATGGTGGGAACCCTTATTTAATCTGAACTCTAAGTTTTGCAAGTAGATCTCATGAAGACAGATTTGGAATTGCTGAAGGTAGAGCTCCTTCCACACAGCTGCCTACATCCCAATCAAAAAGAGATGTTGAGGCTGGGGAGAGGGCTCAGTTGATAAAGTCCTTACTGTGTGTGCATGAGGACTTGAGTTGGTTGTCTAATATACATGGAACACCTGTGTTCTCAGTGCTTGAGAGGCAGAAACAAACTGTGTGCAAAAAACAAGATAGATAAAGGTAAGAAATGAATTAGGAAGACACCTGACACAAACCGCTGGTATTTACTCAGGTGCCTATGTACACATACACATGTGCCACACATGAAAACACACACACACACACACACACACACACACACACACACACACACTCACACCACTGTAATGCCACTCCTCGCAGTAAAGGGAGAACCTAGCCGAAGAGAAGCTTCTAATTTTGTGGGTTTGCAAATAATGAATTGAGGTTAATTCTGCAGCAGACTTCATGGTGGGGTGAGAAAGTAGAAATCACAGGATTGGTGGATCGGATTACATGTCTTACGTGTCTTCATGGAGTACTATGGCAGTTTTATCAGCATTTTTGATTCCTTTCCAGGTAAGACTGCTACCAATTGTAGAGGTTTTTTTTTTTTTTTTTTTTTTTTTTAATTTAACTTCATTAGTGTGAAGCCCACTGAGTCTGGCCACTGTCTTGTTTTCAAGTTCCCTCAAAGTACTCTGCCCTGAGCTTTATTCTCTACTCTCAAATTCAAGAGGTGTGATTCATATCAGGTTCAGTTTTAAAACCTTTAAGAGTTACACATGGTATACAGTAAGTGTCCCATAAATGTTTACTCAGCCCCTTACAAGACTTGGCATTTAGCAACTATAGGGTCATTCTTTTTTTTTTTTTAAATATATTTTATTAGGTATTTTCCTCATTTACATTTTCAATGTTATCCCAAAAGTCCCCCATACCCTCCCCCCACTCCCCTACCCACCCATTCCCCTACCCACCCACTCCCACTTTTTGGCCCTGGCATTCCCTGTACTGGGGCATATAAAGTTTGCAAGTCCAATGGGCCTCTCTTTCCAGTGATGACCAACTAGGCCATCTTTTGATACATATGCAGCTAGAGTCAAGAGCTCCGGGGTACTGGTTAGTTCATAATGTTGTTCCACCTATAGGGTTGCAGATCCTATAGGGTCATTCTTAAAGACAGTGTTCATCTTAAAGCCTGTACCAAAGACCCAGATTTTACTAATTTAAGACCGCACAGGAGGGGAAACTCCCAGCTGAGGTTGACACAAAAAATGTAAGCAAGTGAAGTTAAAAATAAAGGCAGTGTGGGATTCCTCATTTCAGACAGGCTGTGACAGCGCCAAGTGTCATGCCGTTCTGAGTGTTGAGGGAGGAATATATTTAGATGGTTAACAAGGGGAGGGGGATTCTATCACTGCTTGAAAAGCCGAGACACCAAATGGAATAAAAATTTCCTTGACAGGAAGGAGCACGATATTGTGCTCCCCTCTCTGCCCCCAAAGTCCCTGAGCGATATAACACACTTTCATAACTCCCAAGTACAATCTAGGTCACCTGTCCCTGAAATAGTGGAATCTAGTGAACAGGGCACACAGTATCTAACCCCAAACCTAGAGTAACTGTTAGGAATGCTTCATCCTCGACATTTCTTATTTCATAACAAAGTCATCACCATAGGGCATCAACCATGGAACTAACCTGTGCATCAATAGTTTTCTCAAACCTTTTGGCTGAAGAAACTTCACTTGCAGAAGTACAGGATACAGGCAGAGAAAGTGGGCCTGCTGTGGTGGAAGTGGCTGAGCTAATTGTTTGTCTTCTGTCCACTGGCCCCAAATTACAGTACTGTGGAACCCCCTGGAGATAGGAAATATAGGAAATAGCAGGACTGCTGTGTGTAGGTTGTGTACATACTTATGTGAAAATATGCCTCAGAGCAGAGCTAGAAAGAAATCATTAGAGAAATATAAGCTCTTTGTAGATGAGAAAGTTGAAGCATAAGGTGATCAGTGCAGTATCCATAGGCTACTTGCAGAGGCAGGGTTTGAACTCATGAACAATGACTGTTCATTTTTCTTTCTTTCTTTTTTTTTTGGAGACAAGGTCTCATTTAGCACAGGCTGGTCTGGGACTCACTGTTTGGCCAAGGATGACTTTAAGCTTTTGATCCTCCTGCCTCTACCCCTGGAGGGCTAAGATTGTAGGCCTGTGCCACCATGCCTACTTTATGTAGTACTCAAGATCAAACCCAGGGCCTCATGCATGCTAGGCAAGAACTCTACCAAGAAAGCTACATCCCCAGTCCAGTGACTTTCAATTTCCAGGTATTACAGAGACTTTCTAATCTCTAGGCTCCTTTTAACCCATCCATGATAAAAATAACCCCAGGGCTGCAACCAAGGGCCAGGGAATAATGCATGTATACTTCAGAGAAGAAACAAAAGTAGAAGTGTCTTTGCAGTCAAGGAATGTTTTCAAAAGTGTCAGCTTGAGGATACAAGTAGGTCATCTACCATCCTTCTTTTAATTCCTGATGGGGGAAGCAAAGCTGAGGCACTACTGGTATTGGAGACTTCCCAGCAAGGAATTCAGGTAATAAACGACATTGAGTTTGTGCTAGTTTTCTCATAACCATGACAACATATCTGACAGTAACAATTTATGGGAAGAAAGGGTTTTGGCTTACAGTTTCAGTAAGATTTCAGTCCACCATGCAGTTGAAATCTTGTAGCAGCATGAGCCAAGGAAGCGAAGAGCTCAGGGCCAGCATGAGGTGTATACAAACCTTCAAAGGCTTGCTTCTAGCCAGGACTGCAACTTCCAAAGGCTCTACAACCTTCAAAGTTCGGGCTCTAAGCTGGGGGATCGAATGCTCAAAATAGGAGCCTCTGGGGACATTTTAGATTCTAGGCAAAGGTTGAACTTGACAAGCTGCGACTGCAGCCAGTTTTTGCAGTAGCTCATGATTGATAGCTTCCACCAATCACCAAGAGCAGCATTAGGTATTCTTCCTGCTTCCTGCTTCTTCCTGCCTCACCTGTGTGTAGGGCCAAAAGAGTAGATTTTTACCTCCAAATTTATATGTGAAAATCTTAACATGTGAGTTATTTAACATCTAGCGCTACTGAAAATGATTAGAGTTGGAGTTTGGCCTTTAAAGAGGTCACTAGAATAAATGGACTCGTATTGGTGATACTTGTTACCCTAAGAAGAGATTAGGGTACAGAAAGGTCCAGAAGAAAAAGCACACAAAGAGGAAACACAGCTATCTGTAGCCAGGGAGAGACCTCAGAACAAGCTAATCAAGGTCTACCGGCCTTCAGTTAGAACTTAGTACTAGGCCCGGCCTGAGAGGTTTGTGGCACAGGCGCCGGCGGGAGCCTTCTTGGCTCTGGGACTCCGCGGAGGGCAGGCTGCACGGGTGACCGTGTGGAATACAGAGTGCCAGCCGTTTTCTGGGACGGGCGAGAGTCGCAGAGCTTCTGGGCGGCGCCATCTTCAGCTCCAGATAGCCGGCCACCTTCCTGGTGAGAGCACGGGGGTCTGCCAGGCCTGAGAGGTTTGTGGCACAGGCGCCGGCGGGAGCCTTCTTGGCTCCGGGACTCCGCGGAGGGCAGGCTGCACGGGTGACCGTGTGGAATACAGAGTGCCAGCCGTTTTCTGGGACGGGCGAGAGTCGCAGAGCTTCTGGGTGGCGCCATCTTCAGCTCCAGACAGCCGGCCACCTTCCTGGTGAGAGCACGGGGGTCTGCCCGGCCTGAGAGGTTTGTGGCACAGGCGCCAGCGGGAGCCTTCTTGGCTCCGGGACTCCGCGGAGGGCAGGCTGCACAGGTGACCTTGTGGAATACAGAGTGCCAGCCGTTTCTGGGACGGGCGAGAGTCGCAGAGCTTCTGGGAGGCGCCATCTTCAGCTCCAGACAACCAGCCACCTTCCCGGCAAGAGCCACAGAGCTTCTGAGGCAGCGCCATCCTCAGCTCCAGACGGCCGGCCTCCTTCCGGACAAGAGCCACAGAGCTTCTCAGGCGGCGACATCTTCGACTCCAGACAACTGGCCACCTTCCTGGCCAAAGCAACACAGCTTCTGGGAAAGATCCTGTTTTGGGCCTTCACCTTCAGCCAGGAGGAGGTCCAAACACCAGATAACTGTACACCTTCCCTGAAAGAGGAGAGCTTGCCTACAGAGACTGCTCTGACCACTGAAACTCAGAGAAGAGAGCTTGTCTCCCACGCCTGCTGATAGAGGGTAACAAAATCAACAGAGGAACAATCTCTTAACAAAGACAACTATAACAACTAACTCCAGAGATTGCCAGATGGCGAAAGGTAAACGTAAGAATCCTACTAACAGAAGCCAGGACCACTCACCATCATCAGAACCCAGAACGCCCACTTCGCCCAACCCAGGACACCCTAACACACCTGAAAAGGTAGACCTGGATTTAAAAGCATATCTCATGATGATGGTAGAGGACATAAAGAAGGAATTCAATAACTCACTTAAAGAAATACAGGAGAACACTGCTAAAGAGTTACAAGTCCTTAAAGAAAAACAGGAAAACACTGCTAAAGAGTTACAAGTCCTTAAAGAAAAACAGGAAAACACAACCAAACAGGTAGAAGTCCTTATAGAAAAACAGGAAAACACATCCAAACAGGTGATGGAAATGAACAAAACCATACTAGACCTAAAAAGGGAAGTAGACACAATAAAGAAAACCCAAAGTGAGGCGACGCTGGAGATAGAAACCCTAGGAAAGAAATCTGGAACCATAGATGCCAGCATCAGCAACAGAATACAAGAGATGGAAGAGAGAATCTCAGGTGCAGAAGACTCCATAGAGAACATCGGCACAACAATCAAAGAAAATGGAAAATGCAAAAAGATCCTAACTCAAAACATCCAGGAAATCCAGGACACAATGAGAAGACCAAACCTACGGATAATAGGAGTGGATGAGAATGAAGATTTTCAACTCAAAGGACCAGCAAACATCTTCAACAAAATTATTGAAGAAAACTTCCCAAATCTAAAGAAAGAGATGCCCATGAACATACAAGAATCCTACAGAACTCCAAATAGACTGGACCAGAAAAGAAATTCCTCCCGACACATAATAATCAGAACACCAAATGCACTAAATAAAGATAGAATACTAAAAGCAGTAAGGGAAAAAGGTCAAGTAACATATAAAGGCAAGCCTATCAGAATTACACCAGATTTTTCATCAGAGACTATGAAAGCCAGAAGAGCCTGGACAGATGTTATACAGACACTAAGAGAACACAAATGCCAGCCCAGGCTACTATACCCAGCCAAACTCTCAATTACCATAGATGGAGAAACCAAAGTATTCCACGACAAAACTAAATTCACCCATTATCTCTCCACGAATCCAGCCCTTCAAAGGATAATAACAGAAAAAAACCAATACAAGGACGGGAACCACGCCCTAGAAAAAACAAGAAGATAATCCCTCAACAAACCTAAAAGAAGACAGCCACAAGAACAGAATGCCAACTTTAACAACAAAAATAACAGGAAGCAACAATTACCTTTCCTTAATATCTCTTAATATCAATGGACTCAATTCCCCAATAAAAAGACATAGACTAACAGACTGGCTACACAAACAGGACCCAACATTCTGCTGCTTACAGGAAACCCATCTCAGGGAAAAAGACAGACACTACCTCAGAGTGAAAGGCTGGAAAACAATTTTCCAAGCAAATGGTCTGAAGAAACAGGCTGGAGTAGCCATTCTAATATCGGATAAAATCGACTTCTAACCCAAAGTTATCAAAAAAGACAAGGAGGGACACTTCATACTCATCAAAGGTAAAATCCTCCAAGAGGAACTCTCAATTCTGAATATCTACGCTCCAAATGCAAGGGCAGCCACATTCATTAAAGACACTTTAGTAAAGCTCAAAGCACACATTGCACCTCACACAATAATAGTGGGAGACCTCAACACACCACTTTCATCAATGGACAGATCGTGGAAACAGAAACTAAACAGGGACACAGTGAAACTAACAGAAGTTATGAAACAAATGGACCTAACAGATATCTACAGAATATTTAATCCTAAAACAAAAGGATATACCTTCTTCTCAGCACCTCACCTGACCTTCTCAAAAATTGACCATATAATTGGTCACAAAATAGGCCTCAACAGATACAAAAATATTGAAATTGTCCCATGTATCCTATCAGACCACCATGGCCTAAGACTGATCTTCAATAACAACATTAAGAATGGAAAGCCAACATTCACGTGGAAACTGAACAACACTCTTCTCAATGATACCTTGGTCAAGGAAGGAATAAAGAAAGAAATTAAAGACTTTTTAGAGTTTAATGAAAATGAAGCCACAACGTACCCAAACCTTTGGGACACAATGAAAGCATTTCTAAGAGGGAAACTCATAGCTCTGAGTACCTCCAAGAAGAAACGGGAGAGAGCACATACTAGCAGCTTGACAACACATCTAAAAGCTCTAGAAAAAAAGGAAGCAAATTCACCCAAGAGGAGTAGACGGCAGGAAATAATCAAACTCAGGGGTGAAATTAACCAAGTGGAAACAAGAAGAACTATTCAAAGAATTAACCAAACGAGGAGTTGGTTCTTTGAGAAAATCAACAAGATAGATAAGCCCTTAGCTAGACTCACTAGAGGGCAAAGGGACAAAATCCTAATCAACAAAATCAGAAATGAAAAGGGAGACATAACAACAGATCCTGAAGAAATCCAAAACACCATCAGATCCTTCTACAAAAGCTTATACTCAACAAAACTGGAAAACCTGGACGAAATGGACAAATTTCTGGACAGATACCAGGTACCAAAGTTGAATCAGGATCAAGTTGACCTTCTAAACAGTCCCATATCCCCTAAAGAAATAGAAGCAGTTATTAATAGTCTCCCAGCCAAAAAAAGCCCAGGACCAGATGGGTTTAGTGCAGAGTTCTATCAGACCTTCAAAGAAGATCTAATTCCAGTTCTGCACAAACTATTTCACAAGATAGAAGTAGAAGGTACTCTACCCAACTCATTTTATGAAGCCACTATTACTCTGATACCTAAACCACAGAAAGATCCAACAAAGATAGAGAACTTCAGACCAATTTCTCTTATGAATATCGATGCAAAAATCCTTAATAAAATTCTCGCTAACCGAATCCAAGAACACATTAAAGCAATCATCCATCCTGACCAAGTAGGTTTTATTCCAGGGATGCAGGGATGGTTTAATATACGAAAATCCATCAATGTAATCCATTATATAAACAAACTCAAAGACAAAAACCACATGATCATCTCGTTAGATGCAGAAAAAGCATTTGACAAGATCCAACACCCATTCATGATAAAAGTTTTGGAAAGATCAGGAATTCAAGGCCCATACCTAAACATGATAAAAGCAATCTACAGCAAACCAGTAGCCAACATCAAAGTAAATGGAGAGAAGCTGGAAGCAATCCCACTAAAATCAGGGACTAGACAAGGTTGCCCACTTTCTCCCTACCTTTTCAACATAGTACTTGAAGTATTAGCCAGAGCAATTCGACAACAAAAGGAGATCAAGGGGATACAAATTGGAAAAGAGGAAGTCAAAATATCACTTTTTGCAGATGATATGATAGTATATATAAGTGACCCTAAAAATTCCACCAGAGAACTCCTAAACCTGATAAACAGCTTTGGTGAAGTAGCTGGATATAAAATTAACTCAAACAAGTCAATGGCCTTTCTCTACACAAAGAATAAACAGGCTGAGAAAGAAATTAGGGAAACAACACCCTTCTCAATAGTCACAAATAATATAAAATATCTCGGCGTGACTCTAACTAAGGAAGTAAAAGATCTGTATGATAAAAACTTCAAGTCTCTGAAGAAAGAAATTAAAGAAGATCTCAGAAGATGGAAAGATCTCCCATGCTCATGGATTGGCAGGATCAACATTGTAAAAATGGCTATCTTGCCAAAAGCAATCTACAGATTCAATGCAATCCCCATCAAAATTCCAACTCAATTCTTCAACGAATTAGAAGGAGCAATTTGCAAATTCATCTGGAATAACAAAAAACCTAGGATAGCAAAAACTCTTCTCAAGGATAAAAGAACCTCTGGTGGAATCACCATGCCTGACCTAAAGCTTTACTACAGGGCAATTGTGATAAAAACTGCATGGTACTGGTATAGAGACAGACAAGTAGACCAATGGAATAGAATTGAAGACCCAGAAATGAACCCACACACCTATGGTCACTTGATCTTCGACAAGGGAGCTAAAACCATCTAGTGGAAGAAAGACAGCATTTTCAACAATTGGTGCTGGCACAACTGGTTGTTATCATGTAGAAGAATGCGAATCGATCCATACTTATCTCCTTGTACTAAGGTCAAATCTAAGTGGATCAAGGAACTTCACATAAAACCAGAGACACTGAAACTTATAGAGGAGAAAGTGGGGAAAAGCCTTGAAGATATGGGTACAGGGGAAAAATTCCTGAACAGAACAGCAATGGCTTGCTCTGTAAGATCGAGAATTGACAAATGGGACCTAATGAAACTCCAAAGTTTCTGCAAGGCAAAAGACACCGTCAATAAGACAAAAAGACCACCAACAGATTGGGAAAGGATCTTTACCTATCCTAAATCAGATAGGGGACTAATATCCAACATATATAAAGAACTCAAGAAGGTGGACTTCAGAAAATCAAATAACCCCATTAAAAAATGGGGCTCAGAACTGAACAAAGAATTCTCACCTGAGGAATACCGAATGGCAGAGAAGCACCTGAAAAAATGCTCAACATCCTTAATCATCAGGGAAATGCAAATCAAAACAACCCTGAGATTCCACCTCACACCAGTCAGAATGGCTAAGATCAAAAATTCAGGTGACAGCAGATGCTGGCGTGGATGTGGAGAAAGAGGAACACTCCTCCATTGTTGGTGGGATTGCAGGCTTGTACAACCACTATGGAAATCAGTCTGGCGGTTCCTCAGAAAACTGGATATAGTACTACCGGAGGATCCAGCAATACCTCTCCTGGGCATATATCCAGAAGATGCCCCAACTGGTAAGAAGGACACATGCTCCACTATGTTCATAGCAGCCTTATTTATAATAGCCAGAAGCTGGAAGGATCCCAGATGCCCCTCAACAGAGGAATGGATACAGAAAATGTGGTACATCTACACAATGGAGTACTACTCAGCTATTAAAAAGAATGAATTTATGAAATTCCTAGCCAAATGGATGGACCTGGAGGGCATCATCCTGAGTGAGGTAACACATTCACAAAGAAACTCACACAATATGTACTCACTGATAAGTGGATATTAGCCCAAAACCTAAGATACCCAAGATATAAGATACAATTTCCTAAACACATGAAACTCAAGAAAAATGAAGACTGAAGTGTGAACACTATGCCCCTTCTTAGAAGTGGGAACAAAACACCCTTGGAAGGAGTTACAGAGACAAAGTTTGGAGCTGAGATAAAAGGATGGACCATGTAGACACTAGCATATCCGGGGATCCATCCCATAATCAGCTTCCAAATGCTGACACCATTGCATACACTAGCAAGATTATGCTGAAAGGACCCTGATATAGCTGTCTCTTGTCAGAGTATGCCTGGGCCTAGCAAACATAGAAGTGGATGCTCACAGTCGGCTATTGGATGGATCACATGGCCCCCAATGAAGGAGCTAGAGAAAGTACCAAAGAAGCTAAAGGGATCTGCAACCCTATAGGTGGAACAACATTATGAACTAACCAGTACCCCGGAGCTCTTGACTCTAGCTGCATATGCATCAAAAGATGGCCTAGTCGGCCATCACTGGAAAGAGAGGCCCATTGGACACGCAAACTTTATATGCCCCAGTACAGGGGAACGCCAGGGCCATAAAAGGGGAGTGGGTGGGTAGGGGAGAGGGGGTGGGTGGCTATGGGGGACTTTTGGTATAGCATTGCAAATGTAAATGAGCGAAATACCTAATAAAAAATGGAAAAAAAAAAAAGAACTTAGTACTACAGTTTTCCTATTAAAGCCTCCCAGGAGGGCTGCCTTTTACAAGCTGCCCTAGAAAGTGAACACAGAAGACTCCAAGAAGCACCTGCAGATCTGCTTAGGGGTTCTGATTTTGTGGCTCTAACTACTGTTGGAAACTTCGTATTCCTATGACAGGAAAGAGGAGGGGTGAAGACTTAAGAAGTGGGTTACCTTTAACAACTTGTGAGGATTCCCCCCCCCCCCATTTTGCTGCATAAATTCCATGTCAGCTATCATGTATATCACTTTCCTCTGCCCAGCTCTCAAACTTTTGTTGTTAAAATGCTTGGATGCTTTTCTGGTCGTCTTATTTGGATTTTCATGAAGCAGATGAAGAAGTGAGAAGCATGTGTAGCAACCAACGTACGAAACCAATTAACACTTCAGATTATACCTAGGAGGGGCTGGCAGAATGTCTCCTTAACAAACCCTGGGAATATTAAGTGGTTGCTGCTGTTGTTTTCCTAGAGCACACAGAGAACTTTTTTTCTGCATTCACCCGTCATCACCCCCAAAGTAAAGAGCAACCTTTATGTGTTCACTATAAATTACAAAACTTGTATTGCATGGAAGACAATAATCGGGGATGTTGCATCTCCTCTCCCGCCTCCTCTTCTACCTCCTCCTCCCAAAATGAGCTCAATTAAGGTCCGTACAGGAACATGGGGGAACTTAGAAGTGTGATGTATAACTGTAGAAAACACATCTCCCTCTTCTAGTGACTATTAACCACCTACAGATCCTCAGAAATCTTATGAGTTCTTTCCCCTCCATGATGGGATGCTTATAGAACCCATTCCCCCCCCCCCCCCCGGTATTCAGAGCTACCGATGTTCCTAGAGACTGGGAGGGGTTGCGAAGCATGTCTTATTTCTAGCAGGTGTTATACTAGAATTCATGAGCTGGCTCTTGAGGCTGAGGTGGTGGAGGGGTGAGGAAAGGAGATAGGAGTGGGACAGGGCACAGGCAGGAATAGGATGAGCTTTGGGAAGACATAGACACTTGGATGGTCTAAGCTTCACATGGCACTGATATTTAGAGCTTCTCCCAAATGGGTCAAGAGGCTAGACATTTGGCTTTGGAGACAGAGAAATCTGACTACCTGCCATATGGTAGATCACTGAAATTTTCTAAGCCCTTGATTTCCACTCTTTAAAGTGGGTATAATTATAATCAACAGCACCTAAAACTTTACAAGAAACACATGATTTTAGCTACTAGTTTGATGCCTATTTATCTGTCTCTTCCTTCCTTCCTTCCTTCCTTCCTTCCTTCCTTCCTTCCTTTCTTTCTTTCTTTCTTTCTTTCTTTCTTTCTTTCTTTCTTTCTTTCTTTCTCAGGTGTATTTAGGTAGGAGGAATTTGCTAGCTTTGGATTGCTTTTGAATCGGAAGAACTTGGTAAAAACACAGGAGTTCACCTGGGCATGATGGAGCAGGAGGCAGAAGCAGACAGGGAGTGAGTTCAAACTAGTTTGAGCCACACCTTGAGTTCCAGGCTAGGTTGAACTACAGAGTGAATCTCTGTCTCAACCAACCACAACAGATACAAAACAAACAACCCAGAGGAGGAGAGGAGATGACATTAATTCAAGGCACAGATATATAATTCTCCCATCTCAGTTTCTTTGACAAGTCATTTAATTTATGCAGGCTCCAGTTTGCTCATTAAAACACAAACAGTGTTGCTGGTTGACATGTCTCAGAATCACTGTGAAGATTAAATGAGAGATGGTGTAAGGAGTTCACTGTAAAGTGCTATATTAATTTATATTATTATTATTGCTCCAATGCAGAAAAAAATCAGTTATTCTGAAGTTTGTCCACATTTGGGTATGGAACCAACTGCCTGTGAATGTTAATGATCTCCATGTTTTGTGCAAATCACTTCCCATGACAAGGTGAAAGGCACTTGCACAGGAAAAACATCCCTGGAAGATCACAGAGGCTACTACTATTTCCTCTTTTCTCTGTTCTCAAAATCCAAACCGTCGCAAATCCTCTGGCATATCTTCCTGCCCCCTGCCCTCTGCCCCTACCCATTTCTGCTCTTTGGCCTCAGAACATCTTTTCCTGGCAGGGAAGCAGTGGTATTATTTCTGTCTGCAATTTAGTGGGCCTGTAGAGGGCAGTGTGGTCACAAGAAAGGAACTTTGGTTTACCAGAGTTTTCTGGATACTAAACAGTCTAGATGCTACTCCAAGGAAGTGCTATCCCTTGCTCCCTCCCTCCTTTCCTCCTTCCCTCCCTTCCTCTCTATCCCTCCTCTTTCTTTACCAAATGGCACCAGCAGCCTTGGAGGCAAACACTAAGGACAGGTAGGGATCCCAGAGGAAGAACTCTGGCTCTCAGAGAAGCCAGGGGCCTGATGTCAGTTGATATGGGTGGTGGTTGTAGCTCTGGTATCACTATTGTTGGTATGAATAGGGCTTCATTCATGAGAGAAAATGATTCTATTTTAACTAAGTGAACTTCAGTAATTAAATGAAGATGAATATATCTGGCTTTGGAGTATTAGATTTCGATCAAAAATAAAGAAGGGAAACTTTTTTTGTTTTTGTTTCAATGTATAATCAACTATTGAATGTCATAATATTGCATGTCAGCAATACGCACTGTCTCCTGGTGGTCCAGGGAGTCAATACTAAACCGGGAGGAGTTGGAGGCTTGCATATCAGTAGGGTGCATTTGATCAAATCAATGCGTGTATTTGATCTCCTTATTACTTCAACTGTGTTTACCTCAAAGGCAGCTACAAGGGTTAAAAGTGGTGACAAAAGGCAGCATGCTTTGTGTTAATACAACAGTGTGTTTCAAAGTGTGGGTCCAGGACCAATCACCATCATCTACATTACCACTAGAAAAGAGAATCTCAGGTCCTGGCATCCCACATCTTCATAATCAGGGAATTCTGTAGCCTAGCTGGCTGTGTGTTAATAAACTGTCTATGGGACTCTGAAGCATGCTAAAGTGGGAGAAATGCTGTTGTGCTGTAACTAGATGATACTGGGATAATAGTATACATTGTTAATGTCATTACAGTGAACTGTTACTAGAAATGGAAAAATTACTGTCTTATAGAAAATGATCTTATTGGAGGACCTAAACATTGAACATGGAAGAGTTGAAGGACTGGTGTGGTCACTGGCAATAAGAGAAGTCAAGGGTCTATGCCTTAAGAATGGTGTGCTGATAGGACTGGCATGGTCCCTGTATGCTAGGGGTGGGCTTAGGGGCTGGCTAACATGGAAATGGCAGAGGGATGGGAATAGGGCACACTAGCTGAAGGGAAATGGTCATGGTGATAGCTGTGATGTATAACTATCATTAATCAAGAAGTGAAGAGATGGCAGCAGTTTAAAACAATCTTCAACAATTCTTAGCAACAACCATAGAAAAGACACTGTTAGCACTGGGGATGTGGATACTAGAAAACCTCAGGGTGATACATTTTTAAAGAGGTTGATTATGGCAGTGGCACTTGTGTGTATGTGTGTGCATGAGCACACACACACAGACACACATGAGAGTGTTATACATCAAAACAAGCAAAACTTATAAAATGGTAACATTTTTCAATACTTTTCTGTGTCATGATTTTCACTCTAGGAAAATATTATCACCACCAACACCATCATCATGATTGTATGTTATGCATGTTTCAGATACCATTGCAAGTACTTGGGATGAATCTGCTCGCGTGACTTCCAAAACCTTGGTGAAAGATTTGTTATTGTTACTCTTGTGCACCCCCACCATTGTATGTGAGAGGAGAGTAAAGCCTCTTGTGTTCCATAAATTGCCAAGGCACTGAATGGAGGAGTATGGAACTGACCCTGACCCTATCTAATTCTAAGGGATGGCTAAGTCAGCGGTCAAGTCATTTGAAGGCCTGTGTGGCCCGGCAAGAATGTGTTCCTGGGATTGTATTTATTCCTTTACAATCTTAGTCCTCCAGGGAGTTCACTGAGGCCACATGACTACTTCATATCAAAGAAACATAAGTAGAGCGGGTATGTGTTACTTCTGGACTTGGGCCTTAAAAAACACTGTCCACAGTTCTCCAGCCTTTCTTCCCTGGCGTTGTGTCATTACAAAATTGTGGAGCCCTATCTAGCTAGAATCCCTGAGTGAATCCTTGGAACAGAATTCCCTGGGACTTTTGCTAGAAGTTTAGCTGAAGCACAAATGTGAGAGGGCTCAAGAGAAGAGGTCGTGATCTGGGGGCGGGGCTTCTTACTGATGGGCTGATATGGCTCACCCAAAGGAATGAAGCCCATTAGGTAGCATAGAGAGAATACTGAACTGGGTCATTTGCCAGTGTGGTTGTGGCCTCTGTACCTCTGAAAGTTTCTTTGTGGGTAAAGAATACCCTGTTGTCTCTTGCAAGGACCGAGATAATGGAGGACTAAGGAGTTTGCTCATAAAAGCTTTGGGCGAGGGTGGTAACTCTGTTTCAAAGTATTCTTTCCAATTATTTCCCTGAAAGTAGGATCCTGGAAAAATCTAATTCTACTGGCTTCTTTATGAGTGTGTGCACCACTCCCCTCTCCCCTCCGCCCCCCCCCCCCCCACTAAAAGAGAAATACTCTCCTCTATTGTTCTGTGTGGTTTGGGAAATTATAATTAGCTGAGACAACTTCTTCCAGCTGCCCCAAGGAATGCCTTTAGAGCTCTGCACTTGAATACACCGGATCTTGAAGTCCACATGCAGCCTTTTCTTGGATGCAGTGTGACAGTGTTTCTCTCTGTCAGCCTGGCCACTGGCATGTGTGTGCCCTACCACTTCCAGTTCCCTCCATCCATTAAAAAAAAAAGTGCTGGGAGGTCCCTCTGACCTTTTAGATTCTTGGCATGAGTTTGGAGCCCACCTGAGGTGGAAGGAACCTGGAGCCTGCTGAGTGATTCTTTGTTATTTATTTTTAATGTCAAATTATAACAAGAACTACCAAGGCCTCCAGGGAAATATCCTTAAATAGAACACAGCACTGTGGTACATCTCTCAGCCAGGTATAAGTGAATGAGCTGATTGCCAAGGGCAAGTGAAAGAGAGTGGAGAAGGAGATATTATTTAAATGTTTGTATGTAGATACAAGAATATATTAATGTATATAAAATTATAATGAGGAAGAAATACATTTTAGCAATAGTGATTGTTCACTTGGCTTTCATGAGGTCAAAGTTATGAAGACTCAGAATGTTAAGAGGCTGTTGAATTATTAAACAAATACACTATGGAAAGGTCCAGGAGGGGCCAATATTTTGTATAAATTCATATAGCAATGGAGGTGCTAAGGCAGGAGGTGAGTGTGTGTAGCATAGGGTAGATTTTATGGTTTGAGAGAACTCATGTGTGCCACTGAACATGAACAAGCTGCATTTTCCTCATGAGAGATGAGACTTCAATCACATTCAGCAATTACCTATTTGTCTTGCATTTTCTAAGTGCTGGACTTAGAGACTTGGAAGACTAGAGTCATTATGTTCTCATGTATGCAAATAAGCCACATGTTTTCAGTTAATTTTTAGGGTTCTAACATAGGCTGGAAACTGTTCTAATTAGCTTTTTCTGTTTGTGTAATAAGACTCTGACCAATAACAACTTAGGGGAGGAAAAGGTTCATTTTATTTTATAGGTTATAGACTACCATGGAAAGAAGCCAAGGCAGGAACTCAAGGCATGAACCTGGACATAGGAACTGAAGCAGAGACCAGGGAGAAATCCTGACTACTGGCTTGCTTCTCCTGGCTTGCTCATCTACCTTTCTTATACAGTCCAGGTATGGTACTGCCCACAGTAGGCTGGGCTCTCCTGCATCAGTCAGCAGTCAACAGAATGCACACACAAACATGCTCAGATGCTAATCTGATGGAGGCAATTCCTCTTCTTCAAGTGGTCAATTTTGATTATCTATCATGAAGAGATAGGAAATATACATTGAAACGTAGTAGTTACAAGGGTCAGGGAATATAGTAATGATCAAGATGATATGACTGTTTCATATTTCATTGTATGTGTGTTTGTGTGTATAGTAATAGAAGAGAAAAAATAAAAGTGTGTAATATTGCTGTGCTCTGGATGCCAAGAGACCTCCAAGGAGACTTGACCAGGTCTTGGGTATCAGAGAAATCTGCAGAGGAAGTAATTCTTTGTATGAAATTGGAAAGAAGAACAAGCAAATCGATGGAGAACAGAGACCCACTCTAGGCAGAGGGAATCACATGCCAGTGCCCTGCAATGGGTCGATCATCACGTATACAAAGAACTAAGAACACAGAACAAAGAACACAAGGAAACATCTGGATTCTGGACTGGGAAATATGAACTAGAGGGTCTTGAACATCATGTTGGCTAGTTGTGTCTGCTCTGAACATTCACAACCACTCTCAATTTGGTTTCCAAAATGCGTTCATTTACACTAAGCCCATTTCATTTTTGACAGGAAACATTTCTCCATCCTGAACTAGCATTGCTTTTATTCATTTTTGTTCCTGTTACTTTCTATTACCGCAATAAAATACTGACCAAAAACAACTCGGGGGAAGGGAAGGGTTTATTTGTTTTATACTTCCATATCATATTTCATCACTGAGGGAAGCCCAGGGCAGAAACTTAAGGCAGGAACTGAAGCAGAGGCTATAGGCGGAAAATGCCTGCTGGCATCTCCTGAATCTAGTTAGCTAGCTTCCTTATATAAGTCAGGACCACCTGTCTAGGAATGACTCTGCCAACAATGGGTTAACCTTTCCTCTGGCAATTAGCACACAAGAACCTGATTTACAGACATCAAAAGACTAGTTTGATGGAAGTCATTCCTCACCTGAAGCTACCTCTTCTAGATGTGTCAAGTTGACAACCAAGAGTAGCTATCGCAACTGTCCAGCTCTAGACTCCACCCATTCTCTAGAGCTCCACAAGGAAAACCCAGTGTTTATTTATTTATTTCTTTCCTTAACTCATACGTCTACTAACTCTCCTCCTTTCTAAGCTTACCCCATCCTCATATGGTACAAATTTTAAGATTCTTTCTCATAAATATTGTCTTCTTTGGAATATACCAGTTTATTAGCATCCTTCCTCAGAGGCAGGGCTCACCTTTCCACACTCAGTGCTGGCCTAATGTGGAGAGGACTTTCACCTTCTTTGATACATTTCCATGATCAAAGTCTTTCTGTGACTCTCTCCTTACACTGATGATTAGAAACACGGCTTCCAATAGATTAAGTCCTTTAAACCCCTTTCTTGTAAGCTGCCGTGAAACCAGGTGATTCTCATCCAATATGCATGTGGGCATTTATTTTTAATTTATACCTTGTCCACTTCTAAAAGTGACTGTCAGCCTAGAAACAGAACATACACACATCTGCTCTGTTGAAATGAAGATTCAGAGGAGAGCAGAAATGCTGCATATCTTCATAGCAGATTTTTTTTTTTTTTGATTAAGTTCTAACAATACCTTGCTCAATTACATTGTATTGAGCCAGGTCTCTTGGGTCTGTATTTTTACCAGATCTTTCTCTCCTTTGATTTGTGAATGGCTCTCAATGATGTGCTGACGGCCAATTCGCTGCTCATTGTCATCCTTACAGAGTTCTGATTCTTTAGGTGAGATTTCAGCTTTCACCCTCAGCTAGGTGTTTTCCTTTGAGTAGATTAACCCACTTCCCTGTACACCCTCGTTTTCATTTGCATAACACTGCACACCACTTAGAGACTTTGAGAGACTTCAATAAACTAATAAAGCCCTTTGGATAGTGCCCAGGATAGAAAAAAATCTCTCCAATATCTATTATTTTAATCTATTATTTAAAAATTCCATTACATGCACGGGTATATTTCTGTATGTGGGTATGTGCGTGGGTTAGTGCAGGTGTCCATGAGGCCCCAAAGAGTGTTCTATCCCGTGGAGATGGAGGGACAACTGCTTGTGAGCAGCTTGCCATGGGTGATGGAAACTGAACCTGGGTCCTCTGCAAGAGCAGCACTAAGCCTTTAGCCACTGAACCATCTTCCCAGCCCCTATTTATTTTATCCTCTCTCTTTCCATCTCTCCTCTTTCACGTGTGTGTGTGTGTGTGTGTGTGTGTGTGTGTGTGTGTGTGTATCACATTCACATGGTATGGTGCATGTGTAGAGGACAAAGTACAACTTTGTAGAGTTGGTTCTTTCCTTTCACCTTTACATGAATCCTGGGGATTGACCCCAGGATGCCACGTTAATGCTGCAAAGAGCCTTTTAGCGCTGCTCCATCCCACCGACCCCTTATTCCTGTCTGTTTGGAGGCACAGCCTTGCAGTGCAGCTCAGGCTGCTCTAGAACTGCTCAGCCTCATGCTTTAGCTTTCCAAGTGCTTGGCCTTCTGTAATGTTTTCTAATGCTTATTGTTATTATTAATATAAATATTTTTGAGAATGTTTTATGTTCTATGGGAAATCATAATTGTATATTTACTTTTGCTGTGTTTGGTTTCCTGGTCCTCTTTGGCCCTGGGAAAATTTAGAGCTGAAGTGTAAAAGTCTGAGAGGAGGTGGTTGGGGGTTGTAATTAATTGACTATTCAAGGAGAACTGACTGGTCTCTTGCCAGGGCCTGAAAACTGGGCCAAGATAGCATTTCAAACAGAACAAAACAAACAAAAGAAAACTGTATCCCCCCCAGGGACTCCCACTGACAGAAACTCTACCATTCTATTAAATCTCCATTTCAGCATGCGGTCTCAGAACTGAAGTCAGTGGAATGGTGACTTGTGTACAGATCCCAAATACTTAACCAAAGGAGACTTGGGGGGCACATTCCCTGGTAATTACCTATCCCATGTAGGCCACAAAGTCATACAGAAACTCACGAGAGAGAGAACTGGTAATGTCAGTGAGCACCACTGAGGTCTACCACAGGACGTGTGACCAGCAGGTTCACATCACGCAGCCCACACTGTCCAAAGCTTGTTGTGGATTATTTTTTGAATTTTCATCTCCTCTGAGTGTCAGCACCATAAGCCCCATTTCTGGGGCGATTTCCACCATCATTGCCCTCTCTTTCCTGTGTTTTTCTTTCCTCTGTGCTCTAATATAGTAGTAGGTAAAATTCATAGCATCAGAAACTTATTCCTTGTTAGTTTTCCGTGGTTCACTCCTGGTTATATGTTGCTATCTAACCACCTTAATACTTCGTGGTCCACAGCCATCATCTGTTGTATTTACAAACTTGTGATTTACCCAGGATTCCCTGGGTCAGTTGATCTCTCCTCCCACAGAAAAGTGTTTCCCTTCCATGCGCAGAAAACTCTCCACAGGGAACTGAGTTTCCTTTCAGTATGATAGCTAGGTTCTAAGCTCTTATTCAAAGAGAACCAAGTCTCACTTGTGTTACCTGAGCCTCAGAGTAATGTGGTGTCACATCACCTATAGCAACAAATTTATCCTGATTCCTAGGGAGGAGATATGGGCTCTGCCACTGGGTGCTGTTAAAAATCACACTATAGAAAGAGCATGTGGATTGGAGAGGCTCTGTTGTGATTTTTTAGAGCACAAAATTGGCACAGCTTTTCATCGCTTTAGATCTGTTATGAAATTAAGCAGGACACTAAATAACAAAATTGTAGAGTGGATGCTTGTTTTCCTTGGAGACTGTGCATGGGAATGGGAATTTGTCCATCCACCTGTGTGAAAGCAGAGATATTCAGAGTAGGTCCTTATCTATTGTCTACACAACAGCAACTGCGTTGCCACTTCTCTACCATAAGATCCTCAAATTCATCAAGTAGACTGGGTACCCTGACGTGGTGTGCCTGCACCAAAGAAATTAATCCTGCTAGGTCTAAAACACCACGAACCGCATATTCCTTATTTCTGACTTATTAGCATAGGAATAGCAATGAGATCTCATTCTCTCCAAAGAGATGCAAGAGAAACACAGAGAGGAATTAAGAAAAGGGTTTCCATCCCAGATGAGAGAAGGGGACAGGGAAACTGCTTAAATTCCTACTTATGCATATTGTCCTATAGAAATAGGTTTGAAGGAGTGGCTGCCATCTTGAAATTGTGATGTTATCTCCGTGGGATAAAAACATCAACTGATTTTCTTAACGTTGTTTAGCTCATAGATTAACCAGCTCCTGGGCCTGCTTCTCTCCAACATCTTGTTATGTGAGGTAATTAATTACCATTATTTGAAAGCCAATTTTAATTGGCTTTTTCAGTATTGAAACAGAGCTCAATTAATGTTCATAGAATAGAACTGAATCCCCTAACTGATTTGGATAACTCACTTTGTAGTCTGAGCCATGTACAGGAACGAGTACACAGGATTATAAAATTGCATTTCTACTTCAGTTGCTAGTCTGAGTTTCTTCTGTAATGCTCAGGGATTTCAAAGTTGGATTGGCTTTGTCTATAGCTAGAGCCCCTTCTTTGGCCCACATATACTGAAACAGTAACTTTCCTTAGGAAATTTCTTTTTTTGGTCCATGTATTTAAAACACAAAGGCCTCTGGGTGTGCTGGCTTCTTGGCATGCCCAAGTCTTGCAGCTGAGACATAATGACTAACTACAGGCAATTAGAGAGTAAAGTTGGTACGGGGCACTCACACTAAATGGAGAATGCAGCTGGGTAGAGGCAGGTCTTTCTGGCATAAATTGGGGCATGCTTTGCCAAAACACCTGTGAACTTTCCCAGCCTGCTAGCAAAACCTCCCCTTTAAAAGAATAGTCTCCCTGCGTTTTCAGCATGTCACCTAAACTATTGTATTTATTTGACCTTTGAATCTTTCACAGGAAGTTATTATTTTTAATAGTATATTTTTATCTCTTTCTCTAAGCAAATTCTAAATAAGGCAAGTTTAGCCAGAGAATTTTATGATGTATTCAGGGTGGTGAGACAGAAAGGCTCTACCTATAGGTAGTAGAAAGATTGTTATGGTTTGAATCCACTCTGAACTCATGTTAGAACTTAATTGTCAGCATGGTAGGACAATTGGACCTTTAAGATCATGAGGGCTCTGCCTTTCTAGGTGGGTTAGTTAGTGCCTTTATCCTAGAGGTGGGTTAGCTTTGAGATAATGGGTTTGTTCTGACTTCAGCTTCCCCATTCTCTTCTGTCTCTTGGGTATTCTCTTTATCTCCACCATGCTACTCGGCAGCATTGAGGCACTCATTAGAAGATGGCACCCTGTTCTTAGACTTCCAGTTGCTAGAATTGTGAGCCAGGTGAATATGGATTCCTTATAAGTTCGCACAGGCTTTGTTGTTCTGTTACTGCAACAGGAAGTAGACTAAAATGAAGATGGAGACAAATGGACAGGGATCCCACTACCAATTATTTTATTTTATTGGTAATTACATTTGTTTTTTGACAGTTTCCCACATAAATGGACTGTTCTCTAACAATGCCTTCTCATATATTCTTTCTTTTCTTTCTTCCATCTTTACCAACACCCACCCCTTCTATTCACGTCTTTCTCAGATTCATGGCTTTCAGTCTTGTTTGTGACTCATTATGCCGGGTGTGGTGGCACACGCCTTTAATCCCAGCACTCAGGAGGCAGAGGCAGGTGGATTTCTGAGTTCGAGGCCAGCTTGGTCTACAAAGTGAGTTCCAGGACAGCCAGGGCTATACAGAGAAACCCTGTCTCGAAAAACAAAAAAACAAAAAAACAACAAAAAAAAAAAGTTTAACCAGGGCAATCTGTGTGAGGGCTGGAACAACCCACTGGAGCCTGGTGATTGACTAGTTCATGACAATTAAGAAAGCTTTTTATTGGTGTGTGTGTGTGTGTGTGTGTGTGTGTGTATCTGCATATGCAGGTACCCTGGGATCCAAAACAGGGTGTTAGATACTTAATAGAGTTAAAAGTGCTTGTATTAGAAGTACTTGTAAGCTATCTGACGTAGGTGCCAGGAACTGAACCTGGACCCTCTTGACGAGCAGTAAGTCCACTTAACCACTGAGCCATCTATCTCTTTAGCATCTCCACACTATTTTTTTTTTTTAACTCTCATACATGGCCCTTCCATTTTACTTCATCTTTTCCCTTCATGAGTCACAGGGGAGACAAGTGACTTTGGTCTGACTAATCACAGGGCCCTACTATCATCAGGTAGGAGTGACTGGTGCAGGTCAGTCACATGCTTCTTTGGCCAACTAGTATAATGGAGTTTTGCTGTTGAGTGCTGATTCTGGAAGGGAGAAGTCTCGAGTCCTGTGGAAGAATAGGTAGTAAGAATGATGAGCTGGGAGCTCTGATGAGTGAGGACTCACTTCTCACTGTATGAAGAGTTTTCGGATTGAAAGGTCACAACGCAAAAGCACGGGGCATGGAGCAATGCAGCCCAACAGCTGTGTTATATAAGTGCCTCAAATGGGCTAGGAATCTCTGGTTAGAAAAACAAAATCCGACTTCACTGTTCATATAATTTCATGGGTGGATTCCTTAAACTTCCTACACTGTGCAAATTCTGGTAGCAATTCTAAGAGTCCCTGCTAATAGAACACAGTGTGATGGTGCACAGTGTGATGGAGCACAGTGTGATTCGGGGACAAAAAGATGTTCCAATCCTTAAGTCTTCTTTGTCCCCACTAAGTGGTGCTGTCATTTAAGAAACCAAGTCATGCCTATCTAGATGGGGAAATGTGATAGGAACTGAGGCATTTTGGGATAAAAGATGAACAAAAAGTTTCTGGAGCCTGTTGTTGTTGTTCTGGTCTGAGGCTGGGAATGAGTGCCAAGGGATCCCTCCAGACTACTGTCTACTTTATAGATGAGACTAAGGTTGTAGTCTAACATTTTCTGTGTCATGTTTTGAGTGATGTTTCTATTAGAAACAAGAAAAATAAAAATGATATATGTTGTGTCTGACTTATGTATGTGACTCTTTTTAAAGACTTTACAATATAACAGTTGTGATGGTTTGAATATTCTTGGCCAAGGGAGTGGCAGTATTAGGAGTTGTGGCCTAGTTGGAATAGGTGTGGCCTTGTTGGAGGAAGTGTGTCAATGTGGGCATGGGCTTTAAGTTCCTTATCCTAGCTGCCTGGAAGTCAGTATTCTTCTAGCAGCCTTTAGAAGAAGATGTAGAACTCTCAGCAGCTCCTGCAACATGCCTGCTTGCATGCTGCCATGCTCCTTCCTTGATGGTAATGGACTGAAACTCTGAATCTATAAGCCAGCCCCAATCAAATGTTGTCCTTATAAGAGTTGCCTAGGTCATGGTGTCTGTTCACAGTAGTAAAATCCTAACTAAGACAATAATAATTTCATATATATATTTCAATAGTAATTTCAATAATAGTTTCATAGAATTACATATATATATACATACATACATACACACACACACCATATTTCATCCTTCAGTTTCCCTAAGTCTGCTCAGAGCCACTCCCAACCCTCATCCTCTCCCAACTTCTTGTATCTTTTTAAAAAATATATCCCATCAAATCCGATTAGTGTTGCATATGGATATGGGGCCATCCACTGGACTGTGGTCAGAGCACCAGGGATCACACAAAGCGAAACTGATTTTCCCTTCCCCCAGAAGCCATCAATTATCAACAGCCCCTCAGCTAAGGATAGGGCTGGGGAATCCCCCTTACTATACCTCTTGAAGACAGGTTTATGAATGTAACTTTTGGGGGACGTTTAGTAAAGATGAAGTTACTAATTGGATTTACTTGAATGTAGCTATGATGTAGAAGCAGTGAGAAAGATCCAAGGAGTAGGAGGCCCACTGCAGTGGTTGACTTAGGTTGTGTCAGAGACATGTGATTTTTAATTTTACAATGAGAAAGTCCTAGACAAGTAGAATGAGTTGGTTGCCATACTTGAGGACCTTTGAACATCTCATTCTTCATTACATTTGCCAAGCGCCTGCTAAGTGCCAGTCACTGTGTTATTTCTAGGGCCGAACAGATAAATCAGAAGCCATTCTTGCCTCAGCAGATCTCTAGAGTCATGAAGTGCAACTCGAGGTGGGATCCTGCTTAAGAAATTCTGTGGCACCATGAATGGCCACAAGGTTTTATTCTGAACATTTGCATTTATAGCTGATGTTGAGCAAGAGAAGCACAAAGGGCAAATAATAGAAGTAACATTAAGTTTTACTTGGGAATGGGATTGCAAACAGCAAAGAACAATGCAACGGGAATATTGTTGGCACAGAAAACTATAGGCATGCTCAGAGGCATCAAGACACAGGGAGGCTTGAGGAGAATTGTATAAGAGTTTAAAGAAATAAGAGTCTTTAATTACAATGATTTATAATAAGATGGCCATCTATTAGAGCTTTTGGGGCATCTGTCTTTGCAGAACTCCTTTCTGCTTAGAGTAGCATTAGTTTCTCTAGAAACTGTGGTTGTGGGAGAGGGTTGTTGGTTTTGGTGATCGTTTATATCAGACATTTATAGGTAAGAACTTTTCAGTCAAAAAATCCTACACTTATCTGAAAGGAGATGTGCAACGGTGAGGGTGGGGAAACTGGGGGTAGCCACTAGAAAGTCTCAGATGCCAGGGACCCAAAAAGTTCCCAGAACCCAACAGGGAGGGCATTAACCTAAATACCCAATGAAGGGGAGATAGAACCTGTAGAGATCATATCCAGCGGATAGGAACAGCCCCCTGGTTGAGGGATGGGACCACCTACCCACTTCAAAATATTAATTCAGAATTCCTTCTGTCAAAAGGAAATGCAGGAACAAAGAGTGGAGCAGAGAGTGAAGAAAAGACTAAGGATCCATCCCATCTGCAGACACCAAACCCAGACACTATTGCTGATGCTAAGAAGCACTCGCTGACAGAAGCTTGGTATAGCTGTCCTCTGAGAGGTTCTACCAGAGCCTGACCAATACAGATGTAGATCCTTGCATCCAACTATTGGACTGAGCATGGGGATCCCAATGGAGGAGTTAGAGAAAGGAGTGAAGGAGCTGAAGGGGTTTGCAACCCCATAGGAAAAACAACAATATCAACCAACCAGACCACCCCCGCAGAGCTACCAGGGACTAAACCACCAACCAAAGAGCACACACATGGGGTTACCCATGGCTCCAGCAGCATATGTAGAAGAGGATGGCCTTATCTGGCATCAATGGGAGGGGAGGCCCTTGGTCATGTGGAAACTTGATGACCCAGGGTATGGGAATGTTATGGCACTGAGGCAGGAGTGGGTGGGTGTGTCGGGGAGCACCCTCATAGAGGAAGGAGGGAGAGGGGGATGGGATAGGGGTTCGTGGAGGGGAAACTGGGAAGGGGATAGCATTTGAAATGTAAATAAATAAAACAACCATTAAAAAAAGAAAAAGAAAACCAATAAACCAAAAATCATACTCTTTGATTTTGGTTACTAGAAGCGAGTCAGTCTATCTTAACTCTAACACCTTTTACAATGTGAAATCATAATCTAGGAATTTAAGTTGTAGGCTTTGCATGCATTTAAATATACTGGCAATTTACTATGGCTGGTTGATTAGACAGTAATGAAGTCCTATTGAGTAGGAGTTCTGGTATCTTTGTGAAATAACCACTGTTGTTTCTCTGACTGGATCATATAGACCCAGCTGGCACATAGTTCACAGTTGTTGCGAGTGTTCCTGCCAACAGCTCATCACTGGATCTTCTAATGAATTGCTCTTGATTCATAGCAGCCACATCAACAGAAGGTATCTAGGAAAAGTATGGCCATGTAGACAAAGCCTTTGCAAGGCCCAGTCTTGGATGAAGGTTTCAGAGTTTTCTGTGAGATCAGGAGCCACCTTGTTGCTACTCCAATTTCCCCTAGTTTCTTATAGTTTTCTCCTCAAAGTACTCTTGTTACAGATGGTGTCACCTATCAAATTTTATATTAAAGTCTCAAAACCCCCAGGACTTCAGAATGTTACAGTACTTGAAGATTGGGGCATTGTAGAATGGCAAAGTTAAAATGGAGCTATTAGAATGTGGGTCTCAATCCAAGCTCACTACTGTCTGTAAAACAAGAGAATTTGGACACACGAAGGGATACCAGGGACAGGACACAGAGAAAAGGATCCACTAGAACATAGAAAGATACTGGTCATGTGCAAAGTAAGAAGAAAACCTTGGAAAGAAAAGTCTGTGGATAGTTGTTCTTAGACATCTGCTCTCCAGAACCATGGAAAAATAAGGCTGTTTTGTTTAATAGTCATCTGTGCCAAGTCCTTTTCTCTTTATATTCTACAATGTCAAAATCTATTGAATAATAAAAAATACAGAACCTGCATCATCTTTATTGGCTATGAATTCTAAATTTAACTTGCCTGTATTCATAGATAAAGGCAATCTTACTAACTCATACCACTAATTATATGATATATATATATGATATATATATATATATATATATATATATATATATATATATATATACATACACACACACACACACACACACACACACACATAGTTACATATGTTAGGATAGGCTAACAAAGGGTTAAAGAGGCAGAGGGAGAGGAAGACAAAGGCAGAGAGAGGGCTGCCACAGATGTAAGGAAAACTCTCTGCATCTACTAGATGCAGATTGGAGTGGCAGGAACTTTCAAGGATGCCATGTAGATCAGGTTGGTCTCAGATTTTCTACGTAGTTGAGGCTGGACTTGACTCTATATCTTTCAAAAACTAGGATTGTAGGTGTGTGTCACCACATGTGGTTTTCTTTCTTTTTTTTTTTTTTTCTTTTTTTTCATTTTTTTTTCTTTTTTGTTTTGTTTTTATTTTTATTTTTTTTCAATTTTTATTAGGTATTTAGCTCATTTACATTTCCAATGCTATACCAAAAGTCCCCCATACCCACCCACCCCCACTCCCCTAGCCACCCACTCCCCCTTTTTTGCCCTGGCGTTCCCCTGTACTGGGGCATATAAAGTTTGCGTGTCCAATGGGCCTCTCTTTCCAGTGATGGCCGACTAGGCTATCTTTTGATACATATGCAGCTAGAGTCAAGAGCTCCGGGGTACTGGTTAGTTCATAATGTTGTTCCACCTATAGGGTTGCAGATCCCTTTAGCTCCTTGGGTACTTTCTCTAGCTCCTCCATTGGGGGCCCTGTGATCCATCCATTAGCTGACTGTGAGCATCCACTTCTGTGTTTGCTAGGCCCCGGCATAGTCTCACAAGAGAAAGCTACATCTGGGTCCTTTCCATAAAATCTTGCTAGTGTATGCAATGGGGTCAGCGTTTGGATGCTGATTATGGGGTGGATCCCTGGATATGGCAGTCTCTACATGGTCCATCCTTTCATCTCAGCTCCAAACTTTGTCTCTGTAACTCCTTCCAAGGGTGTTTTGTTCCCACTTCTAAGGAGGGGCATAGTGTCCACACTTCAGTCTTCATTTTTCTTGAGTTTCATGTGTTTAGGAAATTGTATCTTATATCTTGGGTATCCTAGGTTTTGGGCTAATATCCACTTATCAGTGAGTACATATTGTGTGAGTTTCTTTGTGAATGTGTTACCTCACTCAGGATGATGCCCTCCAGGTCCATCCATTTGCCTAGGAATTTCATAAATTCATTCTTTTTAATAGCTGAGTAGTACTCCATTGTGTAGATGTACCACATTTTCTGTATCCATTCCTCTGTTGAGGGGCATCTGGGTTCTTTCCAGCTTCTGGCTATTATAAATAAGGCTGCTATGAACATAGTGGAGCATGTGTCCTTCTTACCAGTTGGGGCATCTTCTGGATATATGCCCAGGAGAGGTATTGCTGGATCCTCCGGTAGTACTATGTCCAATTTCCTGAGTAACCTCCAGACAGATTTCCAGAGTGGTTGTACAAGCCTGCAATCCCACAACAATGGAGGAGTGTTGCTCTTTCTACACATCCACACCAGCATCTGCTGTCACCTGAATTTTTGATCTTAGCCATTCTGACTGGTGTGAGGTGGAATCTCAGGGTTGTTTTGATTTGCATTTCCCTGATGATTAAGGATGTTGAACATTTTTTCAGGTGCTTCTCTGCCATTCGGTATTCCTCAGGTGAGAATTCTTTGTTCAGTTCTGAGCCCCATTTTTTAATGGGGTTATTTGATTTTCTGAAGTCTACCATCTTGAGTTCTTTATATATGTTGGATATTAGTCCCCTATCTGATTTAGGATAGGTAAAGATCCTTTCCCAATCTGTTGGTGGTCTTTTTGTCTTATTGACAGTGTCTTTTGCCTTGCAGAAACTTTGGAGTTTCATTAGGTCCCATTTGTCAATTCTTGATCTTACAGCACAAGCCATTGCTGTTCTGTTCAGGAATTTTTCCCCTGTGCCCATATCTTCAAGGCTTTTCCCCACTTTCTCCTCTATAAGTTTCAGTGTCTCTGGTTTTATGTGAAGTTCCTTGATCCACTTAGATTTGACCTTAGTACAAGGAGATAAGTATGGATCGATTTGCATTCTTCTACATGATAACAACCAGTTGTGCCAGCACCAATTGTTGAAAATGCTGTCTTTCTTCCACTGGATGGTTTTAGCTCCCTTGTCGAAGATCAAGTGACCATAGGTGTGTGGGTTCATTTCTGGGTCTTCAATTCTATTCCATTGGTCTACTTGTCTGTCTCTATACCAGTACCATGCAGTTTTTATCACAATTGCCCTGTAGTAAAGCTTTAGGTCAGGCATGGTGATTCCACCAGAGGTTCTTTTATCCTTGAGAAGAGTTTTTGCTATCCTAGGTTTTTTGTTATTCCAGATGAATTTGCAAATTGCTCCTTCTAATTCGTTGAAGAATTGAGTTGGAATTTTGATGGGGATTGCATTGAATCTGTAGATTGCTTTTGGCAAGATAGCCATTTTTACAATGCTGATCCTGCCAATCCATGAGCATGGGAGATCTTTCTATCTTCTGAGATCTTCTTTAATTTCTTTCTTCAGAGATTTGAAGTTTTTAATCATACAGATCTTTCACCTCCTTAGTTATAGTCACGCCAAGATATTTTATATTATTTGTGACTATTGAGAAGGGTGTTGTTTCCCTAATTTTAGAGAAAGGCCATTGACTTGTTTGAGTTTATTTTATTTTATTTTATTTTATTTTTTTTAAAAATTTTTTATTAGGTATTTAGCTCATTTACATTTCCAATGCTATACCAAAAGTCCCCCATACCCACCCACCCCCACTCCCCTAGCCACCCACTCCCCCTTTTTTGCCCTGGCGTTCCCCTGTACTGGGGCATATAAAGTTTGCGTGTCCAATGGGCCTCTCTTTCCAGTGATGGCCGACTAGGCTATCTTTTGATACATATGCAGCTAGAGTCAAGAGCTCCGGGGTACTGGTTAGTTCATAATGTTGTTCCACCTATAGGGTTGCAGATCCCTTTAGCTCCTTGGGTACTTTCTCTAGCTCCTCCATTGGGAGCCCTGTGATCCATCCATTAGCTGACTGTGAGCATCCACTTCTGTGTTTGCTAGGCCCCGGCATAGTCTCACAAGAGAAAGCTACATCTGGGTCCTTTCCATAAAATCTTGCTAGTGTATGCAATGGGGTCAGCGTTTGGATGCTGATTATGGGGTGGATCCCTGGATATGGCAGTCTCTACATGGTCCATCCTTTCATCTCAGCTCCAAACTTTGTCTCTGTAACTCCTTCCAAGGGTGTTTTGTTCCCACTTCTAAGGAGGGGCATAGTGTCCACACTTCAGTCTTCATTTTTCTTGAGTTTCATGTGTTTAGGAAATTGTATCTTATATCTTGGGTATCCTAGGTTTTGGGCTAATATCCACTTATCAGTGAGTACATATTGTGTGAGTTTCTTTGTGAATGTGTTACCTCACTCAGGATGATGCCCTCCAGGTCCATCCATTTGCCTAGGAATTTCATAAATTCATTCTTTTTAATAGCTGAGTAGTACTCCATTGTGTAGATGTACCACATTTTCTGTATCCATTCCTCTGTTGAGGGGCATCTGGGTTCTTTCCAGCTTCTGGCTACTATAAATAGGGCTGCTATGAACTTAGTGGAGCATGTGTCCTTCTTACCAGTTGGGGCATCTTCTGGATATATGCCCAGGAGAGGTATTGCTGGATCCTCCGGTAGTACTATGTCCAATTTTCTGAGGAACCGCCAGACTGATTTCCAGAGTGGTTGTAGAAGCCTGCAATCCCACAACAATGGAGGAGTGTTGCTCTTTCTACACATCCACACCAGCATCTGCTGTCACCTGAATTTTTGATCTTAGCCATTCTGACTGGTGTGAGGTGGAATCTCAGGGTTGTTTTGATTTGCATTTCTGATGATTAAGGATGTTGAACATTTTTTCAGGTGCTTCTCTGCCATTCGGTATTCCTCAGGTGAGAATTCTTTGTTCAGTTCTGAGCCCCATTTTTTAATGGGGTTATTTGATTTTCTGAAGTCCACCTTCTTGAGTTCTTTATATATGTTGGATATTAGTCCCCTATCTGATTTAGGATAGGTAAAGATCCTTTCCCAATCTGTTGGTGGTCTTTTTGTCTTATTGACGGTGTCTTTTGCCTTGCAGAAACTTTGGAGTTTCATTAGGTCCCATTTGTCAATTCTTGATCTTACAGCACAAGCCATTGCTGTTCTGTTCAGGAATTTTTCTTCTGTGCCCATATCTTCAAGGCTTTTCCCGACTTTCTCCTCTATAAGATTCAGTGTCTCTGGTTTTAAGTGAAGTTCCTTGATCCACTTAACTTTGACCTTAGTACAAGGAGATAAGTATGGATCAATTTGCATTCTTCTACATGATAACAACCAGTTGTGCCAGCACCAATTGTTGAAGATGCTGTCTTTCTTCCACTGGATGGTTTTAGCTCCCTTGTCGAAGATCAAGTGACCATAGGTGTGTGGGTTCATTTCTGGGTCTTCAATTCTATTCCATTGGTCTACTTGTCTGTCTCTATACCAGTACCATGCAGTTTTTATCACAATTCCTCTGTAGTAAAGCTTTAGGTCAGGCATGGTGATTCCACCAGAGGTTCTTTTATCCTTGAGAAGAGTTTTTGCTATCCTAGGTTTTTTGTTATTCCAGATGAATTTGCAAATTGCTCCTTCTAATTCGTTGAAGAATTGAGTTGGAATTTTGATGGGGATTGCATTGAATCTGTAAATTGCTTTTGGCAAGATAGCCATTTTTACAATGTTGATCCTGCCAATCCATGAGCATGGGAGATCCTTCCATCTTCTGAGATCTTCTTTAATTTCTTTCTTCAGAGATTTGAAGTTTTTATCATACAGATCTTTCACTTCCTTAGTTAGAGTCACACCGAGATATTTTATATTATTTGTGACTATTGAGAAGGGTGTTGTTTCCCTAATTTCTTTCTCAGCCTGTTTATTCTTTGTATAGAGAAAGGCCATTGACTTGTTTGAGTTTATTTTATATCCAGCTACTTCACTGAAGCTGTTTATCAGGTTTAGGAGTTCTCTGGTAGAATTTTTAGGGTAACTTATATATACTATCATATCATCTGCAAAAAGTGATATTTTGACTTCCTCTTTTCCAATTTGTATCCCCTTGATCTCCTTTTGTTGTCGAATTGCTCTGGCTAATACTTCAAGTACTATGTTGAAAAGGTAGGGAGAAAGTGGGCAACCTTGTCTAGTCCCTGATTTTAGTGGGATTGCTTCCAGCTTCTCTCCATTTACTTTGATGTTGGCTACTGGTTTGCTGTAAATTGCTTTTATTATGTTTAGGTATGGGCCTTTAATTCCTGGTCTTTCCAAAACTTTTATCATGAATGGGTGTTGAATCTTGTCAAATGCTTTTTCTGCATCTAACGAGATGATCATGTGGTTTTTGTCTTTGAGTTTGTTTATATAATGGATTACATTGATGGATTTTGGTATATTAAACCATCCCTGCATTCCTGAAATAAAACCTACTTGGTCAGGATGGATGATTGCTTTAATTTGTTCTTGGATTCAGTTAGCAAGAATTTTATTGAGGATTTTTGCATCGATATTCATAAGAGAAATTGTTCTGAAGTTCTGTATCTTTGTTGAGTCTTTCTGTGGTTTAGGTATCAGAGTAATAGTGGCTTCATAAAGTGAGTTGGGTAGAGTACCTTCTACTTCTATTTTGTGAAATAGTTTGTGCAGAACTGGAATTAGATCTTCTTTGAAGGTCTGATAGAACTCTGCACTAAACCCATCTGGTCCTGGGCTTTTTTTGGCTGGGAGACTATTAATAACTGCTTCTATTTCTTTAGGTGATATGGGACTGTTTAGATGGTCAACTTGATCCTGACTCAACTTTGGTACCTGGTATCTGTCCAGAAATTTGTCAGTTTCGTCCAGGTTTTCCAGTTTTGTTGAGTATAACCTTTTGTAGAAGGATCTGATGGTGTTTCGGATTTCTTCAGGATCTGTTGTTATGTCTCTCTTTTCATTTCTGATTTTGTTAATTAGGATTTTGTCCCTGTGCCCTTTAGTGAGTCTAGCTAAGGGTTTATCTATCTTGTTGATTTTCTCAAAGAACCAACTCCTCGTTTGGTTAATTCTTTGAATAGTTCTTCTTGTTTCCACTTGGTTGATTTCACCCCTGAGTTTGATTATTTCCTGCCGTCTACTCCTCTTGGGTGAATTTGCTTCCTTTTTTCTAGAGATTTTAGATGTGTTGTCAAGCTGCTAGTATGTGCTCTCTCCCGTTTCTTCTTGGAGGCACTCAGAGCTATGAGTTTCCCTCTTAGAAATGCTTTCATTGTGTTCCAAAGGTTTGGGTACGTTGTGGCTTCATTTTCATTAAACTCTAAAAAGTCTTTAATTTCTTTCTTTATTCCTTCCTTGACCAAGGTATCATTGAGAAGAGTGTTGTTCAGTTTCCACGTGAATGTTGGCTTTCCATTATTTATGTTATTATTGAAGATCAGTCTTAGGCCATGGTGGTCTGATAGGATACATGGGACAATTTCAATATTTTTGTATCTGTTGAGGCCTGTTTTGTGACCAATTATATGGTCAATTTTGGAGAAGGTCCCGTGAGGTGCTGAGAAGAAGGTATATCCTTTTGTTTTAGGATAAAATGTTCTGTAGATATCTGTCAGGTCCATTTGTTTCATAACTTCTGTTAGTTTCACTGTGTTCCTGTTTAGTTTCTGTTTCCACGATCTGTCCATTGATGAAAGTGGTGTGTTGAAGTCTCCCACTATTATTGTGTGAGGTGCAATGTGTGCTTTGAGCTTTACTAAAGTGTCTTTAATGAATGTGGCTGCCCTTGCATTTGGAGCGTAGATATTCAGAATTGAGAGTTCCTCTTGGAGGATTTTACCTTTGATGAGTATGAAGTGTCCCTCCTTGTCTTTTTTGATAACTTTGGGTTGGAAGTCGATTTTATCTGATATTAGAATGGCTACTCCAGCTTGTTTCTTCAGACCATTTGCTTGGAAAATTGTTTTCCAGCCTTTCACTCTGAGGTAGTGTCTGTCTTTTTCCCTGAGATGGGTTTCCTGTAAGCAGCAGAATGTTGGGTCCTGTTTGTGTAGCCAGTCTGTTAGTCTATGCCTTTTTATTGGGGAATTGAGTCCATTGATATTAAGAGATACTAAGGAAAAGTAATTGTTGCTTCCTTTTATTTTTGTTGTTAGAGTTGGCATTCTGTTCTTGTGGCTGTCTTCTTTTTGGTTTGTTGAGGGATTACTTTCTTGCTTGTTCTAGGGCGTGATTTCCGTCCTTGTATTGCTTCTTTTCTGTTATTATCCTTTGAAGGGCTGGATTCGTGGAAAGATATTGTGTGAATTTGGGTTTGTCGTGGAATACTTTGGTTTCTCCATCTATGGTAATTGAGAGTTTGGCTGGGTATATTAGCCTGGGCTGGCATTTGTGTTCTCTTAGTGTCTGTATAACATCTGTCCAGGCTCTTCTGGCTTTCATAGTCTCTGGTGAAAAGTCTGGTGTAATTCTGATAGGCCTTCCTTTACATGTTACTTGACCTTTCTCCCTTAATGCTTTTAATATTCTATCTTTATTTACTGCATTTGTTGTTCTGATTATTATGTGTCGGGAGGAATTTCTTTTCTGGTCCAGTCTATTTGGAGTTCTGTAGGCTTCTTGTATGATCATAGGCATCTCTTTCTTTATGTTTGGGAAATTTTCTTCAATTATTTTTTTGAAGATATTAGCTGGCCCTTTAAGTTGAAAATCTTCATTCTCATCCACTCCTATTATCCGTAGGTTTGGTCTTCTCATTGTGTCCTGGATTTCCTGGATGTTTTGAGTTAGGATCCTTTTGCATTTTGTATTTTCTTTGACTGTTGTGTCGATATTCTCCATGGAATCTTATGCACCTGAGATTCTCTCTTCCATTCTTGCATTCTGTTGCTGATGCTCGCATCTATGGTTCCAGATCTCTTTCCTAGGGTTTCTATCTCCAGCGTTGCCTCGCTTTGGGTTTTCTTTACTGTGTCTACTTCCCTTTTTAGTTCTAGTATGGTTTTGTTCATTTTCATTACCTGTTTGGCTGTGTTTTCCTGCTTTTCTTTAAGGGCCTGTAACTCTTTAGCAGTGCTCTCCTGTAATTCTTTAAGTGACTTATGAAAGTCCTTCTTGATGTCCTCTATCATCACCATGAGAAATGTTTTTAAATCTGGGTCTAGATTTTCGGTTGTGTTGGGGTGCCCAGGACTAGGTGGGGTGGGAGTGCCGCATTCTGATGATGGTGAGTGGTCTTGATTTCTGTTAGTAGGGTTCTTATGTTTGCCTTTCGCCATCTGGTAATCTCTGAAGCTAGCTGTTATAGTTGTCTCTGTTAAGAGCTTGTTCTTCAGGTGACTCTGTTAGCCTCTATAAGCAGACCTGGGAGGGTAGCACTCTCCTTAGTTTCAGTGGGTAGAGTATTCTCTGCAGGAAAGCTCTCTTCTTGCAAGGCAGGTACCCAGATATCTGGTGTTCGAACCGGACTCCTGGCAGAAGTTGTGTTCCACTCACTAGAGGTCTTAGGATCCCTTGTGGAATCCTGTTTAGCCCGGGGCTCGAGTGGAGCGGAAGGGGCTTGTGCCCCAGGTCAGGCCCGGGTAGTCTGCTTCCCTATGTACCGCAGTCTCAGATTCCGTGTGACTGGATTGGGGCCGGCGCTGTGTTCCACTCACCAGAGGTTTTAGGATCCCGTGGGGAATCCTGTGTGGGCCCTTGCGGGTGTCAGGCAACTCTGCTGACAAAGAAGCCCGGGGGGGTCGAGTGGAGCGGAAGGGGCTTGTGCCCCAGCCACATGTGGTTTTCAAGTGTCATTTTGATGTTGGCTATGTGCCATAGATGAGAGAAACTGCCCATGAACTAGAGCCTGAGTATGGAGATGGACAGGCTTCCAATTGGTGTGGCAACTTTCTTTTTCTTTTTAAATGGAGGTCCCAGCAGACTGATACATCTTCCATAGAATCCACTTTCATGAGCCTCATTGTCACAGGATCCCTAATGACAGTGCCTTGCTTTTAAATGCCTCAGAATTGAGTTGGGAAAGCAAGGACGATGCATTGATTCTCAACCTGTGGGTCATGACCTCTTTGGAAGCCAAGTTACCCTTTCACAGGGGTTGCATATCGGATATCTTGCATAGCAGATATCTACATTTATGTTTCACAACAGTAGAAAATTACAGTCATGAAGTGGCAATGAAAATAATTTTATAGTTGGGGGTTACCACAACATAGGGAACTGTATTAAAGGGTCACAGCATTAGGAAGGTTGAGAACCACTGGAATTTTAGTATTTCTACTGGCTTCTCTCTTGAAGCTGTGTGAGATCTGAAATTTAAGAAAGATTGAAGGTTAAAAATGTCCTTTTCATTTTGGCCTAGTTATGTGTTGGTGTTTTGTCTATAGGAAACAAATGTATTTTCAACATTTTGTTAAATGATAAGAATTTGCAATAAAGTGAATTTACTAAGTCAGGCAACTGTTCTTAGCAGGTGTTGCACTGAGAGGAAAAACTGGGTCCCTGGTAGGTCATTTGCTAGGAAGAATCTACTCAGAAGTGTTCTAAGGATTAAAAGGAAAGCATGGGCTAACAGTAATTATTAGGTGTGTTCAGAGGAAGAGGAGTGATATAATATATGAAATTGAGAATATAATTTTTAGAGAGAGAAGACTTGACTAACAATTTTTGGAAACATTTTTAAATCTGCAAAATTGCTGATTTTGTTAGGGATGACTCACCCTGAGATTTCTTACAGGGAATTAAGTTTATAAGGCATGCTGAATATGTGAAGAGACTCTGATCCATAAGTGCCCAATTAAGGGCAGTTACCAGAAAAGTATCAGGACAGAGGAACTCTCTTAAACAGAACACCCCTATACAGGGGTTCATAGGAGCTGTTTATAAGTCCACAGTTAATTTTTTCAGAAACTGTTGGGTCTGTTAAAATTAGTCATTATTAGAGACAGCGAAATGGCTCAACAATTCAGAGCACTGCTATTCTTGCAGAGGACCTGGGTTCATTTTCCAACACACATATTGTGCAGTTTAAAAGTGCCTGTAACTTCGTTCCAGGGGATCTGATGCCCTCCTCTGGCTTTAATGGGCACTGGTGCACATGAGGTTCATATATGTATAGACAGGAATATACATATAAAATAAAAATAAAATACATCTGAAATCAGCTGCTCTTGAAACAGCTGTAGATTTAATATTTATAGCACAACAATGCCCGGAAGCAGCCAGTCTACTCTGTTTGCTTCCAATAGTCAGTTAGCATGCGTTTACCAGCACACCAAGAGGCTCAAAAGTCCTCAAATGTGTAAATTTGCTTGTTATTTCTTCACAGTATTATTCTTCAGGAGGTATGTGCTACCACCACTATTTGATTTTGTCATCTGTATCATGCTCCATACACTCGCCTTTGCTCTTCTGTGTTATGCTTACCTGCATTGTCTCAGAGCCTTCCCTTTCTTCAAGATCTGTACCAAATATCATTTTGTATAAGAGCACCCTTCAATTATTCCTGCCTCCTCCTCATCTTATCCTTCCTGGGTCTTTTAACACGCTAATGTGTCTATTCAGATTCTTTAAAAGTTTGTTAAGGACAAAAGCGACATTGACATTATGCATATAAATAATTAAAGTTAAAGGAGTTAAAGGATGTGTGACTGCAGGTGTGAGGGGCAACTTTCAAAGTCTCTGTTGTACAGGAGGGCCACTATAATTTACACAGTATATATATATATTGTGTGTGTGTTTGAGAATGGAGAGTAGATGTTCTTTACTCTCTTGTGAGTATGTAGGTATGTGTGTACATATATGTAAATATCACCTCCTCCCTCGCCCCATATGTGTGTGTGTCTAGGGCAGAGAACAGACTCAAACTGTCAGACATTTTTTAAGTTGACTTCTCATTGGCCTGGAACTTGCCAACTAACGTTAGGCTGGTGGCCAGAGAGCCCCATGGTTCTGCCTGTCTCATAGATCGCAAGAACAGGTTACCAGGCCCTGCTTTTTTACCTGAGTTCTGGGGATGTCATTGTTAGTTTGTTGTTGTTGTTGTTGTCTTGTCTCAGGTTGGTGTTTTTCCAACTTGATACAAGATAGTCATTTGAAAAGAAGGAACCTCAGTTGAGAAAAAGTCCCTAGTAGATGGCCTACAGGCAGGCCTGTGAACATTTTTTTTTCCCAATTAATTAGTATGAGAGGACCTAGCCTACTGTGGTGGTACTGACTCTGGGAAAGTGGTCCTGAGTCTCATAAGTAGGCTGAGCAGTCCTGAAGGTACAGTTCAGTAAGCAGTGTTCCTCCATGGTTTCTACTTGAGTCCCTCCTTCCAGGTTCCTGCCCCCGGATCTGCCCCGACTTTCTTTGATGATGGACTGTGATGTGATGATGGACTGTGATGTGATGATAGACCGTGATGTGATGATGGACTGTGATGTGGAGGCACAAGTGGAAGCAAATCATTTCCTCTCATTCCGAGTGACTTTGGACCAGGATGGTTTATCATAGCATAGAAACCATGACGAGAGTATAATCCAACTCATGTCCTCAGGCTTGCAAGGGAAGTACTTTGCCAACTGAGTTATCATCTTAGAGTAGGTGTGATCACAAAATAACTACAGTGTTCACAAGCTGTATTTAAACTATCTACGATGTATATGCATTTCAAAACATCCCATTGTCCAAGATTAAAAAAAAATACTACACCCCATCCAATTAAAACCAATCAAAGGAAAAAGTTCCTTGTCCTTGTTGAAGGCAGTGGACTTTGTTTTACCCCACTCTACTGTCTTAGTGACAGATGGTGTCTAGACCTGGCCTGTGAGCCAGGACATCCAGCTGTATGTCAGTTTTCATCCCCTTAACCCTAACCAATCTATTTCCTACTTGTACAGTGAATAGTAGGAATGTCAGCAGCTGTTGTCTAAAGTCGCTTCCAGCGCTTCCCTTCCAATAAATTCGGGTTGAACTAAACCAACTTCCCCATGGGACCATGGACTCTTCCAAAGTTTATAGCACAGATGTGTATTTGTGCAAGCCAATTGCCTGATGCAAGTTCCTCATGGTAGGTTTTCAACATAGGCTTAATTTTGGCAGGGGTAGTACTCCCAGGCAGATATTGCAGATAGAATCCATTCCAAGGGGTTATGGTCTGTATCAATGAATAAGTCCAATTCACATCATCTTGACTTGTTTCCGTAAACTTCCTGTAAGATCTTAGTCACTTTAAGACAATCTCCTCATGTTACTATGAATGAGTCAGGATTCTCAGGGAAGTTGGCAATCTAAAATCACGATAAGTCATAGCCCTTGTGAATGATTGTTCTCGGGCAGGAATGTCTTCAGCAACCTCGCTATATGCTGGGCCAGCACTTCTATCTGGTCTCATGGAAACACAGCTGGGGGTGGTGGGGGGACACAATGGGATAAGATGCTGGTTCCATGGTACATCTGTCTTGCTTCTTAAAGAGATCAATCACACAAAATTCTGGCTTATGTATATTATTTTCATTTATTTTGAGAGAATAAATTCCTTTTGATGAGGTTTCTGGCATGCAAATATAAATGGCTTGCCTATAGCTACTTTTGAACTTTTAAGAATTAAATTTTATTATTATTATTATTATTATTTTCTATGCTGTAATTGAAATCAAGGTAATTAGCCACCAAACGCAGACACTATTGCACATGCCAGCAAGATTTTGCTGAAAGGACCCTGATACAGCTGTCTCCTGTGAGGCTATGCCAGTGCCTGACAAATACAGAAGTGGATGCTCACAGTCATCTATTGGATGGAACACAGGGCCCCTAATGGAAGAGCTAGAGAAAGTATCCAAGGAGCTGAAGGGGTTTGCAACCCTATAGGTGGAACAACAATATGAAGTAACCAGTGCCCGCAGAGCTCATATCTCTAGCTGCATATGTAGCAGAAGATGGCCTAGTTGGCCATCAATGGGAAGAGAGGCCCCTTGGCACTACAAACTTTATATGCCCCAGTACAGGGGAACGCCAGGGCCAAGAAGTGGGAGTCGGTGGGTAGGGGAGCAGTGAGGGGGGTATAGGGGACATTCGGGATGGCATTTGAAATGTAAATGAAGAAAATATCTAATAAAAAATTGAGAAAAAAAACCTTTATGATATTAAAAGAAATTAAGGCCTTGCTGGGTAGGCGCTGTACCTCGGGGCTACATTTCTAGTGCTGAAAATCAAGTTTCTCTTACTCATGTAGCTCATCATGTCTTTATATAACAGTCATGATATTCCTCAACTCAAGCCAAAATGCACAGGACTAGCATGTAGGGTGAAGCCTTCACTTTCTAGATCTATAGTCAGCTTACTTTCTATGACGCCAGTGTTTCATTCCAGAAATCTCCAGACCACATTTTTTATAGAAGCTCCACAGCATTGTTTGTTGTTTTGGAGACAAGATTTCTTCTCCGATTTGTTACATCCTAACTGTAGTTTCCCCTCCAGCAAGACTCCCAGGGATATCCACTGATTACAGCTGGATGTGACAGTACAGAAGGAGGAAAGGTTCTCAAGTGCAGGCAAAAGAATGAGAGGCAACCTCCACTCCCACTGTTGGGAGTCCCATAAGAACACCAAGCTATACAACCATATGGCATATGCAGAGGATCTAGCTCTGACCCATACAAGAGTCCATTTTTGTTGCTTCAGCCTCTGTTTACTTGATTCTCTGGGCTGTGTTCTTGTTGTCCTTGACTGCTCTAGCTCCTGAAACCCTTTCTCTCCCTCTTCTGTGGGGTTATCCTACATTTTTACAGGTGTACTGGAGGCAGGTGGGGATGGGAACAGGAGAAGTTGGGGAGCAGAGGTGGAGGGAGAGACTCCTGGGAGATATGACTGGAATTGAGTGGTACTTGGCCAGCAATGTACTCCACATTCTTGATTTTTTCCCTCTCCTCACATCCTTGCATTTCTATTTGCTTGACTTCTTCCCCCCTCTTCCTCTTTCTCCTTCACCTGCTATCTGGTACTGATGGTACAAGTCAGACACTAACTAGGCATTCAAGACTTCCCGTTTCCTGATGCTAACTCAAGTTAAACCACCTCTCTTCTTCTCTGATAGTGTCTTTGGAGAGCTGCTGGAAGTCCGACCACAGCAGGTGGGGCTTGTGCACCTTTGAAGGCATCCTAGTATATTGCCAAGCAGCCTCTCTTTGTTGCCTATGGCAGTTGTTTGTCATCTGGTAAGAAAGGAAAAGGTCCCTGTTTCTGCATAAGTGGAGAACACAGGAGGAGAGAGAACAGAGCCTGGGGAGAGGATGAAAGGGAACATAGCAGAGCAGTGGTGGGTCAGGACTCATTAGGATGCATCAATGACTTCTTAATTTTTAAGTGATTTCTTTGAGAGTTTCATAGAACATGTTTTGACCATCGTCAGCTCCTTTCCCCAACTATTCCCAGACCTACTAGATCCCAATTTACTCAAGTTTGTTTAAAAAAAACAATCCTTCAGGACAATTTATGCTGCCCAAGTATTCTTGGACATATGGTCTTCCACTGAAGACCATGCTCTTAGGAAAGCTGTCTCTCCCTTTCCTAGCAGCTAACAATTTCTATTGGAATCATAGCAAGGGGTGGGATTGTGTGCACAGCTCTTCCGCATGCTGCTGGTTAGTCTGGCTTGGTCTTGCACAGGTTTGTACCTGCTGTCGTGATAGCTGCGTGTTAGTGTGTGCAGCTGTGCTCAGATGACTGCTCCTTGCCACCATCTGCTATCTTTAGTCTTAACACTATTTTGGCTCCCTCTTCTGAAATGATCACTGAGACTTAGGGTGTGGTATAGTTGTTATGTTTAGAGCTGAGTATTCTGCAATCTCTTATTCTCTGTATCTGGGCCAACTGAGGGTCTCTGTGTTGATCACTATCTGCTTCAAATAGAAGCTTCTTTGGTGAGAATGAGAGGTGTATTAATCTATAGGTATAACAATCAGTTATTGGAATTGGTTTAATACTATGCTCACTTAGCAGAATAACAGTATTGGGTTCTCTTCTAGGGTCCATGATCTGTCTAAGCCACAGGTTCTTGTACTGATAATAATGCCAGGTATGGATTTCATCTTTGGGAACAGGACTGAAATGCAGAAAGTCAGAAATGTCTGAAAGTGGTTGCCAAAGGGACTCACTGATATTTCTTTAATCTGATTTCAAATGTGAACAGTTAATGTTAAAAAGGCATTACCACTGCCTAGAGGTGGGAGTAGGAGAAAGGGAGAGTTATTATTACTGTGATTTTCAATGCTAGGGCTTGAACCCAGGGCCATATCCATGTTAGGCAGTCTGTCTACTTCTAAGGTACACCCTAGCCCATTAAGGTGGAGAGGTGTAGGAGGCACGGCATAGAGAATACATTGGAGGAATAAGAACTTCTTCAAGGAAAGGAGGTGATGCCTGTTCACCTGGAAGGCTGGGGTGAACAACCTAGTGATCTTTTGCTGTTTTATGGAGCCAGACTTCACCTGAATCCTTCCCAAACCTGAGCGTTGTTGCACTCCAATCTTGAGCCTGAGTGAATAGAACCCAGGCATCCTCCATCAGTCGAACCCATCCTATGCTTATTACAAATCCTTCCTCCCCAGGCCTTACCCCGGCACAGGCAATAGAACTTACTCTTGTTGTAAAGGTTACTGGTGCTTTGCTACTTTGCAAGGGAGTTTCAACTTAGCCATCCTGAAAGCTTTGGCACATGGAGACCTTTCCCTAAAATTTTACTGTGCTTAAATATGTAAGGAAAGTAAACCTTTGGGTCAGACCCTGGAAAACTTTAGCCCAGAACCTGGTTAAAGTGGTACTGACCCCTGTGTTTCAGTTTTCACCTTATTCACATGTTTCCTTGCTGCTAGTGACACATGCAGGGACCCTGGCAGGGAGGAAATTTTTGCCTATGTATGTAGAGTTTCAGTCTTGTAAGAGAATGAATTCTGGACATAGATGGTGCAGCCACCGCAAATGTGAACAGTTTAGGCCACATAACTTTATACCAACTGAGCTTGTACATTTCCTGCTCTGTGACTTGTAGCATCGTTTCAAACCCAAACTGACAAGATAAAAAGTTTGCTTGGCTTCACACAACACTGAGGAAAAACCCAGTAGTCTATATTTACAACGATTTTGTGGAAACTGAACCCTTAGTACCAGTGTCAGAGATTGAGGAGTATCAGGAGAAAATAAATTAAGGGGACAGTTAAACTAGGGCTGAAGGATTGGTAGCCATGGAAACCTCTCTCAGCCCTGCTTATCAAAGGAGGAAGCAAGTGTGTGCTGATCTGGAAGCAGGGCTTGCCACACATACACAAAAGGAATAGCTAGTGAAAAGCCCTGCAGCAGGAGAGAACAACTTGGAAGATTCCAGAAACTGAAACAAGAGTCCCGTGGAGCTGGGGAAGACATAGGAGAGATAGGTCAGTAGGAGATGGAGTTGAGGCAGGGAACTGGCTTGCTGGAGCACAGCTAGGTTGCCTGTGGTTACTTTGAAACCACAAGAGTTGGGGGAGTATGATACATAAACTCCAAACTATTTGCTAGATTTTTTTTTGTTGTTGTTCACAGAAAATATTTGCCGACCTCCATTTTAGAGGCTTACAAGTAAAAATATTGCATTACTTAATGGAATTGTGTAAAGATACCTGTGGGTACACTTTCTCCATCTTCTACCTATTATGAGATACAATGTAGGGGAAGGAAGAGAGGAAGGGGGGAGGGGAGGGGGAGGGAGAGCAATGGGGGAAGGGGAGGAAGAGAGAAAGGGAGATGGGGAAGAGGGGGAGGAGGGGGAGGAGGGAAGGGAGAGGAAAGGGAGAGGGAGAGGGAGAGGGAGAGGGAGAGGGAGAGGGAGAGGGAGAGGGACAGGGACAGGGACAGGGACAGGGACAGGGACAGGGACAGGGAGAGGGAGATGGTGGGTAGTGGAATGGGTGCTTTCTTATCTGTAGCACAGTGGTGGCAGAGCATGACATAAGCAATTGCTAGGTCCCCAAGGGCAGGCCTTTGACCAGAAAAAAAGGCAAAATTGCGTCTTGCTCTATAATTTGAGAGCCATGCAACCAAAGCAAACCAGGGAAATACTATGGCCCAAGGAAAAAATACAGAAGAAGCGATTTTAAATAGTTTTTGGTTTGTTTGTTTAACTAAAAAAATAAAGGTGAGTACTGATGATTTCTGAAAAATCCCCTTTTCATTTTCAACTCTTGGAGAAGCAACATGCACATCAGCAAGGTAGATGATGTGATGGAGAAGCTTGGCTAATGCAGAATGTATGTATGGTAATACATACACACATACATACACACATACATGCATACATATATACATACATGTACACATACATACATGTACACATACACACATGTACACATACATACATACACACATGCATACACACATACACACATAAACATATACATACACACATACATGTACACATACGTACATATATACACACATACATGTGTACACACATACATACACACATGTACACACATATATACATACACACATGCATATACACATACATACACACACATATACATACACACATAGATATCCACACAAATACATATATACACACATAAACACTTACATACAGGCATACATACACACATACATACACATATACATATATACACACATATATATATACACAAATATACACAAGCACACACATACATACACACATGCATATATACATATATACACACATACATACATACATACATACACATATACATACACATACATACACACATACATATATACACACATATACACAAACACACATACATACATACACACATGCATATAAACATATATACACACATACATATATATATATACATACACACATGCATACACACATAAATACTTACATGCATGCATACACATATACGTATATACACATACATATATACACACATATACACAAACACACATACATACACACATACATATACACATATATACATACACATACATACATACACATATACATACACACATATGTACACATATACATATACACACATACATATATACACACATACATATATACACACATATACACAAACACACACATACATACAAACACACATGCATATACATATATACACACATACATATATACATACATACACACATAAATACATACACATACACACATAAATACATACATGCATATATACACACATACATACACATATACACACATACATATATACACACATATACACAAACATACATACACACAAACATATACACATACATACATATATACATACACACATACACAAAACACATACACATACATACACACATACATATACTCAGAAAGCTGCTTTTGTTTTAAATCAGCAGTAGATTAAGACAAATAGCAAGTCACTGGAAAGAAGGGTTTTCAGTGTCTCTCAAATTGTCAGATACTCAAAATGTTCTAGGGGAGGAGAATGAGATGAACACAGTGAAGAAGGTGAGGGAATCTGGATCCTTAAACCAGGACAGAGATCTTGCCTGGGCCTCACTGGCCAGGAATATTTACCATGGGATTTTCCAAGGAGTGAGTTTTGGCTAGCTGTGGTGAAATCATGAATCACAAAATAATGACATTGTGAGCTGTAAACAGTTTTAATTTATACAGGTGACATTTAAAATGCTAATCAGACCTTCAGATAATTGCTGGAAGTCAGGAAGCTGCTGCTGGGAACTCTTCCAGTTTCTATGGAACTCCTTCAAAACAGCCAGATCTGTGAAGGTGTTTCTGGCGTGGCAGATTTGAGCTTTGACTTCCACAGAGCCAAAGAAGTCTGAGTGACTGTGAACTTCTGGAGACTCTCTAGTAATTGAAATCCTGAGACCACAGACCATAAGCACCGGGTGAGAACTCATCCCAGTTCGAGGAGATTTCAATTTAGCCTCTGTGGTTTGGTCTCCTTGCAACTGAGGATGTATCAGTGCTGAGAAAATTAGCTGTCTTTCACTAAGTCTGACTTTGTGTGTTGATTTCAGGCTCTGGGGGTGGTGGGGGTAGGGAGACTCACTGAGAAGTTTATTTCCTCCTATTGACACTATATTCCAAGTGTCTCAGTACTGTGTTTGTTCAATAATCAGTGAAAATTGGGGTGCCTGCCACATGTGACCAGATGTGATAGACAGGGCTCCACAGAGGTTGTACATGGAGGATATTAGAATATACAAATGATATATACTGATACATACATACATAGGACATCAGAAACCCGATAAGCATCATATTGAAATCAAAACCAGGTAATGGGATACAGAGAATGAGACTAACAACTTCATCTAATTAAAGAGCAAGGGCATGGGAGTAGAATGAGCAAGTGCAGCAGTCCTCAGGGAGGAAGGAGTTGGCCCTTTAAGAGGTAGGCCTGGACAATATGACATAGCAGCTGGAGAGATGTCTCAGTAGCTAAATTCACTTGTCCTTTCAGGGGACCAGGCTTCAGTTCTCTGCACACATACGATGGCTCACAACCATGTGTAATTCCAGTTCTAGGGGATCCAGTACCTTCCTCTGGCTTCCATGGTTCCTCAACTCATGTTGTGCATACATATATGTGTAGGCAAACCAACCATACACATAAAATAAAATAAATCTAAAGGGAAGGAGTAATAGGAAGTATAGTACACAGAGACAAGAGAGAGTTCTTGCTGAGTTTCAGAGAAGTTTATGTGGATGATCTGTGGTGTGTCCCTTTGAAAACTAGCCTGTGATTCTTGCCAGGTGCCTATAGATGGTGCTCTCTGTTTCACTGGGAAAGCAATGGCATCTAAAATCTTTTCCCATTTTGAATAACAGCGTGCACACACACACACACACACACACACACACACACACACATATGCATATACACATATATATGTACATATGTATACATGTATGTGTATGTGTATATGTATACCAGTGGGCAGAGCACAGGGTCCCCAATGAAGGAGCTAGAGAAAGTACCAAAGGAGCCGAAAGGATTTGCAGCCCTATAGGAGGAACAACAATATGAACTAACCAGTACCCCCCAGAGCTCCTTTGGACTAAACCACCAATCAAAGAAGTCACATAGTGGGAATCGTGTCTCTAGTTGCATATGTAGTAGAGGATGGCCTAGTCCGTCATCAATGGGAGGAGAGGCCCTTGGTCTTGTGAAGGTTCTATGCCCTAGTATAGGGGAATGCCAGGGCCAGGAAGTGGGAGTGGGTGGGTTGGAGAGCAGGGTGAAGGGGGAGGGGATAGGGGATTTTTAGAGGGGAAACTAGGAAAGGGGATAGCATTTGAAATGTAAATGAAGAGCATATCTAATAAAACAAAAAACAAACAAAAAGAAAACAATAGAAAAATGTATTCCTAGAAAATCTCTCTGACATTTGAACTTAGTTTTCTTAACCTTTAACAGGTACACTGAGCCCTATTTAGTCAAAAAATGTATATAAAAAAAAACAAGATAGAAGATGAGATATGGAAAGATGACAAAGAAAGTGTTCTACAAAGGAATGCATGCAACAGAGTGAGTGGACATTGGAGATCTGCAAGCCTATACTTGTATTGACAGCTGTCTTCACCAACTACTTGTGACCACTTACTTGATGCTAAGGACATGCAACATCTAGTCTCTCCATACATCATCAGCCGTCATTTACATTTTTATGCTCAGAACATAGTGTTTAAAAAATTGTAGCAAAGACCCTCCTTGGGTGCATTGCCTCTAGTGCAGCAGGCTTGACTCACAGGTACTAAATGAATGCTGCTGAGTTAATTAACTTTTTTTCTATTGGTTCTGTTGTGCTTTCTGGTCTGTTGTGACCCATCTCACTTTAAAGACTTCAGGGAGCAGAGGAAGCCCTGAGGAAGTGAATGAAGTCCCGAGTGAATGTGTATTGTTGATATGAGCACAGCCATGCCAAGGACTCGAAGGCGTTGGACCCATGGAAAGCCATTCTCCATATGGGCCAGGCTTAAGAGTAGTTGCAAAGGTTTTCTTGGGGGTCTGTGTATGAGCATTTATGGATGGTTGATCAGGGTGTGAAATTAATAGTAACTGAAGCGTCTTCCTCCTCCAGATCTGAGACTGCTACCAAAGAGACCTCCTATGCAGACTACGTAGCCACTCCATCTGTGTTGTCCTTAATAAACACGCTGAGGTTCTGGGCTGCCAGTGCTTGCATACCCCATCAGACCTCAGTTTTCCTGAGTGTGTGTCCACGTGTCTGTCTGTCTTTTCTTCATTCCCTCTTCAGCCCTAGATAGGGGTCCGATATCCAATCCAACCACTCTCTATTGTCACTTCAATTTCTACTGTGAAAGCAATTTGTTTGTTTGATTTCTTATAAAACATTTCCATTTATTATGTGTGTATGTATGGGAGGGTGCATACCACGTGGGCGTTTGGAGATGGGAGGACAGCTTTCGTGGGGTTCTTCTTTCATTCTACTGTGAATTCTGGGACTTGAACTCAGGGAATCAGGTTTGCACAGTGGCATGGTTACATGATGATCCATCTCACTGCCTTCTGTTAAGCCTGCAGACCACTGACAGAAACCCTTGGAAGTCATATTGATGGCTTCTATTCCTCTCCCTGGGAGTGTCTTTGGCCTGAGACTGTTTGCTCTGACAACAATTTCATAGAGATCTGATGAGTAGCTTTGTGAACATCTGTGAAGGTCTTTTGAATGCTAGTCTGAGCATGAGGTAGGCTTGGTTCTATTTTCACTTCTTAGCAACCTCTGTTGTTTACATGATATAAAAGATCCCTTTTTCTATTATTTATTTTGGATAATTTCTGTAGTTTATTTACTAGCTCTGAGGCTA